>NW_009258116.1:6580516-6964050 GCF_000149755.1 Phytophthora sojae
GAGCAGTTGGGGTATGAGCAAAGTCGCTATCTGGGGCATCAGATCTCCGGTGAAGGCCTGTTCACCAAGCCGAAAGATTTGGCAAGTCTGGAGGCGTTGAAGTTTCCCAAAACGCTTAAGGCTCTCCAGTCATTCCTCGGCAGTCTCAACTACGACAATCGCTTCATCGAAGATTTCGCAGTATATGCCACAGTGTTGTATGAGTTCGGAGATTCCGATTTCATCAAGGGTTATTGAGGGTTGCTGGTCTTGGGTACTGTGTACCAGTTGTACCCATTAACCGGTTAACCCGAACCGGTCCAATCCGAACCCACGTTGATTATGGTGATTACGGTAAGTTGTTTACGCCACCGATGATTAGACGAGTAGGATGATTGGATGAACACCGGTGAGTGATGGTTGATTAGATGCACTAGGTGATAGGACGCAGGGTCGCGTGTCTATAACAGTAGGGTGTAAGCTCCAACAATTCAATCACTTTCGAATCTTCATTCTACCCCTCAAGTGCCTTCGCTCCGGTCCCGCCGTCTGCGACGTCCCTCCCTCCGCTTCGTCCGAGCTTCGTGTCCAAGATCCATACCTTCCATCAGGTTATGAGCCCAAGCACCATGTCCTCTGCCCAAGACGCCTCGACCAAGGTCTCCATTGACAAGTTCAACGGGGACAACTACGCGACGTGGAACCGCTACATGCGTGGCGTGTTCCTGACCAAGTCGACGTGGCATGTCGTGAACCGCGAGACGACGCCGAGCTTCACGGACTCGCGGGCCAAGGACGACTACGTCAAGTCGAGCAACATCGCGTTCGGACTGATGTTGCTCCACATGGACGCGGACTACCACCATGTGGTCGACGACTGCGAGGAAGCGTGGGTTGCGTGGACGCGCCTGAAGACGCTGTACGGTGGTTCGCAGAAGGCTGGACGCATCTACCTGAAGCGCCAACTCTTCAGCATGGAGATGTCGGAAGGCGGCAACGTCTTGCATCATTGCAACGAGGTCCTCAACATCAGCGCCAAGCTCAGCAGCATCGGCGCCAAGATGGAGGATGAGGACGTGGCGATCTGCCTGTTGCGCAGCCTCCCCAAGAGCTACGAGAACGTCGTGCTGAACTTGGAGATGAGCAGCGCTGAACTACGATCGCAGGACGTCGTGAAGGTGCTGACGAATGAGCACATCAAGAGACAAGGCGAGAAGACGGCGACGGTGAAGACGGAGAATGCGGCCAAGGCGTTCAACACCGACCGAGAGTCTCGCCAGTGTACGTACTGCGGGAAATTGGGGCACACGATTGACAAGTGCTGGACCAAGCAGAAGGACGAGAATCGGGGCCCAAGACGCGGCGGCAATGGCAATGGCCGTGGACGCGGGGCCAACAATGCCCAGTGGAGGAACGACGACGCCAGCTACAACTACGACTACGGCTATGATCGAGTGGCGTTCGCGGTCTCACTGGAGTGTGGCATTTCGACGGGCAAGAATGTGTCCGGGTTGTGGGCGGTCGACAGCGGCGCAACGCACCACATCTGCAACGACAAGGCCAAGTTCGCTCATTTGATTGAGCGGAATGAAGGCTGGCCGACGGCAACAAGGCGGCCATCATGGGTGTGGGGACCATCGTGGAACGAGTGGTTCTGCCCAACGGCGACGAGCGCGACATCGAGATCAAGAACGCGCTGTACGTCCCAAGCATGAGCAAGAATCTGCTTTCGGTGCCACAGATCAACAAGAGTGGTCTGTTCCAAGTCGTGTTCGACAGCACCAAGATGCAGATTGCGCACAAGGGCTCCAAACAAGTGATGGCGACGGCAAACCTCGTGGATGGACTCTACTGGCTCCAGACGCCTCAGCGATCGGCGAATGCGGCGACCAGTGGGAAGACGGTCGACTTACACGCGCGTATGGGTCACGCTCCGGTGGAGGTGCTTCGCAAGATGGTCGACAACAACATGATCAAGGACGCGAAGGCACCTTCCAAGTCGAGTGGACCAAGCGTGTGTCGCGGCTGCCAGCAAGGGAAAATGGTCCAGAAGCCGTTCCCAAGCAACCGTGACAAGCGTCACTACGACACGTTCGAGCTGCTCCACTTCGACGTGTGCGGCCCCATGGAAGAAGAGTCACTGGGTGGCAGCAAGTATCTGCTGCTGATCGTGGACGAAGCCAGCGGATGCATGAAGGGGTTCTGCCTGCGTGCCAAGTCGGAGAGCGAGGACTGCATCAAGATGTACGTCACGAAGGTGCAGACGCAGTTCGGCAAGAAGGTCAAGTTTGTGCGGCACGACGGAGCCCGTGAGTTCGCGACCAACTCGCTCAAGGCCTTCTACGAAGTCGAAGGCATCGAGCAGCAAACCACGGTTCCGTACGCGCACCAGACCAACGGCACGGCAGAACGCGCCATCCGGACCATCGTCACGATTGGCCGCAGCATGCTGCATCATGCCAAGCTGGACAAGAGCTTCTGGGCTGAGGCGGCCATGACAGCCATCTACGTAAAGAATCGTCTGCCATCACCCAAGATCGAACACAAGACTCCGTTCGAGATCGTTTACAAGTCCAAGCCGAGTGTGAAGCACATGCGTGTGTTCGGATGCCAGACGTACATCCTGACGCCGAAGGAAAGACGGCGCAAGTGGGACCCCAAGGCTCGCGCCGGGCTGTTCCTCGGCTACGAAGAAGTGTCCAAGGCGTATCGAGTTTATGACATCGAGGCGGGGCAGGTGGTTATCAGTCGCGATGTCAACTTCGATGAGTCGACCTTTGGACTTTCGACGCATACTTCGGATGAAGACGTCGATGATACTGTGCTGGACTTGGACGCGCTGGACCTGGACGACAACGATGGACCGCGCCAAACGAGCTTCAAGCAGACGGGGAAGCGCAAGTACCGACCGAGTGGCGACGACAACACTGCCAGAAGATCGCGCCCCGTTCGCCACTGAGCTGGCTTAGAAGAAGCAAGTGCGCCGGACGTATACTCCTCGCGCCGAGCCGACCCCGACGAAGAAGAAAAGTCTGGGGACCAAGATGAAGACGACGACTCGACGCCCCCAGTGTTTTGGCGTGCCAGTGCCAACGCTGTGGAAGCAGCAGCCGATCTATCGGAGCCGACGACGTTCCAAGAGGCTGTGAACGGTCCTGATCAAGTGCACTGGCGCAAAGCGATCCGCGCGGAGCTCAAGTCGATGCGACTGCGTGGTGTGTTTCGAGCTGCCAAGTTGCCTAACGGACAACGCGCCATCGATAGCAAGTGGGTGTTCAAGATCAAGCGCAAAGCGGACGGCTCGATCGAGAAGTACAAGGCGCGCCTCGTGGCCAAGGGCTTCAAGCAGAAGTACGGCATTGACTACACCGAGACGTTCTCGCCCGTGGTCAAGTATGTGACACTGCGCATGGTGATCGCGATTGCTAAGTATTTTGGCTGGCCCCTCGACCAACTCGACGTGGTGACAGCATTCCTGTACGGGATAATGAAGGAGGTGGTCTTCTGCGTGGTTCCGGAAGGCGTCGAACTGGATGGTGACTTCGACTGCCTGGAACTGGTGAAGGCCATCTACGGTCTCAAGCAAGCTTCGCGAGTGTGGAACGAGACCTTCGACGAGTTCGTGTGCTCCATCGGCTTCCAAGTGTCGGCCTTCGATCCGTGCCTCTACATCAAGGTGGTGGACGGTCACTGCGTGCTTGTACTGGTGTACGTGGATGACGTACTGATTACCGGGAGTTCGCCCGAGCTGATCGCACTCACGAAGACCGACCTGAAGACGCGCTTCGAGATGACCGACAGCGGCAAGTGCGCGTTTGTTCTTGGGATCGAGTTGGTGGACGGCCCGGACGGCAGCGTGACCATGTGCCAGCGGCGATACGTGGACGACATCCTGAAGCGCTTCGCCATGGACGAGTGCAAGGCCGTGGTGAGTCCGGTGGACATGAGCACTCGACTGGTTCCAAGCGACGCGGCGACCAAGGTGAACGCTCCGTTTCGCGAAGCTGTTGGTGCTCTGATGCACCTGATGACCGCCACGCGCCCAGACATCGCGTACGCCGTTGGCTATGTATCGCGCTTCATGGAGAACCCCCAAGAGGAACACTGGGTTGCGGTCAAGCGTATTTTTCGCTACCTGCAAGGCACCAAGACGCATGGGCGACAAGATCGACTTTCGTGGCTACTCGGACGCGGACTGGGCCGGCGACCTCGCCGACCGCAAGTCCACTTCAGGCTACACGTTCATGCTCATGAGTGCGCCTGTGAGCTGGGGAAGCAAGAAGCAATGAAGCGGAGTACATCGCGCTCAGTCTGGCTATCCAAGAAGGCAAGTGGATTCATCGCCTGCTATGCGAGATTCTGGCGGCCGCTAATGAGACTGGACCCGAACTCATGATCCGCGAAGACAACCAGTCGTGCATCAAGATGACGAAGAACCCAGTGAACCACGGTCGCACCAAGCACATCGACATCAAGTACCACCGCATCCGCGATGAAGTCAAGCGCGGCGAAGTCAAGCTCCAGTACTGCGAGACTTCTGTGATGCTAGCGGACATCATGACGAAGGCGCTTGCGGGACCACGCCACACGGATCTGACGGTGGCTCTCGGCATTCGTGGGACTTCGCATTGAGGGGGCGTATTGAGGGTTGCTGGTCTTGGGTACTGTGTACCAGTTGTACCCATTAACCGGTTAACCCGAACCGGTCCAATCCGAACCCACGTTGATTATGGTGATTACGGTAAGTTGTTTACGCCACCGATGATTAGACGAGTAGGATGATTGGATGAACACCGGTGAGTGATGGTTGATTAGATGCACTAGGTGATAGGACGCAGGGTCGCGTGTCTATAACAGTAGGGTGTAAGCTCCAACAATTCAATCACTTTCGAATCTTCATTCTACCCCTCAAGTGCCTTCGCTCCGGTCCCGCCGTCTGCGACGTCCCTCCCTCCGCTTCGTCCGAGCTTCGTGTCCAAGATCCATACCTTCCATCAACGTCAGCATCGCGCTCGCCAAAGTGGGGCGGTAACGTAGCAAATTCGTGGCTATCCGGAGGGAGGCCTGACACAGTTCTGCCGACATGCATATCCCCAGCTGCCTCATAGCGAAGGTGTTTTGCACTCCACCTAATGACCATCCTGCTCGTAGATGAACGGACGTCGAGGACGGACAGGCAGTCGATCCAGAGGCACAATAAGTCGCTGCTCCTTTGCGCATTGAATGTGTACCCAACTCCTCCTTATTCACACCACGTCTGCGAAGCTCATCGGCAACAGCGTCGCTTTCTTGCACCCGCTGCAAACACTTGCGAAAGCGCTCATACTGGTTGCCACCAGGAAAGAGGCGGTCGCCACCTTCGAAAGAAGATGTAGCCCAGAACACACCTAGAGCTAGCACGGGGCATAAAGCCGGCCTGAGCGGGTTGGCGTAAATGTGCCTCGGGCCGCGAGGTCTGCTTCCGTCCTGATCGTTCTTCTGATGCGCGAAATAGACGCGTAGCGCGTCTCCGCTCCATTCCATGTGTGCATGACGAATTCCAAAAGCATTCGCCGATCTACACATCAAATTCCAGGCAACAATCATGTACGTCCGCGCGAAAATCATGTCCTTCGATGGGTAGTGTAGTAGCCGCTCGCATAAGAACCGGTATAACTCAAACGATAGAGGATCTTTACCGGTCTTAGCGCGTACTTCACCACGGGCGGCAGCACTTGCCATCTCTCGCTTCAAACCCTTAAAGTACTGACATCTCCTTCTCCATGGTCGGCGACATCTCACGCCCGTAGTCGCGGTAGAGGTTGAAGAGACCAGCCCTGTGCGTGTTGAGGGCGGAGAAGTTTAGGCCACTGCCGTCAGCTTTCTACAGTGTCAGTAGCCAGGCCCCGAACACGTCCACCTGGATGTACTCGAACTGCAGCGGGGGGGGGGACGGATCGCGGTCGAGCAGAGGCTTCAGTTTCTTGCGTATCTGCTGCCCTGAAACGCTCCCTAGCTTCGCTGCAAACGCAGGGGCCACGAGGTGGGCCTTGTTGAGGACGACCCACGCTATGAAGCGGCCGTAGGAGTTCTGGTACACTGCCCGCGACCGCGCGCTTACAGTATTGCTCTTGATCTCGCTAACTTTCCTCGCTAGCTCGTCCCAGTCGATGCTTGCCATGTTTTTGAGTGAGGGGGGAGTGATATGGATTTTTTAATACTGGCGCGGGCATGAAATGTGTCCGGCAAAAGTGGGTGAAACTGGCACTTTTACTGACTCTATACTATATCCCTATTTATGAAATGATTGTGTGGCTTTGCGATTGGAAAATAGCGGACACAAAGTCCTGAATCTCTAGGAATACAGAGTATCATGTCCTACAAATTCTGTAGAATGCAATTTTAGACCTAAAGTGTCATTATCTTGCCGCGTCGAACACGGCCTAAGACTTTGCAGAAGAATCCTAGCCTCGGCAAACAAGTCCAGACTTTGACCAAGAATGCGGAATTTGTCAAGAGCGTGGTGAACAGTCCTCAGGTGAAGGCCCTCGCGAAAAACCCCAGCGCGCTTTCTGAGAAAACCATCAAGAACGTCGCGGTGGAAGTGGCGAAAACCACATCTACAAGTAACAAGGTGGGCGTGAAGGACTGGGCGATGGGTGTACGCTACTCCTTGTTGGTGCCTTTTTTGGTTACTGCGCATATGGATCCTACAAAGCCGACCAACTTAAAAGCTATTAGTTTTTGAAGTTTCCTGAAGTTTTGTGTTCAATTGGTGCTTGCCCTTCCGACCAACTTGGCCGCTCCGGCTTTCACCACCTCCGCATATCAGTGCTGGGTAGCGAGGTAGCGACCAGACTTGCTTTTTGTAGAAGTTCTCGTAGCATCCGTCAATGGAACAAGAGTCACAGGAACGTGCCGTTGTTCAGACAAAGCTAGACTTGATATTACTCTGCATTTGAAGGCTAGACATTTAAAGAGTATTTTTACTCATTCAGCGACAGTTGAAGAGCAATTGGTAAGTAACGTATAATACCAATGCGGCATACTATTCTTGTAGAGTGCCCTCTGGAGCCGAGTACGGCATTGTATTTGATGCCATACTGTTTGTTAGGGTACTCTATTCGATATGGCTACAGCTATGCAGACAGCATGTTGTCAAAGCGTGTTGTGGTTGCATGTTTCATGTACTTCTAGCAGAGCACCTATTCATTGATCCAATCCTCGTCAATAGCAAGTTGAAAGCACGGTAGCGGTCTCGACGAGCTCCTATTCGGTACATGTATACGGAGGTGAATGCAACATACACCATTTACTTGCTGCTGTTCCGCGCGCATATCGAAAAAGCTGATAAGTAATTTAGGCGGGTTATTATTTTCTCACTTTTATGTGCAATCTTCTACTTTAGGATACGATTCATTCACGACCAGAGCCTCACACTCACCCCGTAAAAGCTGACAGCCACCCACGCGACGTGGTCACGGCTGTTGCACCACTGTCGAAACAGGATGGCCGAAACGCAAACCCATCGAATTCGGTCATGCAATCGGGGTGCAGGTTCTCCTTCTACTCTACGCTTCCGATTATTAACCAGTTTTGCGCTGGCAATCCACTCAAAAGATTGCATTTTGATGTCGAGTCGTATGATTGATTGTCTGTGCTCCTGAAAAAAAAAATGGCACGATGTCTTGCAGCGCGATCCATGCCGGAATGGCATCGCAGTTGAGCGCGGTAAGTAGTTACCCAACGCATTCAACATGTATAATATCAACGTGTATGTACAGTCTGTCAGTTCGATGGTAGTCTATTCGGAACGGCACTCTAATAAATGGCACTCTATTTGATGGCACTCTATTGTTATACTATGCCCTCACCATAGGGCGCATACCTTAGGGCATACTATTCGGTATTATACGTTAGTATATGCAACACGCCAGTTCCTAACTTATCCTTGCCATGGCGTCGTCGGGCCTGCTCTTCCAGGGCACCGCGTGGCTGCTCGTGGAGGGGAAGACCACGTTTTACTCGCCTCGCTACAGCGAAGAGCCCGTATCGGTTAGCAGGCAATTGCTCCCGTTCTGGAACCAGCCCCAAGTGGTGCTGCAGTTGGGTCAAACCGAGTATTTGGTGCTCACTTCCAGTCCGGCGGACGCGTCCAAGCGCAGCGGAGACGCCAAGGAGACCAAAAAGTTGCTGCAATTGACCGTGCGACCGCTGGACGACGTGCGCCGCGCCCAATTGTACCAAACGGCAGCGCGGGCTCAAGTGCTCGAGCTGTTCGTGGATGTGGAGCACACGCGTGATCGACTGCTGCGATGTCTGCTAGGAGAGAGGCAGCAGCTGCAGCAGCAGGAGGAGAAGGAGGGTGATATTGAGCCGGGTAAGAGGCTGCTGGACGACGCCTTTGCAGCGTTGGAGAGGGCGCAGCAGAGTGGGGATAAAGTGGCAGCTCTGGGGCTGTACAAGGAGGCGGAGAGGGGGTTCTACGAGGCGGAGAAGGTGGTGCCCGACGAGCGGTCGAGGGAGTTCTTGCGCGCGAGGAGAGGCGACTTGCAGAGGACCATTCGAGGCCTGGAGAGAGAGGTGGATCAGGCGGCTAGGAGGGGGCTGTCGGTTGCTGCTCCTGTCGCTCCTGCTCAAGTGATTGCGGCTCCGATAGCACCACGAGTCGAGGAGGAGGAGGAGGTGAAGGCGCCGCCGACTATGGACATCAGCGCGCGGTTGGAGGAGCTACGTCGGTTTGCTGCGCAGCAGGACACAGTGGAGGTGCAGCAGGGGAATCGGACGGACTTGGCAGCTCGATTGGCGGCGCTGAAGAATGAGAAGGCTGGGCCGGCACCCCCTGTGGATGATTTGGCAGAGCGACTGCACCGACTGCGTGGGGATAATGGGCCGACGGGCGTTGCAACTGCCGTTGGAGGTGGAAATATCGAGCGGAAGAGCGCAGTGGATCGTATTATCGAGCAGGTGACCGACGAGATCGCGTTGGGGATTGAGGACGATGGGGAGGATGATGAAGAGGAGGAGCTGGAGGAGAGTGACAGTGACAGCAAGAGCGAAGTTTCGAGTAGTTCCCTCAGCAGTAGCACAAGCGATAAAGGTGGAGAACCAAGTGAGGAGCGTTTGAGTACGAAGAAACCGTGAAGAGCAGGAGATTGGACAAGATCGAAGGCATGGGACGTTGACAACCTCCCTAAAAATACGGTAAGAAGTCGTGTGGGCGATGCCTTCGTTCTCGTTGCCGTTTGTTTGCTCCAAGGGCTATCACTCAATCTGCTGAGAGCGAAGCAGGATGGAGCATGCTGTCCATCGCGATGGCGAAAGACTTCTGTCAGTGCTGGAATCAACCGTCCGAGACCTCGAGTTGATCGCGACACTCCCGGAGAAAGAACCTACTACAGCCACTGCTGCATTTCAGTCTGAAGCACAGGAGGCCCTGCACCGTCAGGTAAACACGTTGCCGTCCTGGCCCCCTTACTCTAACTCCATGAAGCTAACTGGTGCTCGTTGTCACGATTTCTTCCAGTTTGTCGTGGAAGCTTCGCTCCTCCATTTCATAGCGCTGCAAAGATTGCAAGAAGACGAGCGACCGGAGACGTTGGAGGACAGTGATGATGATGATGATGAGTTGCAGCAGATTGATACGCAGTCGATGCTTTCCGGTCCAGTAGCAACGCGTTTGTTCCCCAAAAGCCTGCATCAGGTACTCAAGAATCTGAAGGTACGCTCCGTATGCTCTCTGATTCCTAGGAAGTGAGTACGTCGCTAGCCATTGAGCTCATCAATTCGTTTGCTCTCGCACAACAGGAAGACCGAACAGCACGGGACGCGCTGCGGAAGCTCAGCTCAACCAGCGTGTCACCGGCGATTTCCCAGTTAACGCAGGCCTGGATGCAGCTAATCATCAACACAG
This sequence comes from Phytophthora sojae, assembly GCF_000149755.1. NCBI lineage: Eukaryota > Oomycota > Peronosporomycetes > Peronosporales > Peronosporaceae > Phytophthora > Phytophthora sojae. The sequence goes on from NW_009258116.1 coordinate 6,590,388, forward strand.
ACACAGCTCTGTCCACCAGCTTTGAGCAGGACGAACGGTTTGCCTCGAGCTTACGTGACAGCATGCTACGGCTCCGAGAGGTTGAAGACGATCGTGACCAGTTGGCTTTCGAGCTCGCTCAGGCTCGCGAAGCACGCGTGACCATGTCCCAGAAGTTCACAGCTCAGCGCACTCGTCTGGAAGCTCAACTTCGAGACACCAAGCGAGCTGCCAATGACATTCTAGGCCCCACCGCGCGTGATCGGGAGGAGTATTTGCAAGCAGCTCAGTCCAGCTTCGAGACGCAGAAGTCGAACGCGCATGAGCAGCTCGAATCTATCCAACGCACGATAGTTCGCGTGACGCAGGCCAGTCAACAGGCCGAAACGGACGGGCGAAAGCATGCACAACACGATGCGACCGAGCTGCGCGAGCTTGTAGAGCGCTACGATGAGGATATGGAAAAGCTGGACGCTGAGATCGAGCGAGAGCGAGCCGAACTCGAGCGACTTGATGCCGCGAACTCCAAGTTTGCGACGCACTTCGCCCGCATCGACAAAGACTGTCGCAACATGATCGAGGAGCAGCGTGCTATTGACCTCGCGGAGCGTCTCCGCCGGCTGCGCGAAGCGAATCTGTTCGGCTTCATCCTCAGAATCCAGGCCGTAGTGCGGGGATTCCTCGCGCGGCGGCGGGTGCGTCTGGAAGCCCAGCGCAAGCGGCGCAAGTCTAGGAAAAAAGGCAAGAAGGGAAAAAAGAGAACTACCGGTACCAGTCCGAGGCGAAAGAAGTCCACCAAGAAGACGAGCGTCAAGATCCGTACCAAAAAGCCTTGAGCTGGCGAATACCATTCACCTATTTCTTCTTCTTCTTCTTGCCTCCACCCTTCTTCTTTTTCTTCTTCTCCATTTCAGCCTTGGCCGCGAACTCGGCAGCCTTGCGAGCCGCAATCTGGCGAAGCCGATCCTCTTCCATCTTGAGAAGTCGCTGTCGCTCTTCTTCGAGCATTGCGCGGTCTTGCTCACGCTCCAGCTTCCGCTTCTCCATCCATTCCTCCTGTGCACAGCCACAAGACAGCAAAATCTATCAGTACTACAGCCACAAATCACCGGTCGATTCCAGCGACGTACATCTTCCTGGCGTTTGGCCAGCTTATCCTGGCGCTCGCGCTCTTTGTCCGCAGCCTTCCACTGCGCCTCGCGGAACTTGAGCTGCTGAAGCTGCTGCTGCTCGAAGAACACACGGGTCTTCTTGAGTTGCAGGTCGAGCGAGACAGCGTCTGCCGTGCCGATACGGTTGTTCCCCACGTCCAAACACACCAGCGTGGTGTTGCGAGCAAGACCAAGCGCCAACTGCTTCCCGCCTTCACCTCCCAGTCTTGTTCGCCACAGGTTCAGCGTGCGCAGCGTCTTGTTCTTGGTGAGCATGTTACCCAACGCCGCCACCCCGGAAAAGTCTTTCTCTTCGTCTGTCAGCGGATTGCTCTCGAGGTTCAGGTACTCGAGACTTTCGTTAGTGCTCAAAGCTTCGGCCAGGTCCTTGGCAGCCAGCGGGCCCAGACAATTGCTCTCGAGTTCAAGACGTCGAAGTGACGTATTCCGCTTCAGCAGCAACGCGAGCCATTTCCCCGTCGCGTCGTCGAGTCCGTTTCGGCTCAAATTGAGCGACCGCAGCGAGTGCGTAAAAGCCAGCGTCTTGCAGAGAGCTCGGGCCCCAACGCTGCTGACCCGGAGATCCGCGTGCTTCGGGGTCTCGTCGGCTTTGGCGAGTCCAAGCCACACTTCTAGCTGCGGGTTCTTGGCGATCTCCTCGACTTCTTCTCGTACCTCCTTCTCGCGCTCTTGTCGTCGGCGGTGCACGGTCTCGCGGAGGTAGCTTTTCGCGGCGAACTGAATCTTCTGCTGCATGCGGGACTCCTTCTCCGACGCGTGCTCACGGTTGAACTCTTCTTGCAGGCGAGCCGCGTCGTCATTGTAGAAACCCTTGGGCTGGATGCCGCGGTCAATCATCTGCACACAGACACAAGAGTATCATCATTACTCAAATGGTCCCAAGCCGCTTCAATAGCACACTCGTACCTCCCGGCGGATCTCGTTCTGCGCAAGGGCAAACGCGTCCGGAGGAGCGCTGTCGTCTGGCGTGACGCGAGCCATAATGGCCTCCCGGTCCACCGCTGACAGCCGCGAGATGTCGACGTCTGCATCGTCGTCCAGCGCCGGCTCCTTGCCGCCCACGCCGAGCCCCGACGACAGGTCCAGCATCTTGGACGTCTTCACGCAGCTTTGCTCGCCTGGGTGTCTCTTGCCTTGTGAAGTCCGCTGGAACCGACCTTTCACAACGAGCGTTGAAAACAAACAAAACACCAAACACCTGCATAACGCACACAATAGCATCTGCAACAGGACTGGTTTCTGAATTGCGGCTTCTTGGTCTATCTATCTTCATTGCTACAGGATACGAGAGACCTACTCCAGCAGCTCCGGCTCCTTCTTTACAATGTCGTCCTCATCCTCAAGCGTGTTGGCGCGCTTGGACATGAGGTACTCCGTCGATGGCGGAGTCGACGGAGGGGGAGGAATGTCCTCCGTATCGTCCACAGCAGCGGCAACGGACTCAGCACTGGCAGCAGCGGCCAACTCGGGTTTGTCGCCAGCAGACGCAGCAACGCCTTCAATCGCATTCGTCGCGTCTTCGTCCTCGACAGGGCCCTGGCCAAACTCGTTCGTGCGCTTGGCATCCACCGGGTACTTCCAGCGCTGGTAGAGGTAGATGAAGAAGACGAGGTCGTCACGGAAGCAGCTCAATCGGTGCATCCACGGCATCTTGATGACGAAGGCGAACAGGTCGTCGATGAACGTGTTGAGCGACTTGTACACCATGGCACGCCACGGCAAGTGTGCCACCGACTTGAGCTTGTAGTTGATGTACAACTGGGGCGTCATCATGATGAAACCGAACGCGTACACGAAGCTCGTAAGGCTGGAGATGACCCACGAGTACCAGCCCTTGTGCACACCGTACGCGAGCGTGTAGGCAGCCTGACCGACGATCAGCGGGTACAGCACGTAACAGAGGTGAGCCACAGCCACACGGTCGTGCTCGGCAGTTGGGGACTCCTCGTAGCTCTCCACGCCCGAGACGACGAGTTTGTTGTCGGCGTCGCGCGAGAACACGATCGCCTTCTTGATCTTCCACACGTCAATGACCAGGGCGATGCCGGACTGCACCAGAATGAGCCACGACGTGTCGTTGTCCATCAGGTACAGGAAGATCACGAGCTGGAAGAACGTGTTGAGCACGATCGTGCGCAGCGAGAGGCCCACTAACGACTTCTGGTTCTTCCAGAAGCTCACGTCATTTTTGAATGCCAAGAAGTCGAACAGCGAGTGCAGCAGCGACACCGCCATCGTCACCGCCAGCAGGTACGGGTTCGTTTCGATGAACATGCTTTTCATGTTGTCCGTGTCGCGCTTGGAGGAGGTGCCGGTGGCCTCCTGGTTGCGGAAGTTCTGCTCCATCTGCGTGTACAGCGCGTACTTGTACATGGGCAGCGAGTAGAAGGAGATCTCGAGGGGCAGCGACGTCACCGTGTCGTTCACAGGGATCAGGTGCTCCTCCAGCAGCCAGAACTCGTTCAGGAAGAGCACAGGCGAGTACAGACCCGCCTCCTTGTCCACCTCCATCTCCGGGGACACAAATGGCGGCGGCGGCTGGCGCGCCGAGTACGTCGAGTGGTCCAGCACCGGGTTGATATAGAACGAGGGCTTCCACATGGAGATGTACACGTCGGCCTGCAGCTCTTGGCCCTCCTCCGGCTGCTTCACTTCCTCCTCCGTCTTCTTGTTCTTCTCTTCGTCCTCCTCCCCCTCCTCCTTAGCGGCTGCAAGCAGGTTGCGCTTCTTCACGATCTTGGGCGGCGGGCGGAAGGCCGTGAGCTCCACCGAGCGGTGCACGGAGCTCATGGCGTCGAACGAGGCGTCCGCCGGGTTGGGCGAGTGGCCGTCCTTGGTCAGGAACACGTGCGCGTAGAGCGACCCGTTGGCCAGCAGGTGCTCGTCCACCGTCACGTTCATCTCGCGCAGCCAGACGCCGTCCTCGCGCGCCGCGTTGGGCGTGGCATCGTACGCGAGCGCGCTCTCGAACCAGCGGAGCGCCTCCTGCTCGCGGGCCACGGCGTCGTTGTCGCTGGCGTCGGCGAAGGAGAAGTGCGCGTCCGGCGTGACATACACTCTGAGGCTCACGGGGTCTCCGAGCTGGAACGAGTTGCGCAGCAGCTGCAGCTGCGCAGGGGGGCCACTATTGGGGGATTGCGCACTCGAGGCCACTGCGTCGCCGGTCGGCTGCTGCTGGTGCTGGTGGCGCTGCGGCTGCGGCGCGAACGTGTTGACGACCGACGTGATGGCGTAGTAGATACACAGCATGCGCAGCATGGGCCACAGGCGGTCCATGAAGCTCTCCTGCGCAGGCGCCGCGGCGCCGTCCGCGGCGGGGGCTGGGGCGGCGGCGGGACCTGCTGCGTCGGCCATGGTGAATTGATGGGCGAAAGGGGGCGGGAAGAGAGGGGCATACAAATGACAAGTGAAATGGAATCGAGCGTTTTGGCCAATGAGAGAAGGTCTCTTTGGTGACGTACGTACAGTACCGCACTTCAACGTGTTGCAGGGCGGACCCTGACAGTCGTAGCCTACGACGGCAACGATGGTGCAGCCCGCGAATATGAAAGGCTTATCTTGCTTGTCTTATGACGCGATGGTACGCGGAGGAGGGGGAAAGGCTAAAGCTACTCACATACTAGGCATTAACACCACTACGGGCGGACGGCGGCGACGAGGACCCCAGCCAGCCACGCCTCTGCTGACAGCAACGCCAAATCTAAGTCGAGGGGCTGCTGCGTGTTTGTACAGGCCCTTTGCGCGCTCCCTGGTCCGTCCTCCCGTTTGCTAGCGCACGCGTTCGCGGGGATAATGGCCACCGACGCCGCCGCTGCTGCTGCTACTACTTGAAGGGATTAGATCCACACGCCTTCGTCTTCCTCTTCCTCCTCTTCCGAGTCCGAGTCTGAGTCCGAATCCGAGTCGTCGTCCTGCGGGTGCAGGCGGTCCACCATGGACATGCGCTCCTCCGCCTGACTCGTTAGTTTCTTAAATAAACTAATCTGCTCCTCGCTCAGGCCGTCGTCATCGTTGGCGTCGTCGTCGTCGTCGTCCCCGATCATGCTAATAGACATACGCGCACGCTCGATGACGCTGTGAGCCTCGTCCAGCTGCCGCGCCAGAGCGAAGTTCTTCTCCTCGACTTCACGCAGCACGTCCTCCTCGTCGCTCATGTGCATCTGGTCCTCAGCCTCCTCATCCGAATTCACATCAGCGTAGTCGTTGCCACCAGACGAAGATGCAGTAGCCTCGGTAGTCGCAGTTGGCGAGCCCGGGGCATCCATGGCCACAGCTGTTGCTGCCGTTGCCGCTGCTCCTGCCGCCGCTGCTGCTGCCAATTCATGGTGATGCGCAGCAACAGGAGACGGTGCTGGCTCCGGCGAAGTGAGAGGCGACACCGAGACTGGCACAGGCGGAGGCAAACACGAGTCCGCGCTCACCGAGCGGCTCAATGCCAACGGCGTATCGATACTCGGAGATGCCGACTTCGATTTGGTAGGACTGCCATATCCGTTTCTTGACTCAGAGTCGCAGTTAGCCAGCAAATTACCCATTGACGAGAACGGGGACATGTCAGGGTGCGCGCTTTCGCCAGCCGCCTCAGCCATAGTACGAGCGCGCTGGGCACTAAGCTTCTTCGCCAGGCCCACATTACCCTCCGCGCGTGCGCGCTCTTCTTCTTCGAACAATGCCTGCGCAAGTTCCTCCAACCCACGGCGCTCGCGACGTGAGCGCTCTGCGTTGTTCTTGTGCAACGTCCGCTCAGGCATCATTGATCCTGAGCGACGAAGCTCCTTGATCTCCATCAGCTTGCGCTCAGCTTCAATGCGCGCCTTCTGCTCTTCAGCCTCGCGGTCTTCAATGGCCATGCGACTCATAGGCCTTGACGGAGCTTCCTCGTCTTCAGCCTGCACTGGGGCGGGAGCAGGGGTGGGAGCGGGAGCGGGCGGGGCGACCTCCACAGGTGCCGGCGGCTCTGCAACCTTAACTGATGCAGGGGCAGCATTCTCGTCGGCCGGAGTAGATCCAGACAGATTGAGGAATTTGTCCCAGCAGTCCTTGCAGTAATACTCTCCATCGTCATCCATGTCCAGCTTCGACTCGTTCTCCGTAGCACCGCACTCAGCACAGAACTTGGCGGTGGGGACGACCACAGGAATACTCATCACGTTCTGCAAATCGTCCATAATCTTCTGCACGTGCTCGTTGTCCTCGATCACAGGAGGCACGATGTCTACGTCGGTGTAGGAATCGCGCTTAAATCCTGAAATCACACCAGCCAGCTCGTGGATCACGTTGTTCTGACGCTTCACCACCTCTTCGGGCTTGTGCCGCACAGCCAACGCCAGCACACGCTCGCGTGACTGCGCTTCGAGAATCTCTTCATACTTCTTCGCTTGGCTCTTCACCTTCTCAAGCGCCTCCTGGAGCACCTTTGCCTCCTGTTCGGCACGCGACAGCGCCTCCTTGGCTGGCGTCGTGCGCTCCGTCTTCGCCTGGTTCGAAATGCACAGCTTCGCCTGAACTCGCAGCAGGTGCGCCTCTTTCGATCCTTCCTCAATAGCAGTAATAGGAATACCAGCAAAGATTGCGTGGTCCAAGTCCGATCCCTGCGACGCTGCCACCAGCTCGCGTGCCACGTCCAGCGGGATACGCTTTTTCCGCTTTTGCCTCTCGCGGTCGGAGCGGTCGCGGTCCGAGCGTTCACGTTCTCGGTCAGATCGGCTAACGCGTTCGGTTCGGATAGGCGGCGGCGGTCCCACCGGCTCGGGGCCGCTATCGTACAGAGGCACATGCTGGCGGCTCGATACCTTTCTGACTTCACGCTGCGTGCCGGGGTTGGATCGCACCGACGTCACCGATGCCACCGACATCATCGACTCACGGCGGCTCTTGCCCGGGCGGAAGCGCAGCACGGCAGGCTTCGGCGAGTGCTTGAGCATGCGCAGCGTGTCCTGGTACGCCTCGCCCTCCACCAGCGTGCCATTCACCGACACGAGCTCATCGCCCACCTGTGCGTTCTGCAGTCCGCTGGCGTTGCCCTTTCCTGTCAGCTTACTAAGCACCGGGACATCGCGGTATCCTGGCTTCAACTTGAGCCCCAGGTCTCCCTCGCGCCACACGATGTCATACGATCCAATGTCGCTGGGGATGCCGCTCACGCTGCGACTGCCACCAGGGGACTCCTGCGAAGACCTCTTGCGCGAGAGGCGGCGCCCCATGCGCTTGAACTTGAGCACCGCCGGCTTGCGGATGGTCTTGAGCAGCGAAATGGTGCTGCGGAAGCCCAGCGACTTGGTCTCCTGGCCGTTGACGGCGACGAGGATGTCCCCCACCGTGGCCCTCTCCATGCCCGTGCCGGCGCCCTTGCCCGTGATCTTGCGGATGCACGGCACGTGGCAGTCGTCGTCATCGGGGCGCAAGATCATGCCCAGCGGGCCCTCCGTCCACACCACCGTGTACTGCTCGCGACGGCGCGTCGTCGAGCTGGCGCTGGAGGGGGATTTGCCGGACTCGGACCACGCGGTGCCCGTGGAGCCGCGGCTGCGGCGCGAGGAGCTGCGCGACGGGTCGCGCGTGTAGGCGCTGCTGGGGGTGCCGCTGAAGGCGCGCGGCACGCGGAAGCGCAGCGTTGCCGGCCGCGGGATGGTCTGCAGCGTCTGCACCACGTGGTCGTAGCCCTGACGGGCCGTGTCCATGCCGTTGATGCTCACGAGCATGTGGCCCACCGCCACCTTGGCCAGCGCGGCGGCCGAGTCCTGGCGCGTGATGCGGCCCACCACGGGCGGCATGTCCTCCCCCAGGTCGGGGCGCAGCGTTAGGCCCAGCGGGCCATCGCCCCACGTCACCTCGTACTCCATGTCTGGGGTCGGGCGCTCTCTCGCTGCTCACTCTCTCTCTCTGTTGTTCCTCCTACAGGTCACCAAGGCGCGCCGGGGACGCGGGTGGGCCTCGGGTCTCGCGCTCGCAGCGGCGGGTACGTACGCGCTCGCGCTGCTGCTGTCGGCTGCTGCTCGGGCCGCGCGAGAGCTCCTTCTTGTTCTTCTCCGCGCCGCTCGCCTTCCGCTTGCTGCGCAAATGAGTCCCCGCTAGCGGCGGGGAGAAGTTTAAAAAACCTCGGGGAACGAGGTTTTTCCAGCGGATGAACGGACATAGAGCGGCCGCTTTTCCCTATGATGCCGGACCCTGCTGCACGGCGGACTGCACTTGCTTGATAGGCAAGAGCCCAGCGCTGCGGCGGCGGCGGCACTGCAATTAGCTAGCCAGCACGAATTTGCGCGAGTGCATGCATGTAGCTTCTGCTACGACGGTAGACCGACAATTATGAGAGATGCTGCAGAAAGACAGCGCGCGCTCGCACAGCGCCGGAATCAGGTCGCCGGCGCCTTTGCTGGTCGTTTGTGCGGAGACAGCGGACCTCGGGCGGCGGTGCCACGCTGTTCCGGCTCGTGGGCGGTCTCCGCAGGCCTCAAGTGAAGTGACGCTTGAAGCGGGCAGTGGTGGGATGGTTGGCGGTGCGTCTTCCAGGCAAAAAATGCGCTGGTGCCGTCGGCGCCTGCACGTCTGTACAGTCAGTATGTATGGCATACATTGTATGCCCGCGCCGCCGCCGGGCTATCCACGTCAGCGCTCACCGAGACCAAAGCCGACCTGCGTGTTGCCCCTAGGTTTCACAATCCCAAAGATATCCCGGGCGCCTTGATTGGCAAGTTGCCGTGGCAACACATCCGGGGTCGAGCGCGCTCGCAGTGGGATCGCCGAGCTGCAGAACGGGGAGCCAGCGGCACTGTGCTCGCCGCACTCGGGCGCAGCAGTGCAGTCGCTCGGCGATGGCAACGACGCCGGCGGCAGCAGCAAAACCCACGCGGGCATGCGCGTCCAGCGTGACGCGGTAATCAAGCGGTTTGTGTGGCACACATATTTCAATGTGGTTTACACTATCCCTCCCATACCCGACGCCATCACTTCTGACGGGAGACTATCGATTTTTCCGATGTGCCCTGTGACTACCCCGAAGCCAAAACATTTTGACCAGGTAGCCCTTCACAGTTGCGGCAGTCGCTACGTGGCGTCAATCGCAAACCCTTGCTCTCCGGTCCCTGCCCGCCATGAAGGTCTGCGGCCTGGTGTTGCTGCTGCTGTGCGCGTGCGTGGCGCTGCTGGCCCGCCACGCGGCCGCCGAGAAGATCGAGGACATTTCGTTCAAGCCGCCCTTCGAGCTCGTGGACGCCGAGGGCCGCCGCATGGTCAACACCACGTGGTCGCACGGCGGCAACGCCGACGTCAAGAAGCACTTCGTGCGCCTGACCACCGACCGCCAGAGCAAGCGCGGCCACCTGTGGCAGAAGAACCCCGTGGGCCGCGACGAGCTGTCGGCCATCCTGACGTTCCGCGTCTCGGGCCAGGGCAAGCGCTGGTTCGGCGACGGCATCGGCCTGTGGTTCACGGGCCAGAAGGTGTTCACGCCCGGCGTGAACCACGGCTTCACCGACAAATACACGGGCGTGGGCGTGGTCATCGACACGTTCAACAACCCGGAGCACAAGGGCGGCCACAAGGACATTAGCGTCTTCGTGAACAACGGCAACAAGAACTACGACCAGATGTACGACGAGCAGCGCGTAGGCTGCAACGCCGCCGTGCGCTACCACGAGCAGAGCGCCAACTTCGACCCGGTGCACAGCATCTCGCGCGTCAAGGTGAAGATCGACAAGACCCGTCTTGTGGTGGAGGTGGACGACCACGCCTCGGGCCTGTGGGTGGCCTGCCACGAGATGACGCTGCCGTTCAGCGCCGACTGGCTGCGCATGGCCACGATCGGCATCACGGCGTCCACGGGCGCGCTGGCCGACAACCACGACATCATCCGCTTCGACGCGTACTCGGAGTTCGCGGACGCGACGATTGGCGCCGTGGACTCGGAGGTCGTCATGAACTCGGTGTCCAAGGACTACAAGAAGTGGATGGACTCGCCCAACTGCGGCACGGACTGTCTGATCGCCGTGCTGCAGAAGGAGCTGTCCAACTTCCGCATCGACGCGGAGCACCGCTTCTCCGACCTGAAGGAGAAGACGGAGAACAACGTGGCCAAGCTCAAGAAGCAGGAGGGCGAGAACGAGCGCCGCGTGCGCGAGATCGAGGCCAAGGTGCGGAAGGGCATTGACTCCTCGCTGGAGAACACCAAGAAGGTGCTGGGTGACGAGGTGAACGAGAAGATCACGAAGCAGCTGGAGGAGAACCCGGACATCGCCAGCGGCGGCTGGAAGACGCCGTTCGCGCTGCTGTTCATCGGCCTGGCGGCGGGCGCGGCCTACGTGTACCGCAAGTACCAGGCGCTGATGAAGTCGCACTTGCTGTAGACCCGCCGGTGAGGTCGGTTGGGTGCCTTGGGACAGCGATCTCGCGGCAGCTAACGTTAATAGTGTCCTAACCAAGTAAAACTGCACATTCACTATCTCCATGCGTCAAGGCCATGACATGACTCATGGATAGCCAGCCCTTCCTTCCCTTCCTGGGTCATCATCGCTGCACACGTCGCAGCTTTTTGCCAAAAAGATCGCTGTGTGGTTCACCTGATCCCCTCCAGCATTTATTACAGAGTCTCACAGGTTTCATCGACCCACGTGTCATTCATTCTACGCAGCGCAGTGCATTCGGGCATTTCTGACTCCTAGTGCTTCCTTGCCGCACTCCGCCGCCTGGCCCCAGCGCTCTACCACCGAGAAGAATGCTTCGTCGATTCGTGACGCTGCTGTCCGCCGCGGCGCTGTCCGCCGTGTCGGCCGCCCCGCTGCCGGGCATGACCTTCAAGCAGCCGTACGAGGTGGTGGACTCGGACGGTCGCCGCCAGATCGCGGACGGCGTCCTGTACGGCGGCAACACGGAGGTGAAGAAGAACTTCATCCGCCTGACGCCCGACCGCCAGAGCAAGCGCGGCCACATCTGGACCAAGAGCAGCGTGGACAGGGACGAGCTGGCCACGGTCATCACCTACCGCATCCACGGCCAGGGCAAGAAGTGGTTCGGCGATGGCATCGGCCTCTGGTTCACGCACGAGCCGCAGTGGAAGAACGGCGACAACCACGGCTTCACGGACAAGTACGTTGGCTTCGGCATCGTGCTGGACACGTTCCACAACGTGGAGCACCGCGGCGGTCACAAGGACGTGACGATCCAGGTGAACGACGGCACCAAGCGCCTGGACGACCTCAACGATGAGAACAAGATCGGCTGCGACGCCGCCTTCCGCTACCACGCGAACAGCGCCAATTTCGACCCCGTGTACAGCTCGTCTCGCATCCGCGTCAAGATCAAGGGCACCGCGCTCGAGGTGGACGTGGACCCGAACAACGCTGGCACCTGGACCGAGTGCTACCGCGGCAACCTGCCGTTCCAGAGCGACTGGCTCCGTCGCGCGACCTTCGGTATCTCGGCGTCGACAGGCGCGCTGGCCGACAACCACGACATTCTGCGTGTGCAGTCGTTCGACCAGATCAACGACGCCGGCCTGGGCACGGTGGACGCCGAGACGTGGTCGCACAACTACTCGAAGGACTTCGTGTCGCTCATGGAGAGCGACGTGTGCGACCAGTCGTGCAAGGTGACGATCCTGGAGAAGTACGTGACCAACTTCCAGGTTGAGACGGAGCACTGGTTCGAGATGCTCCGCGAGCAGACCGAGAACACCATCAACAAGCTCAAGGAGAAGGAGCGCCAGAACCAGCGCAAGATTCAGGCGCTGACGGACCGCATGGCGGAAATGGTTGAGTCGTCCCTGAAAAAAAAGAAGAAGGTGCTGGACGAGGAAGTCAATGAGAAAATCACCAAGCAGTTGGAGGTAAACCCGGACCTTGTTGGTGGCGGCTGGAAAACGCCGTTTGCACTGTTGCTCATCGGACTGGCGGCGGGTGCGGCCTACGTGTACCGCAAGTACCAGGCCCTAATGAAGACCCACATGTTATAGGCATCTATTGCATGTGCATGTTGGTGCATCTGGACAGCGCTGCTAGTTAATGGTAGTACTGGTAGAGTTAAGGGGATACATCAAGGGTAGCTGAAGCTGGTGGATGGCCAGACCTTGGCATTTTTTCGAAGGGCTGACGGCAGCCTTCTGCTGGGTTTGGAATGCAAGGTTGTGGATTACAACGTCAAGATCTGGATTCCATTACGAGGACTACATCCACGAACAAATCAAGTTGAAGTGAAGGAAATCAGACGGTCACTCTTGTTTCCCTTTCGTACCGCACTCGCTTTCGTCGTGCCGCTCTCGCATTCTTCGTTCCGTACTCGCCATGGAGACGCCAGACAATTCCTGTGCAGGCAGCACGTTGCTCCCTGTCATGTTTGATCTGCCAGCTCGGCGACAGGTCTTCGTGATGGAAACAGATATCGCGGTGGCGACCAATTCCTGTACGGAGAATGTCTTCGTGTGGGGCAGCGATATCGACGGGTCGGCGGGTATCGTCATGCCAATTGCTGTCGAAAGTGAGAGGAGTAGCTGGAGCGTAGACACAGCTACCGAGGACAGCGTCGGGCCGTGGCTTCAAGCCAAGTGGAGACGAAGCTGAACGCACGCGAAGACATGCCCCTGGAGGCACCCGTCGAGTACCAGCCCAGTGCGGGGCAGTGGCATCAAGCCAAGTGGAGGACGACATTGAAGAATTACTCCTCAATTGAAGACAAGCCCCCGAAGCCGCCCGCAGCGAAGCGCAAGCGGAAAGACGGCGCGCGTGCAGGTGCTGGAGGGGGCAAGCCGCCCGCAGCGAAACGCAAGCGGAAGGGCGGCGCGCGTGCAGGTGCTGGAGAAGGCAAGCCAAGTGGGCATGATGCCAGCTCTCGAGTTGATGGTTCTGGTGCATCGGCTCGAAGTGAAGTTGAAGGTGGGATCCAGCGTCTACGTGGTGCTGAATTGGTGACTCATAGAGACGTGAGTGGAGAAACGGCGCCTGAACCGCGTAGTGTTCGCAATCACGAACTGGTCGAGCTGTGGGATAAAGTCGCAAATGGTTGTGACATCGATGATTGGCACCCTAAGGTCAAGGACGGAAAAGCGCACTGGAAGTGTAAGAAGGTCCCTCATCATCGCTACATGGCCAGTATGGGTAACATGGTTGCTGGAAAACGCTGCGGAATTTGCCAAGGACTATCCATTTGTCAGGTGGACTTCTGCAATTCGCTTTGGTTCGTGCGAAATGATCTTGAGCCCCAGTGGGATAAAAAGCGGAATGGAGACATGCGCAACTATGCAGCTTACAGCAAGAAGCGGGTGTACTGGAAGTGCGAACTGGTCGAGCATCATTCTTGGATCACGTCGATTGGCAACCGCTCGTTAAAGACTATCAAGAATTGTCCTTACTGTCCGAATGGTACGCAATCTCGCAAGTTGTGTCTGGTGGATGGCTGCAACTCCATTAAGTACACCCATCGGCACCTCATGCCACAATGGGACACGGAGGTCAACGGAGATCCTCGTGGCTACTTGGCTGGAAGTAATGCTGTGGTGTCGTGGATCTGTGAGAAAGACCCTCATCACAAGTGGAAAGCGAGAATTTACAGTCGTACTAAGACCACAAAACTGTCGGGATGTGCAATCTGCACGAATCGACTGGCCTGTCCTGCAGATGGCTGTAACTCGTTGTACGAGCTGGCGCCGTCACTACGAGAAGAGTACCATACGAAGAACAAGCTGAAGATGAACCAGGTTGCCGCTACTTCCGGAACAAAGGTTTGGTGGGTGTGCTCTGCGGGGCATGAGTGGAAGGCCACCCCATGCATGCGGTTCACGTACGGTAGGGGCTGTCGTAGCTGTCTCTACAAGTCGGAGAAGCTGGCGAGGAAGATTTTCAATACGCTGCTTCCGGGACACGATTTCGCGAAGGCAAACCCTGACTGGCTCGAAAAGCTGGAGTTGGATGGATATTGTGAGGGGATCGCTTTGGCGTTCGAGCGCGACGGCGAGCAACATGAAAAGGAGATCCCATTTTTCCATCGCACACCAACGGCCTTTATCGAGCAGCAGCAGAGAGACGCCCGGAAGAATGTCTTGTGCGAGAAGGAGGGCATCACTTTAATCCGCGTTCCCTCCCAGTACACGTGCAACAAACCTCTCGATATGGAGGAGTTTATTGGAGAAACCATTCTCACGTGGAATGAACAGTTGCAGTGGGAGCTCTGGCGGTGATTCTGGAGGCGGAGGAGAGAATTGCGTTGACGGAAGTTCCTTCCGGGTGCTATTTCTACGACCCGGATACGTTGGGCGCGATCGAGAACTTCGTTCAAGACCAGATCTCTCATTGTCCTCGAATCGTGGAAGATGAGGCGAGCATTGCATTGAAGGCATTTGTTCAAGACCTGATCGCTCGTGGAAGACAGCAAGATGAGTAGTTTGTCCAAGACCTGATCGTCCGTGGAGATCAAGACAGCAAGAAGAGTTGTCGGCGGCGTGGGCGTGGCCTACCAGAAGTACACTACAACGGACCCACATTCAACAGCTAGGGGCCCTTAGTACAGGTGGCTCTTGACNGGCATGCGCAGTACCGCAAGCTGGTCAAGAGCCACCTGTACTAAGGGCCCCTAGCTGTTGAATGTGGGTCCGTTGTAGTGTTTTGCCAGGCAGAGCTCATAAGTTGGCTGCAAATAGATACCTACACGTAGTACAGGGCCAATCGAAGTTTTTTAGCTCGATCAAAATCTGTGACGTGTGACGCATTGTCGATCGGACAGTTTTTTTCGTCGTGCATTTGTGAGCTGGCAGCAACGCCATTTGCTTAGAGCTGCGACGATGGGGAAGCGCACGCGCGTCGGCGGCTTGCTGCTGCTGCTGGTGTCAGCCCTGGGGCTGGGCTACACGTTCTGGGAGGAGCTGCAGACGGCGCGCGAGACGCTGCAGCTCACGTACGCGCACCGCTCGCTGAGCGCGGACCGCGATGCGCCGCTCAAGAGCGTCACCGTCTACCGCAACGGCTACTCGACCGGCGGCGTGCAGATGGAACTGAGTGCGGAGCTGCTGGCCGCGCGCACTGGGGAGGGGGAGCTGGCGGCGTATCTGTCGCAGTTCGTAGCGGTCGAGGGGCTCCACGAGTCCGTCGAAGATGAAGGCGGTGAGGACAGGGAGAAGGAGTACAGCACGCCTGGCGCTGTGGCGGACCGCGTGTTCAACGGCCAAGGAGAGCTGCTGCAGACCTACGCAGACATCCTATCGGGCGACAGACTCTATCTCGTTGCACCGGGGCTGCACTTCATGTGGCCCTTTGTGGAGCTTGGCCACCGCGTGACGGTGGCATCCAAAGCTAGTCCTACCAAGGAGCCCGTGATCATCGAGTCACTGTCGGAGTCTCCGCGGACATTCCGCCTGCACAACTTTTTTAGTGCGGAGGAAGCGGACAAGCTAATCCAGCGCACGCTGGAGATCGACGACCCGGCAAACAAGCTGCAGCAGTCGTACGTGGGACCCAACGACAGCAAGAACAAGAAGCAGTTGTCCAAGCACCGCACGAGCGAGAATGCCTTCGATACGGTCTCGGAGACGGCGGTGAATATTCGCAAACGCGTGTTCGATGTGTTGTCACTAGGAGAATACCAGGACGACATGTGCGACGGCCTTCAGCTACTGCGATACCAGCAGAAGCAGGCGTACATCGCCCACGAGGACTATTTCCCGTTGGGTGCGGTGCCCGACGATGACTTCAACTTCGACCCGCACAAGGGAGGCTCCAACCGCTATGCTACCGTCTTCCTCTACCTGTCGGACGTTGCGCGTGGTGGTCAGACGGTGTTTCCACTAGCAGACATGCCCAAGGGCCTTCTAGCCGAGTATGGTCACCCTGCGAATGCTGCTCAGGACTACGAGGCCGCTGGAGCTGAGCTGTTCGAGCCTGGTAGCTGGGAAATGGATATGGTGCGGAAGTGCTCGACCAAGTTGGCGTCGTACCCCTCCAAGGGAGGAGCTGTGCTGTTTTACAGCCAGAAGCCGAACGGAGAACTGAACCCGATGTCGCTGCATGGTGGTTGCCCTGTGCTCGAAGGTACGAAGTGGGGTGCCAACCTCTGGGTCTGGAACCGCCGGCGCCATGGCCTGGATGTCGACGACACTGCGTGCAAAGTCACCTTCACAAACCCGACACCTCACGAAGTCGGTCTGTACTGGTCTGGCACGCTCATGACCACCCTCGCAGCCAACGGTGGCAGCATCGTGTACAACTCGTTCACGGGCCACCAATGGGTCCTGAAGGATGGCGACAAAGTCTTGCTTGATGTCCTGGTAGATGCCAAGGACGGTAGCGAGCAAACTGTTACTGTCCCCACAGCAGGCGAAGAGAAGTTCCCCAAGACGAGCGATAAGAGCAAGACCAAGGACGAGCTGTAGACAGCGAGTAGCTCGTATTGCATGTGCCATCCGTCATCATCAAAAAGGGGTGCATTTATCTTTACGGCATTGTGTAGTTCTATAGCCTCTAGGCCACACGACGTTTCTTGTTCTTGCTGCTGGCGTCGAAGACCTTTTCCAGCAGCCCGTTCTCGCCCAGCGACTGGTTCTGTTTGCTGCTGGTCGGCGCCTTCTGGTGGAAGGTGCGACGCACCTGCTGCATGGCGTCGTGTGCTGCGTCTCCGTCCTGCTTCTTGTCAGCCTTGCGTGCCTCCATCTTCTCGAACTGCTTGGACTGGTCCACGCGCTCCAAGTACGCCTCGTTCTCCTTCTTGGCCTGCGCGATCTCCATGCGCAGCTTCTGGTCCCGGATGCGGTTCTCGTACGCGATCTTCTCGGTCAAGTGGTCCCATTTGAAGCCCTTGAGGTACTTGAGGTTCCACATGTCGTCGTGGTAGTAGTCGCGCTTGCGGCCGCCGATCTGCGTCGTGTTGAGCATCTTGGCCACGCGCTTGGCCTCCTTCTTGTCCTCGAACTCGATCCAGCCCTCCGTGTACTTCTGCCGCCGGTTGCCGCCAGCGCTCACGCGCTTCTTGTGCAGCACCTTGTCCTCCGGCACCAGGTAGATGCGGTTCAGCTCACCGTACTTGCCCAGCAGCGAGCGCAGCTTCTCCGGCTTCATGAAGGGCGGCACGCGCGCGATGTACACCACGCCGCGGCGCTCCGCCTTCTCCTTGAACTGCTCCATCTTCTCGCGCGACAGGCCAGCGAGCGCCTTGACCTTGACGGCCTTGGGCTTGGGCGCATCAGCTTCCGTCGACGACATGGCTCCAGCACGGGTAAGCGACTCAGTATTGACTGGCGATGGACGTGCACCGTTTCACGATTGTGTGCGGTTTGTGTATAATGCGCACACAAACTCTACACAACTGCAACTGTCACGCAGTAGGGCTCAACGCAAGACTCGACTCTCGGTGGAATGCTCGCAGTGGTACAACTCAAACGGCCCTTGTGTATTTACTTACCTACTTGTTTATGGTGGTGTTAAATTAATGGGATATGTGCAATTCGTGCAGAACGCAACGATAGATAACGTGCTTGGTCCGTCGGGCCCAGCTTCTGGCAGCTCGCCTTAGTCGCCGAGGAAGTCGAACTGCGAGCAGGACGCAACAATCTCCTCTAGCGAGTTGGTGCTCCACATCTGCGGCCACACAGTCTCACTCACGGGCTCGTTGTAGTCCGCGAAAATCTCCATGAGGTCGCTGTCGGTCTTGGAGCCGAGCCACGCAGCACCGGCGTCTAGTGCCAGCGAAAAGAGCGAACCATCCGCCACCACCGGCGCGAACGGGTCGCTGCCGACGACGTTCGCGCCATCATCAGCAGAACGTGGCGAGTCGGACTGCTGCTTCACCAGTGCGGGGGCAGGCGGGGGCGCAGCGAACACTGAAAAGTCCGTCACCTCGGCCATGACAACGTCTAGTGCTGGGGCGTCCTGCTCGCTCGCTGCCACTGTTGTGTCGCACGCAGGCTGCATCTCTGTGGAGGAAAACTTGCCAGCGTCCAGAGCCGCCTGCTTCTTGGTCTTCTTGGCCTTGGTCTTATTGCGCAGCCCGCGCTGCTGGCGCTCGTGCTTCTGGCGGTACTTTTGCGCGTGCGTCATGGTCTGGCGCGAGTCCTTGGTGCCTACGTAGTCGGCGATGGCCTTCCACGGCCCCGACGGGAACACGTCCAGCGCCACGAGGAAGCGCTCGTGCTCCTCGCGCGTCCAGGCCTTGCCCTTGTTCTTCTCGGCGGCGGTGCGCGTCTTGTGCGCCGCCGCCGCTCGCTGAGCGCGCGAGCTCTTGCGCAGCGTCTTGAGCAGCTGCGAATCGGCGGGCGGCACGGCCTGCACCAGCTCCTTCTGCACGCGCTTGGTGATCGTCATGGCTGTGGGCTGTGAAGTGCGCGGCGCTAGGCGAAATGAGAAGTGGCGCGCATTGAACGGCAACTGAGACCCTAGAATGATGATCTGTTCAACATGTGTGCGTGAGTGAGGATCGCCGGTATTTCAGCCAATGGAATACCGACAAATGTGATGTCCCGCGTAACGCAAAAATGAATTATGCGGTCGATAGATACATTTATTCAATATCACGTCGTTGAAGGGAAAGTGACTCAAAATACACCTCTTCGTTTGAAGCACAGCACAAAGGATGCATGGTGTTTGGGAGATCTATATTGCATTTGGGAGGTATCGTAACACGTGGTTACCGCATTACTCGCAAGCCAACATGGCCAAGATCCTGGCGGGCGGCGGCGCCCTGCAACTGCAAGCCACGTTGCTACATCCTGTGCTGCTACCCCCTGCGGTGCCAGCGTCCGCCGCGCGATTTCGCTGGGAAGGAGTAGCCCCGCTTGTTTGCGAACCACACGCAGGACTCGCCGAACGGGCTTTCAACAGCATTTGAATCTCCCCGGGGGATTTTCGGAGGCTTCAAGTTGGACGGGCCCGGACGGCACGCTGCAACGCCGCTGTGACGGTCTACTTTCCGCGACGTCGCCGTTGCCCTGAGGAATTCAGATACTGTAGACTGTGGCGCCCTGCTAGCGATCCGATCGCGCTGCTTGACGGCTCAGCGTTCGTCAGAGCACGCCATTCGACTGACCAAGATCCAAGTTGCACTCGAAACAGTCGCAGAGACAGAAGCGCCGATGGCCGATGGGATACACGTTGCAGCAGGCGCAAGTATTGGGCAAGTCATCCTGCTATTGCTGCTCCTGTCCTGAAAGAGCCGCAAGGCGGCCGACCGGCTAGCCGAGGTCTCCCCTCATAAGGCTTATGATAAGCATCACAGATGGACCGCGCAATGACTTCACCTCCACCGGTGCAAGCGCAAGCAAAGGCGGCGGCAACTTGACCGTTCAAGCTGCTGCGGCGAGCCCCGTCGTCGGACGCCGCCAGGATAGTCGCGCCTCAAGCATCAAGCAAGCCTCCTCGCCCGTGCTCTCCGCAGCGCGACATTTTGCAGCGAGCGCGCTGTCCTCCTCACGGCGCCCTCCCTCGCCTCTGCTGGACCACCGAGTTGCCTGAGCCGGAGACACACGCCTCCGGCGATGACTTGAGTGCCGCCGCGACCGGACGATGCCACCACGGACACGCAGCTCGGTGGCCAAGTCGACAACAGCAACGAGCCTGGCGCTGCGCCCGCCGCCGCCGCGTCTCCGCTTCGCTGATGTGCAAGAAGAACTCGCTTGCGCTTCAAAATGCGCGAGCGCTGGAGGGATCTGCTGACGGGACGCGCGCTCGGACTTCTTGGCCGGGCCTCCGCGACGTGGGTAAACCCCCGCGACCGTTTTCCAGCGCAGCATGGAGGCACGACCGGATTGTGCTTTGCAAGGTGCAGCGCAAGCCCTGCCTGCATGGCCGGCCGGCCGGCCACAGCGCGATCGAGCGACGCCGGGTTGCTCGCGCGGATACATGTCCTCAGCGGCGTCTGCGACGTGCTCCAGCAAGGTACACGCCGATGAAAGAGGCGAGATAGAGCGAGCGTCCGCGCTGCGAGGAAGCGCTCGATCTTGGTGGCGGCGGCGTTCGCGTTACCAGTTTGTGCGCGACGCGTGCATCCTGTTGCAGGATTCTTGTATCCTGCGCTGACCGATGAGATATTGCGATATGAAGTCCGCGCTGGAAGATATTGCAACGATGCCGGCGTGAATTCTCAGCCGCTGGCGGCTTCAGACTCGCTCATTTTCGCCAGCCCACTCGAGTGATATGGCTCCAATCGCCAACTGACTTCAACTCCATCGGACTCCTGCGGACGAGCCGCTGCTCGAGCGGCAATGGCGAAGGCTGCAGCCGCCGCCGCGCTGGAGGTGAGGTGACTCGACTAAGGGCAGCATGTTTTGGTGGTCCTTGCTATGTTAGCTCGCGGCTCGGAGCAGAGGCGGGGTTTGCAGGCCAGCCACGCGGCGTTAAAAGCCCACCAAGCGATCGGCGCGTGCAGTCGGTCACCAGCGTGATTGCGCGCGGCGCCAGCAGCAGCAGCAGCAGCAGTAGTAGAGTTGTGCGGTGCGTGCAGCGGACACCTCCGGCAGAGGCACCGGTGGTAGCATGGCGCGGCAGAACGCAGCGGTGCCTGGCGTTCGAGGAGCTCTCCGCCGTCGCCGAGCGCGATCCAAGTCGTTGACAAGCATAAACTTCAACCGCGCCGCTTCGGCGGCGACAAGGGGGATGAGCGCGCGCCCCGCGCTTGGTCCTCGTGCGTCCAGGTGAGCACTGAAATGATACTGGACCCATCTGGCCATGCGCGCGAAAGAGAGCGGGCGCGCCGCGCCGGACGCCGGACGAGCTCCGTCGGATGTCGGCCGGGCACCACGCGCGGCAGCTCTGCGCGCCACGTTCCAGCGCGGCGCTGGAACGACGCGGCGTATCGCTGCTCTCGAGCATATCTTGTCGGGCTTGCCATCGGCGGCGGCAGGGCCCGCGCGGAGCAATGTCCGCGGTGCTGGCGCCCTTGCTGCTGCCGCTCCAGGCGCAGCAAGGGCGAACTCGATTGCTAACGCGCGCGCTGGCGGCCCCATCGAGTGGCACGAGGGCCGTTCGATTTTGATTATCGTGGGACGGCCGCCGCGCGGGCGTAGCGGGCTCCGGTCGACTGGCCCGCCGAACTCGAGCCCAGCAGCTCGAGTGAAGCAACAGCAGGGCCGACGATTGCCAGCATGGAATGCAGTTCGTGTGGCGGTGAATGAAGAGCGGCGGATCGCTAGTATATAACGCGACAGCAGTGCTGGAAGTCGCCATCCGCGGCCATCGCGACGGGCTCCGATGCCCGTGAAGAGGGGGGCCACTGTACTGCGTCACCGCCGCCGCGGCGTGAGCCACTCTCTGCGCATTTACGCTGAAACCAAGCATGGGACACTCGCCCGGGAAAATGGAACGCGGCCGGGGCTGCGCCGCGCAAAGCAGGGCTCGGCGCATCCTGCGCGGAGACCTCGGCGACGTAAATCCGGGCAGGCGGGGCGGTATCTCCGGGCTGGGCGCGGGCGCGCACGGTCACTGTCGGCGATGGCGCGCGGTCTTATCCGGGGTGGCGGCGGGCGCAATTCGCGCTGGAGGCGAGGCTATCGCGGCGGTTTGCGCCGGCAACTCGGGCGGGCGGCTTGCCCTCTGGCCCGGCGCGTCATCGTCCGCGCCGCGACTGTGATCGGCACGTCTCGCTCGGGAGAGGCCGCTCCCTCGGGCGCTGCTGGCTGGGGCAGACGCCGATCCTGTGTCACTTGAAGATCTGCGTCGCGCGTGCAAGGTGCTGGGAGGAAGCAAAACAGGCGAGCCGACATGTCGTTCACCAACATGGTCGAGAGCGCGGCGAGCGAGTGGACGCAGCAGCAGCAGCGGCAGATGGAGGAGGCCAAGCCGGCGCCCGAGGGCCGCGGGCTCTGGTCGCCCGAGGAGCACCGCCTCTTCGTGGACGGCATCAAGATGTTCCCGTCCGGGCCCTGGAAGGACATCGCCAACCGCGTGGGCACGCGCACGGCGCGCCAGACCATGACCCACGCGCAGAAGTACCGCCAGAAGATCGCGCGGCGGCTGCGCAACGCGCGCATGAACGCCAAGCACAACCTGCCCTTCCTCATGGAGCGGACCGCGCGCTTCAACGCGCTGCTGAGCAGCGACGAGCAGTTCAACGACTCGATCCTGGCCACGTCGCTGGCCATCGCCGCCGAGCAGGAGCTCGACCTGCTGGGCGAGACGGGCGACGGCGGCGCCTCGCCCGTCGGGCACATGCAAATGGAGATGCAGATGCAACTGCAGATGCAGATGGCCGCCCAGCCCAACGTCGCCATGGAGCCCATGGGCCCCGGCAACACGTACCAGAAGCAGCTGCCGCTGGCAATAGACTTCTCCTCCACGGAAGGCAACCCGTACTACCTGGACGGCCCGTCCTACGAGCCGAGCGACATCGAGTTCGACAAGTGCATGGACTTCTTGATCGAGACCTTCCACCGCGAGACCTAAGCACAAGCAGGCGCGGCCGCCGGTGTCCCCCGATATCGAAGCGTATTTATTTGATGAGACCCGGCGGGCGGGGCGAAGGGAAGCGAGAGGAGGAGGGAAGGAAGGGAGAGCACTAGAGCGGGGAAGGGTGGGTGTTGGTGCGTGCCTCGCGAGCGAGAGAATTGTTAAAAACACAGTAATATATTATGGTAAAGAGCCGTCCTTTTGAGCGAACGCCTTGCTTGCCTGCCTGCTTGCCTCCATCCAGAATCTAAGGCGTCCACCACGCGCGACTGGCCCATGGTCTCGCCACTAAAGATCGCGCAGCATGGCCACCCATCGGCAGAAACTTCAAGGCCCGAAAGATACGCTGTCAACGCGTTTACAGAGGCTCCATGCGCCCTCCCGACTCGAGTCCTCGACAGCCACCGAGCCTTGCCTCGCCGGCCATTGCATTCCAGCTCACGGCCGCCTCCAGATAGCCCGGGCATCGAGCCGTGACGTCGCCTTGCCGCCCACATGACTGCCATGATTTACGCGCGCGGAGGCCTCGCGGCACGTTCCGAACGTGCGCAGGATTTGCCCGATCAAAAAGACAAGGACCCATGCCGGTCGGCACCGTTTGTTGTGTCCACTTCTGCTGCGTCTGGATCGACGTCGGTTCCAGGCGCTTGCTTGCTTGCTTACTTGCTTGCCTGCTTGCCTTCCTGCGTTGGCCGAGCATTGCCTGCAGCCTCCGCGGTAGGGGATTGTCGAGACCCCGCATCGCTAGTCGCGCTCGGATGCTCCATCAAGCAAGTCGCACGATTCCGCCGGACGTTCGGACGTTTGCCTGGCCTCTTGAGGTCAAGTGGCCGGAGCTGTCACGCGCGCTGACCAGCGGCGAGCAACATGGGCATGGTCGCGCGTGTTCAGCGGCGCCGACGGCGATGCGGGCTGCCTGGCGGATGGCTGAAGCTTTGACGTCCGTGACGTGATTCCCATCCATCTGGCCCCGCTGCACGAACACCAATACTGTGGCGGGGGCGGCAGCGTGGCAATGACGGGAGCGCCCCTGCCGAATATGGGGGAGGCAGAAGACATGGCGCTCTTCCAGCGCGGAATGATGCGGACATAACCGAGGGGAATACAGAAGAGCTATTGTTGAAGTGACCGTGGGCAATGCCCTCGTCGACTCGACGGTCGAGTGCATCGACATCCTGTCCACATTCGCGCGCAACTACATGTACGAACCTCTTTCGAACGAGTCACGCCTGCTTCGATCGAGCAGTCGAACTGCTGCGCCGCTGAAATTTTCAGCATCAGCTCTGATACGCCCTCGATCGAGCTCTCTGCGCGCGTCTTCTTCGCCGACACCATGACGGGCTCCGAGCCGCGGATCGAGAAGCTCATTCAGCAATTGTCTTCGTCACCACCGCACCTCCCCGTGTGTTAACTCGCCAGCTGCAACGTCTTGACGGTATCCGCTGACTAAAGTTAAACCATGTCCTGCGCCACCGCCGCACCCAAGGTCCGTCGAGACTGCAGCCGCCCGCGCGTCAGCCGAGAAGGAGAAGGAGTGTGGACGCCCGGTGAGCACGCGCGCTTCCTCGAGGCCGTGGAGCTGTATCCACACGGGCCCTGGAAGCTCGTGGCCGCCTACATCGGCACGCGCAGCACGCGGCAGGCCATGACGCACGCCCAAAAGTACCGTCAGAAGCTCGAGCGGCGGCGCCGAGGACTGCGGACGCCCCACTCGAGGCGGCCCAAGGCCGTATCGGTGGAGTTTTCGCATGAGCAGTCTCCGCCGAGCTTCGAGGCGCTGATGATGGCTGAAGCTTTTGTGCTGGGCGACGCGTTGAGAGGACCCGACGCCTGGTGCACGGTCGAGCCCATGCCTATCACCAGCGGTGGTGCTGCGTTGCTGCAGACGGAGGGACCGGACGTGGTGTGGGTCGACGAGTGCCTCAGTCTTCTCGTCGACGGCTTCTCGTGCTGAATGAAGGAGACGCTCTCTCTACTTTGAAAAGAAAAAGCTTTACCGGACGAGACTAGCACAACGCGCTCGATACTTGTATTCCCAACCGTGAATGTAATAATGCACACAGACAGCACTTCATACGCGCTCCATGCGTTGATCTCTCCTCGCGTTATCCTCTTGCTCTGTAGTGTCCCGGTGGTGACGCGACAGTGTGCATCTGCGTCGTACGGGCGGCACCTCCACCGCCCTTGACCGTGTCATCCGGCCGCCAACGCCATCAACGCAAACGATGCAGCAGTTGAAGTCGAACCCGCTGCAGCAGCTCGGGTCCGGGCCGTCCCCTCCGCTTGCAAGCATGAGCACCATCAGAGACGTGAACCCGATGGCGACGCCGGCCACAGCGACTGAGAACAGGAAGCTCAGGACGATATCCGTGTAGATGTAGATGACCCCGTACGCGAACTCGTCCACCGCCACCACTTCGAACATGCACGTGGCGTCCCACGTGAACCACCCCAGCAGGATGAACTGGAAAACCAGGGAGTATCCGAACGCTTGGCTTGTGACGAAGCGAGTGCCGAAGACCATGAACAGCGCACACGAGGCGCACACCACCACCGCGAACGCCAGAGCTCCTGCAACTAATGGCGACATGAGATGCCTCCCAGGAATCAGACCATTAACTCGAACACCAACCAACAAGACCATGAGCAAGACCCACGTGAACGTGGCCCCGCAGTTGAAAAAGCCGATGTGCGTGTCGAAGGTCACGCCCAGACCAACAAACGTGGCGGCCTGCGCCGCGCTGAACCACATGAGGATCAAAAGGTTGATGTAGCGCCGTCTACACTGGTAATAGAGAACACCGAGCAGTGCGAACGTTACCGCCGCTGCAACGCCCACAAGCGCAGGGCCGTGCTCAGCAAAGGCTGGAAGCACTCGATCGCGCACGGGCGGGTAGAACGTGCCCAGCCCAACCGCGACCCACACTGCGAATAGCTGCAGCGCCAGCACCAGAAGCAGTTTCCGACGGAACGCAGCTTGTGGGCCCAGAGGCAGCGACGTGCTCACATCCAGTAGCTCCTCCGAGATGTACCCCTTGTTCCAGCACTCAATTCTCCTAACAACGTAGTCAGGTTTAGCCGCAGACGGTAGCGGGAGGACGGGCGTCGCCTCTTTCTGACGCGCATGACCTGCATCGATGGCGTTAGTCAAGTCCAGCAGTACGAAGTCGACACCCGAGTCACGAGCGCTGCTGGTAGTGCCTAGCTGCGACGGCATGAGAGGCGGAGTCGTCCTTACGAGAGCTTGGCGCTGTGGGTCTGTGGACGTTGAGGCCACGCCCGGAGTTGAGATGTGTCGGGCTGGGAAACATCAAGCGCGCTTGACTACACGCGTGTTGTAACGGAGCCTGTGCGCCACTGAAACCACGAGAAGATCATCGAAGAAACGTCTCCGCTTGTGCAGTGTTTCCATTTCAGTTGGGACAGGCTCTTTCGCTGGACGCTCCGATGCAGACTTCGCTTCGAATGCTTGTTCACAGAAGTCTCCCTCCGCGTCGACCTCCACCTGCTCTCTGCTCTTACAGTCACTGCAGTCTCATGCGTCGATGTCTCCCAGACTCTCGAGAATATCCTGCTGTTGAATCGGCTGGGCGCGTTGAAGCAGCGCTTGAAGCTCCAAGTTGAACGCGTTAGCTGCAGGAGCTGTGCGTTCATTTTCCATTGGTGGGTCAAGCGAAGCTGGAGGTTGTCGACGTGGTCGACCGCGCTGTGGGGCCCGAGGGAGCGAAAACATGGCATCCGAAGGAGGAGGAGCCGGCGCTTCGCTTCCTGTTGTCGCCACCGACGGAGGGTCATGATCCACCTGCTTCGTCAGTCCTGGCTGGGCGTGTGCTTGGCGGTGGGCCAAGACGTCGCGCAGCTCGCTTACAAAATGTGGAGTTGGGGATGCTGTAGCGCTAGCGTCGGCTTCCTGCTGTTTCAGCAGTGCCTGCAAGTCGAAGCCCTCGTCACCAGTGCTCGTACCAGTGAAAATCACAGTGTAATTGGGATCCTCTGGAGTCGGGACAGAGGAGGAAGCAACCACGGCATCGATCGGTTTGGCCTCAGGGTCTTCACCTTCCTCCGCGGCATCTCCACTCGTGCCTGGATCAGTGTCGTCTTCGCAACGTAGTGCGCTGAGAGCACTATCGTAGCCATCCCATGCTTCTTGCAGGTGCCGAGCCATTGCTCGCATCGCTTCACGGGAGTCCACCAACCGTTCTAGTATCGAATCACCAGAAACCATTTCGTGTTGGGCAGCAATCGTCAAAGCAGTGAGCGTCTCGCTCATCGACCGGAGCTCTTGAAGCTTGATGGCTACCCCCTTTAGTCGAACATCAGCCGCATCGGAAGATGCCACGTTTGGCCGCTCCAATGTGTTCGACTCCGGTGGAGAAGACACCAGTTTTGCAGGACCGCTCGTCGTGTTCCATGCATTGAGATCGGTAGTCCAAGTGTTTAACGATCCGACCAGCTCGTCGACCGCGGCCCGGTGAGATCGTAGCGTACCAAAGAGGTTGCAACCAGCAGTCCGAGAACAACACGCGCGAGCAAGTTTTCGTACGAGCTCCGAACGCATAGCGCTCTCTAGAAGCAGCACACCTCGGTTGTGCTGCTTGGCGAGTGCAGTAAGTAGCAACGACGGAGCTTGAGCGTCTGCACTATCGCCGACTTGATCCTCGATGCTTCGGGTTCCGTAGGTATCCTTCCTGTCACCCCCTTGCGAGAATGCAGTGGTTTCTGCTTGTAGCTCATCACTCACTGCTCGTAGCTTCCTTCGCAGCGGCAGACAACGCAGTTGGTGCTTAGCAACAAATAACTCAGCGTTCTCCTCGCCTCCGTCTCCGCTATCTTCTGCGTTGGCAGCCTCCAGCCTGCCGATGGGCGGCAGCAACCCAGCCCCTAGTCTATAGCCGCGGCTTGCCAGCTCCGCGCGCTTCATCAGCGCCAAACCGTCTTCATAAGTCTCGTTAAACCTCCCCACCGCACCGTCAAAGACGTTCAACGACTCCACCAGCTTCCGAGATCGCCGTGCGTAGCAGGCAAGCAGCCCTCGTACACTCAACTCCAGCCCCAACACGAGTAAACCAACAGCGGCAAAGCTCCACCCCATCAATGCACCAGCGTTCTCTCTTCTAGCAACTAGCACCGCTGCCAGAAGCACCACCAAAGCCCCGCCAGCCGCCGCCACCAAGCTGCGGGTCTCCTCTGTAATTCCTTGGACGCCTCTCAACAGCTCCACTATCGCAATCTTCTGCCTCCACCAGCACCCGTCGACTCCCCGCTGCTCTGCAAACACCACCGCATCCACCCCCGGCGCCCGCTGCAGCTCTTCCCTACCACTCACTCACTCGTTAGACCACCACGAAAGTTGCGAATCTGTCGCCACAACTCACCGAAGCGTCGGGTGGAACGCGCTAAGCTGCGGGATCAATCGCCGCACCGTCAGCAGCTCCACACGTCGATGAAGAAGCCCCAGCAATTGCCGCCAACCGCACGAGCTCGACGCTGTGAGTCTCGTGGGCCGCTTGGTGGTCGCAGGATGGGTCGCCGTCAGCAGCTGCGCCATTGACTCGCCGGCGCCCCCCTCCGCATCGAGTTCTTGCACGGCAACAGCAGATATGCAATCAGCTATTATTCATTGCAAATATACTTATCAACGCAGAGCGTGCGTACCCGCCAGGTACTGCCCCAGCGGCGACGCGGCCGCCACCACGATTTCCATGACGGTGATACACTCAAAAATAGTGACGTCCCCATAAGTAACATGGTGTGGTCCACGCATGCGTTGCGCGACCCATGCTGGACCGATTCAAGCAGCCATTTGCTGACGCGTCGGCTAGAGGATCGGAGGAGCTCCATGACTTGGCGTCCCCGGCGCGTGCTGCTGCTGGCCGCGGCGGCGCTGGCGCTGACCGACACCGCGGCCGTGGACCGCAGCAAGTTCCGCACCTGCGAGAAGACGCAGTTCTGCAACAAGTTCCGCAACGTGCAGCGCGAGCCGCTGGCCGCGCAGCTGCAGGTGGCGCGCGACAGCGTCACGCCCGACGCGGACGCGAAGCTCGTGCGCTTCCTCGTGGAGGACGCGGCGCAGCGCGGCGGTGTGGCGCTCGAGGGCTCGCTGACCTTCGTGCTGGGCGAGGACAAGGCGCGCGTGCCGGCGCTGCGCGTGCGCCTGCGCGAAAAGTTCGCGGACCCGCAGGACCCCAAGACGCGCTGGACGAGCGACGACGTGCTGGTGCCCGCCGCGGACGAGACGCGCGCGTTGCGCCAGGTGACGGCCGCCGAGGCGGGCCTCAAGACGCCCGTGGACGACAAGGACGTGCTGCTGTTCGCGCCCGAGGGCGACAAGCCGCAGGTCGTGGCGGCCTTGAAGCTGGGCGGCACCTTCGGCGTGGACTTGTACCTGGACGGTGAGAAGGCCGTGTCCACGAACGACGACGGCCTGTTCCACTACGAGATCCGACAGGACCGCGCGGACGCCGAGGCGCAGGCCGACGCGGCGGCCGACCAGGCGGCCGTGGACGCCCACGGAGGCAAGACCATTGTCGACTACGGAGAGGACGGTCTGGCTATCTACGACGACGGCACGGTGCAGAAGAAGGAGGAGCATTCGGCCACGACCACGGCTACTGTGGGCGCGGACGGCAAGGTTGAGGGCTGGGAGGAGTCGTTCGGCGGCCACACGGACAAGAAAAAGTTCGGCCCCAGCTCCATCGGACTCGACGTGTCCTTCCACGGCTCGGCCGCGGCTCCCAGGACGCTGTACGGTATCCCCGAGCACGCGACGGACTTCGCGCTGAAGGACACGATTGAAGCGGACGAGGGGGGCGAGCAGACGCGCAAGGTGGTGACGGACCCGTACCGACTGTACAACCTGGACGTATTCGAGTACGAGCTGGACAACCCCATGGCGCTGTACGGCGCCATCCCGGTGCTTGTTGCGCCCAACAAGGAGAACACGGTCGGTATGTTCTGGAACAACCCCAGTGAGACGTTCGTGGACATCTGGACGAACGAGGACGCGCACAGCAAGTCGACGCACTGGCTGAGCGAGTCAGGTGTGTTTGACCTGTTCCTCCTGGCGGGCCCCAGCAGCGCTGAGCTGTTCTCGCAGTACACGCTGCTGACGGGCCGCGCGCAGCTGCCGCCGCTCTTTGCCCTCGGTTACCACCAGTGCCGCTGGAACTACAAGAATGAGGCGGATGTGGCAAGGGTGGACGCCGGATTCGATGAGCACCTGATCCCGTACGACGTGCTGTGGCTCGACATTGACCACACGGACGGCAAGCGCTACTTCACGTGGGACGAGCACGCCTTCCCCACGCCCAAGGACATGCAGGAGTCAGTGGCGCGTACTGGCCGTAAAATGGTGACGATTGTCGACCCGCACATCAAGGTCAGTCAGACAAAGGACAAGCAGCCGTACTACATTCACACTGAGGCGGAGGAGCTCGGCCTCTTCATCAAGGATGAGCAGGGCAACGACTTCAAGGGTTGGTGCTGGCCGGGCGAGTCCTCTTACGTTGACTTCACGTCGCCCAAGGCGCGTGCGTGGTGGCGCCACCAGTTCCGCTACGAGAACTACCAGGGCAGCACCAACCACCTGTACACGTGGAACGACATGAACGAGCCGTCCGTCTTCAACGGCCCCGAAGTGTCCATGCGCAAGGGCTGCATGAGCATTGCGGGCGTTGAGCACCGCGAGTGGCACAACCTGTACGGCACCCTCTTCCAGCGGTCGTCTATGGAGGGCCAGCTTGTTCGCCAGCAGCCCCCGCCGGAGCCTCTCTCGGCATTTGCTGAGGAGCTTCAGCTTACGTCGGACATGCAGCGCCCGTTTGTGCTGTCACGTGCGTTCTCTGCTGGCTCGCAGCGCTACGGTGCGATCTGGACCGGTGACAACACGGCCGAGTGGGGCCACCTCCGTTATGCGACCAAGATGCTGCTGTCCATGTCGGTGGCTGGTCTCACGTTCGTTGGCGCTGACGTGGGCGGATTCTTCGGCAACCCGTCCACGGAACTGCTCACGCGATGGAACCAGGCCGCTGTGTACCAGCCATTCTTCCGTGGACACGCGCACCACGACTCGGCTCGTCGTGAGCCGTGGGTGTTCGGGGAGCCGACGACGTCGCGCATTCGCGCCGCTATCCGTGAGCGCTACTCGCTGCTGCCATACATCTACACGCTCTTCTACACGTGCAACGCGCGCGGTATGCCGGTCATGCGCCCGCTGTGGGCGCACTTCACGCAGGAGCCCCAGAGCTTCAGCGAGGAGGACCAGTACCTGCTCGGCGACGCCCTGCTTGTGAAACCGATCGTGGAGGAGGGTGTGGAGGCGACGCACGTGTTCCTGCCTTCCGATGGAGCGGAGGACAAGACGGTGTGGTACCAGTTGACGGACGGGTACAAGCGTTTCTTCGGTGGCAAGACGCACGAGAACGTGCCCGCGCCACTGGACGCCATCCCGGTGTTCCAGCGCGGCGGCACCATCCTGCCGCGCAAGCAGCGCGTGCGCCGCAGCTCGGAGCTGATGCGCGACGACCCGCTGACGCTGGTGGTGGCGCTGGACCAGCACTTCAAGGCCCGTGGCGAGCTCTACGTGGACGACGAGCGCTCGCTGGCCGCGGAGCTGGAGGGCGAGGGCACGCTGGTGTCGTTCGAGCTGACCAAGGACGGCCTGCGCTCGACGGCCGCCGCCGCGACGCAGCAGGGCAAGCGCTACACGTCGCTCATGTGGGTGGAGCGCATCGAGGTGTACGGCTTCCAGTCCGAGGCCAACCTGCCCAAGCAGGTGCTGGTGGGCGGCGAGCGCGCCGTGGAGTTCCAGTACGACGCCGCCAGCGACCGCCTGGTGCTGCGCAAGCCGCAGGTGCTGGTCACGGACGACTGGGAGCTCCGCTTCGTGTACGACCAGGCCCTCGAGTGATCGTAGACGAGGACCGAGCTGCAGGGGGGAGTTTGTTGAAGTTTTCAAATCAGATAAAGAGCTTGCAGGTGAGCCATCACATGCACATTTCGCCAGCTGGCCAGCGGCGCCTTGCCACTGAGCCCGTGCAGCTACGTAGTGGGTGCGTCTAACTAAAATGCAAGTCTCTGCTAGTTTTCAATCGATGTCAATCGATTAGTCTATGGTCTCACTCTATCGGCGGCACACGCCTCCATTCGGATGAAGCCGGCGATTACAGTAGTTCTCTCGCGCGTAAAGACTACCGTTAGACACGCCCCTCGCTGGGTTGACTCAAACGCGCATGGAGCGCAGGCATCGTTCGCAATCAAGGCGGCGCAAAGGAGGCTTCCTTCCAAGAGTGGCCCTCACGGCGGGGTCTTGCACGGCCAAGCATGAAGACACATTGAAACGTCTTTGGAGAATTTTAGCTACCGTTTGCAGCACAACGCAATGGATGGTGCGCAACAGGCTCATCTTTGAAGGAGAACCAACATCGGTAGAACAAAGTTGCGTCGAGTTCCGGGTGACGGGAGTTCGTCAGTTGAAGGCAATAGCAAGGAGGGACACGATGAGTCCACAAACAGTTGAACAAGGCAAGTTGATGGAGGACTGTATCGACAGTTTTCTATTAATCCTTGAACAACCAGGACAAGTACGGGTAAGCAGCATGCAGCTACCAAGAGAATCGCCATTAGTGGTGATGATGAAATCTTCTTTAGGATTTTAATGGCTATCATAGTAGTCCAAATAAAATCTCTTCTACTACTAAGGAGGCTTCCTTCCTGCCTGCCTGCAGTCTGTCCTCGGGGTGTTGGACTAGTCAGCCAGCTAGTCAGAAGTCAACCCATTTGTGGCGAACCGTTACTCACGCAGAGCCCCACTTCAACTTTGCTGTCCGAAGATCGCCATCGTCCGCTCGTTCTCGCCCACGCTGGACTCGAGTGATTTCAAGGCGGAGATCGCCGATGATATCGCCGGGCTCTAGATTATCGCAGCGAAGGCAAGCGTAGTGCATGCTACAGCGAGGGTAGAGGCCACTGCATTGAACCGCTTCGAACGAGCACCCAGCCGGCGGCGGATCAGGAATCTTGTCTTTGCGTGTGTGCCTGTATTGGCGTTACAGAACGGTTGACGGCTGGCGCCAGTACTTGCGGAGCGCGTACCGCAGGCAGCGTCTGGTTGCAGCGCCGGCCGCTCTCGCCCGCGGGGTGCAACTGGACGGAGGTCAGATGGAGAGGAAAGTCCGCTGCCGTGCTCACCGCGACGCCTGGGGCGCGTTCGAGTGATACCGACGTTGTCTGTCTCCGTCTTCCTCCGCCGGCCCAGCCGGACGCCATTCTCCTTTTCTCCCTACTCGAGGCAAGCCTCTAGTCCCCCGCTCCAGACTAGGCCATGAAGCTCAGCGCCATCCTTCTCGCCACGGCCGGCCTCGCGTCCACGGTCTCCGCTGCCATCAGCACCGCCGGATCGGCCGCCGCCACGACCACGACCGCAGTCGAGTCGGCCACCAGCTCCAGCGCCGGCACTGCGTCTACCGCTTCCACGGCCGGGGCCAGCACGGCCTCGTCCTCTGCTGGTGCTTCCACGACGGTGGCCAGCTCCACTTCGGGCACGGCCTCCTCGGGCAATGCGGTCACGTCGACAGGCTCCATGGACGACGTCTTCTCGAGCCTCAAGACGCTCACGTACCCGTCGGACTCGTACCACATGCCCCCGGTGCGCGCCGTGCACGCTCGTGTTCAGAGCGACGCCCCTATCCTCGTCGACGGTGTGTTTGTCTCGAGCTTCGGCGGCGGCGAACTCGAGGCCGGCTACCTGAGCGCCATGGACACGGTCAACACGGCGTCCGTTGAGGGCGCGCTCATGTACGTGCAGGCCGAGGGCATCAACGTCAACGTGCGCGCGGACGAGGAGCGCTGCGAGCGTAAGTCGGGCATGGCCAACATCGTCTTCTACGAGGTCATTATCGCGCAGACCAACGAGACGCTTGCCCAGTTCCAGGACTCGTGGGGCAAGACGCCCGAGTACGGGCCCATGCTGCCCATGGACAGCGGCCGCTGCACGCCCCTCTCGGGCGACGACGACTTCCCCGCCGGCTGCCTGCAGTTCAACGGCGACGACGACCAGCCCAACGTCGGCCCGTTCGTGGGCGGCGGCATCAAGGACGACGACGTGCGCGCGCCCTACCCGGACAACTACTGGTTCTCCTTCCCGAGCACGTGTCCGCTGGAAGGCTGGGGCGACAAGACGGACGAATGCCGCAATAGCACGCGCAAGGGCCTGTGCGCCTACGGCCAGGGCCCCGACGGCGTGGACTGCACCTTCGCCTACAACATCCTCGGCTGGGTGACCATCGACGACATCGTGGGCATTACGGCCATTGAGAACCCTGACACCGGATCCACGTACGCCAACTTCACCGAGTGGTGCAACGCCGACTCGAACAACACCGAGTTCGCCGCGGACGCCGAGAGCGGTGAGATGGAGACCGGTCTGCCCTTCTGGGAGGACCCGCTCAACTCGACGGCCAACGCTGCGCGCGCTGAGGCCGTGGTGGCCAAGTACGAGGAGATGCTCAAGTCGGGCTCGACGCAGATCGAGGACTCGCTGATCCAGGCCTTCAAGACGCTGCCCACCCCCGAGGAGCTCGCTGCTGCCAACCCGCCTTGCTTCATGACGGTGGAGGCCTGCGGCTCTGGCAACGGATGCAAGCGCGTTGGCTACTCGCAGCTGTGCACTGAGTGCGAGGCGGACGAGGGCTGCGAGACTGGCGGCAGCGGATTCGAGTACCCGACGCTTGAGAAGGCCTTCACCACGCTGTCGGACAACGAGACCACGACCAACTTGGGCGGCTCGGGCAACAGCACCTCCGCCGCGTCTGGCTCGTCGGCCAGCTCCAACACCACAAATGCCGCCTCGCCCCTGACCTTCACGACTGCATCCGTCGCAGTCGGACTTTTGACCGCTGTGCTGGCCCTGTAGAGCTGATTAGAAAGATGATGATCAGAGCGATCGAGAGGAGCCTGGACTCGATCGATGTCCATTTCGCTTCCGAGCTTTTGACAAGTAAAAAAAAAGTTTCATTGTCGAGTTCTTCTTCACCAGTTCTCGGGTCAAACCACATCCATGTCAAGGCGATCGGTTGTACCGGTTTCAAAGCAGCGGCTGGTCACGACTCATGACTCATGAACAAGGTTTAAGAAAAAGCGGCTATGGGGAGCTCAACGTTCTTGTTGTCATTCTATGATCACATCCGTAGGTACTTTCGATCGAATCGGGAGATGCTGGAGATTCCTCGATGATGGGGCTGCCAAGCCTTTGGGCTAATTTACAGCTTCCGATGGTCGGCAACCAACTAGCCGTGGGGGTAGCCAAGAACTATCCTATTGTAACGAACGGGGTGAGTCCGGCGCAACTATAGTAACAACGATTCTTCGTCTCTGTTTTTTTCTTCTCGGCTACTATCGGCTTCGTCGTGATGCTTCGCAGGCAATACTTGTCAAGTCGAGTGTTGTTTGGACGAAGATATCCCGAAAACTTGTAATAGCAAAAGACGGGAAGTGAAACCATTACGCACGAGATTTATCATTGCGATGACGGAGTCTTGAGTGCGGCGTGTCCTCGTCATACATTAGTCGTCTTGCTAGATAGAGATATCCAAATTGTGCGAATCATCCCGTCACTTTTAGCGATCTTCACGACAAACACCCAGGTCATTTCCCTTTGGTATTGCTGATCTTGTCAAGTTCAACCTTTAGAGAACTTCAAATGAAGCGGATACATGCTTCCAAAACCCCGGATCAACAACAGCGTCAGAATACAAAATCGGTAAACTCTGCCTGCACGCAGCACCAACACCCCGCATAAAAAGCAAATATGCATCTTTGTTTCTTCTTATCCCCTCTGCATCTTTCCAATACTCTTCTCCCTCCGCAACCAACTCTCCAAAAAAGTATCTTTCCCACTCCGCTTCCTCCGCTTCTCTCAGCAACAGCCGCTCTTGGCCTTGCCAGTGTCCACGTGCGTGGCGCCCCGCACCCTGAGCCCGCTACTTCTGGAGGCCGCGGGGTTGAAGCCGTCGTCCTCCTCCACAATCTGAATGGGCTGGCCCCTCCCGCCCCCGCGACTTCTCGGCGGCTCCTCTGCTCTTGCCCCCTGCTGTTGCATTTGCGCTGGGTGCTGCTTCTGCACCTGCTGCATTTGCTGTTGCTGTTGCCGGGTCGACGAGGAGGAGGAGGGGGGATGCGCCCGCACGTCCTCCTCGTCGTCGTCATCGTCCGCGATTAGCGCGCTGCCCTTCTTCTTCTTGCCGCCGGCGCGCTCCAGCATGCGGCGCGTGAGCTCCACGAACACGTCCTCGAGCCCGCGGTTGAGCTTGGCCGACGTGTCGAAGTGCGCGGCGCCTACCGACTCGGCGTAGCGCCGCGCCTCGTCCTCGGGCACCTTGCGGTTGCGGTGCAGGTCGCTCTTGTTGCCGGCGATGCAGATGGAGATGTCGTCCCCCACGATGCGCCGCAGCTCGCGCACCCACGTGCGCACCTTGCGGAACGACTCGGCGTCCGTGATGTCGTAAACCAGCAGCGCGCCGTCCGCGTCGCGGTAGTAGATGGGCCCCAGCGCGTGGAAGCGCTCCTGGCCGGCCGTGTCCCAGAGCGAGAGCGCCACGCGGCGGTTGTCTACCAGCAGGCGCTTGTCCAGGTACGAGGCCTGCAGCGTCGACACCTGCCGCTCGTCGTACTCGCCCTTGATGTAGCGCAGCAGGATGGAGGTCTTGCCCACGCGGCCTGGGGAGAGAGGGGAGGGGGGAGGTTAAGATAGTGCTAAAAACTTTGTTTCTTCTTCTTTCTGTGTTGCATGTTGCCAGTGTCGCCAGCACGCACCTTCGCCGAGCAGAACGACCTTGAACTTCTTCGTGGAGCGCTCGCCCATTGTGCGCGAGAGAGACTGTTGGTGTATTTAAATGGGGGGGGGGGGGGGCAGACGCTCCTTGTCGCTGCGGGCTGCTGCTGACGGCCTCGGTCGGTTAGAGACAAGAGGCGCGGCTTCCGGCGGCGATGCGGGCGGAGCGACAGCCGGTTAGGTGAAGCGCTTGGGCCTTTTTGCCTTCTGTTCTTTTTCTTCTTGGTTTGGCCGATCGCGGATTGGCTGAAAAGGCCTTATTTAAGCCAACCGCGTGCGCTCACACAATGTGCACAACGTGGTGTAATCGCTTCAATCAGCCTCTTCGCGATTGCCGAGATGCTGCGCCACCGCGGAGCGCTGGTGCTGCCGCTGCGGCCGCTGCTGGCGCGCCGCGCGACATCCGACACCCCCCGCCGCCTGGACCTGGACGATCTGCTGGGGCAGCGGCTGCGCGAGACGGCGCGCGAGCTGTCGGTGGAGGTGCTGCCGGCGCTCAAGGTGCTGGCTGAGAGCCTGGGGCTGCTGCGCCAGAGCCCCGCGCTGCGCAGCTGGAGCGCCTCCGACTGGCTCGTGGGACTGTCCGTGCTGGCCCAGTACAAGACGCGCCAGCGCGCGGGCGGGCTGCATGACGAGGCGCACAAGAAGCCGCTCGTGATGGACCAGGTAATGTGGCAAGCACCTAAACGGCAACACCTAAACGGCACCATGCAACACCTAACTCTGTCAATATCCAAACACTGTGAGTTAAGGGTGGAAAGCTAATTGACAATTATTGTTTTGTGGACGTATATTGCAGAAATTGCTGTCCAAGCTGCTGCGCTACGTGCGCGTGTGCGACGCCGTGTACGCGTCGACGGTGGCCGGCTTCTGCGAGGAGGCCGGCGTGCCCCGAGAGCGCGTGCTGCGCGCGCACCCGGGCGGAGTGGTGTCGCCCAAGTGCGTCATCGTGGCCGACCACGAGCACCGGGAGCTGGTGCTGGCGGTGCGCGGCACGGCGTCGCTGCTGGACTTCTGCACGGACCTGTGTCTGCAGAACGAGCCGTTCCTAGCCGGCCAGGGCCACCGCGGCATGGTGCACGCGGCCACGTGGCTGGTGCGCCACCTCCGCAACGATCTGCAGGAGCTCTCTCAGCAGTACCCGGACTACCGCGTCGTGGCGACGGGCCACAGTCTGGGCGCGGCCGTGGCGGCGCTCAGCGCCATGCAGCTGCGGGACGAGTTCCCGAGCATCCACTGCTACGCGTTCGGCACGCCCGCCTGCGTCACGCGGGAGTTGGCGACGGAGAGCTACGACCTCGTCACGACGGTCGTGAATGGCTACGACTGCGTGCCGCGCTTGCACCAGCACTCGCTGCTGGATCTGCAGGAGGAGATCCAGCGCTTCGACTGGCGGGCAGCGCTGCGGCAAATGGTGCAGGAGGAGATTCGCAAGCAGAAACTGGCGATCGAGAAGCAGCAACGCGCCAAGTTGGAGGAGCTACAGGCGGCACTGAGGAAACTGGATCGCCTCCAGATCAAGCAGAGGACGAGCGAAGCAACGGCGAAGCTGGATGAAGTCAAAAGGGTGCGGTGAACACGGCTATTTTGTGCTGTCTGGTAGATGGAGATGGGACTCACCTTATTTATTGCTTTGTTCTCAGCTTGCGTCGACGAATATCAAGGAGTTTGCGATCGATGTCGACACGCTTCTGGCTGACAAGCTAGACGCTGCTTTCTCGGTCTTTAAGACAGATAAACTTTCGTTGGAGCACGTCACGTTCATCAAGAATCTGCTCAAACTCGAGGACGTCAAGAAAGGTACCGAAGTATCACTTTTGGATTTTGAAAAGGGAACAAAAAATCTGATGTTGACAATGCGTCTTTGGTGCTGTAGGCGACTCGTTCTGGTGGAAGCGCATGGACGAAAGCGTGCTTGCTCTTGAGCGACTGTCTGCGGCTGTCAACAAGCCCGAAGAGTTGGAGCGCGTGCTCGTGGAACTGAAAGAATTGCTGCAGAAAACATCGGCGACAACAAGGATGCTGCTGAAGAACGAAGGCAGTTCCTGTGAGTTATTTGCCCGCGAGTTCGTAAAGTTGACAGTTCTGACGTCTCGATACGTACAGATCCTGACGCGGAGTCGACTCAGCTGCAGCTATTTCGTGCTAGAATCGATGGAATTATCGACAAGACACGCGCGTCGCTCAAGGCACGCATCAGTGAGAAAGTGTACGTAGTCTCGATACATTCGTCAGAGGTATTGTGGACTTACAAGATGAGCTATTTTGTGTGTGTAGATCGAAGGTGTCTACAGCTGTTACTACTAACATGAAGGACTATGTGGATACGCTAAAAGAAGAAACAGAAGCGTTGAGCAGCATCGTACAGGAAGAATTGGACGACGTGGCCGATACAATGTCAAGAAACTTGCCGTTTTTCGTTGGACTTACGACTGACGTTACTGAAGCCAATAAGTCGTCGGCCGAGAGGGCAATTCATCAGCAGAGCGATCGCAGTGGCGAAGAGTTCGCGGATACTGGTCCTTCGGAGCGGATTGAGGGCGAGCTGAATGAGGAGGCGGTGCAGCAATGGGAAAAGCTGAGACTCGATCAGAGACAGTGGGAAGAGGGCAACATGCTGGGTCACGATCCGTTGTTCCCGCCTGGACGCATTCTCTACTTGAACCGTGTCATCGCACCAGGACCTTCGCCTAAAAGCGTGGTACATCTAAGCAACGAGCACAAAGTACCGGACGTTGTGGAGTTCGTGGAGGTTGCGACGGACGAGTTCGGTCGAGTAGTGCTATCAAATCGCATGCTGCTCGACCATCTCTGCACGGACTACGAACGCGTTCTCCAGTCGCAGGCGAAAGTATTGGAATCGGCGCCCAGTTGCACATGTGGATAACGTAAAATACATGTAACCTCATCGAATAAAACGCCCTTCGTCCTTGCGTAGAGCGCTGAAGAAAAATAGAACGCTCTCTCTAAACGCTATCTTTTACCTAAACAAAATTTAATGCTGGGATAGGAAGCGACGAAGTGCTGATAGCAGCCCAAACAGGATTAATTCGCAGTTCGTTAGAACTGACGATTGAGGGATTGATGTCACAAACCGGTACACTACCGGTTTTGAAGAGAGTGCTCCACAACCGGTGTAACACCGGTTGTGCAATCAGGGAGTGGGAACCTAATCCAGCCAATCAAGCGGGCTGATTTGGCATTATTTTTTGGAAAGAGCCAAAGAGATACATACATTGTGCACTGCATGCCAGTACAAGCCCGAGTTACTTTCCCTGCATTCAAGAATCTGCTGCGAGGGTTCTAAGCGCAGCAACCATGACAGTTCTTGCTCGTTTGTGCCGTAGTTAAACGTGATGAATCGACTAACGCCATTGTATGGAATTCAGTATTTTTTTTACGTGCTTCGTATATAGATATTACTGGGATAAGAAGCAACGTTAGTGTTGATACCGCAGACCAAATAGGATTATATACGTGGTACGTCAAGTCGAACGATGATCCCTCTTGACATCAAGCTGGTACATTTTCTTGAAACCGGTACGAGCACCGGCCCTCCAAAAGGTTTAAATGCGTGGGCAGATCCAACCGGTGTGCAACCGACGACACTGATATGATTCAGTATATATATTCGAGCAGTGAACGAATTGAAGTAAAGATAACGATTGAGGCGGACTCTAATAGCACTAGAGATAAGCATTTGCATTTTCAAGTATAAAACTTCTACAAGCTGCAAACAGATCTCAGCCAAGGTTCGCATTTTTAATTTTGTAAAGCATTGCCACTTGATATCTAGCATCTACAGTCTTAAGGCCAATTTCTGGGCAGATGCTGCGGCTGGGAAGCAGGCGCAGGAGATGACCGTAGCTCATAAGAAAAATAATCAATTAAAATGAAGAGGGAGTTTATACCAAAATTCTCCTATCCCAGGCTTCGCGGGGCCCTAGTTAAAGCAGTATCGGTTGACACGGCTTTGGTAGGTGTGTCCAGTAGCAGGCTGTAAGCTAGGAGACTCTACGGTACGTGCAAAACTAACAACACGCGCATAAGTTTCTTGTGGTATCCTTTTAGAATAATTGGAGGGCAAGTTGGTGAATACATCGTGGCATGGTGCATTGAAATCCAAGTTTGGGTGCTCTATTGGTCTGACATTAGGGCTGCAGTTGCATATCGTCGGTTGCTGTTCATACAGCCTCGTGTCGTTGCATGCATTGGATGCTTAGTAAACTCGTAAGTGTATTACTGACTACAGAGTTTTGCTCTATCATGTGATAGTTTCTGTGGCCGTGCACCAGCGGTGGCATTGCTAACGTTTATTTCTGCTTTTTATTGCAATTTCGTCGGCCAGATATTTAGCAATGACAATCGTGGAACGGGCGAGGCTGTCGGCGTTGAAGGCTACGTTGCTTCGATTACTGTGGCACTTGGTGAGCTTGAAGATGACATGAGCGATAGCGGAAGGGTGTGTAGTGCAGGCAATCTCCAGCCTGCCCCAGCTAGCAGCAGTACTATTGGTCGCAGTCAATCACGGCAAACGTGATGACTGCGACAATGAATCTTGCGGATAACGCAAAGTAAGATTACAGTGCCCCGTGCATAACGGGATCCTGATGATCAGGCAGAAATCAAGCGAACTATAACAAACTAGATGCCCATTTAACGACAACTTAGATGACGGCAACTGTAGCTCCACTGGTTAGCAGGAGCCGCAGCATTAGGAGTAGCTCGTGTCCTCACTTTGACTTTTACCAAGTAATACACTTCGGCCACACTTTCAGGGAGCTCCGCCAGCTCCCATCCGTGTCTTCATTCTGCAGACACTACAAATAATTGTTTAGCAGTACCTGCTGAACCAAGACCAACATGACGAAGACTAGAGCGCAAAGATCGAACTCACCTGACGACGATGCAGATCGTGCGTCGGCCCCCATCTTCACCCCCATCTTGCCGCCGAGGATCACCAGCACGTCCCACGCTGCTTTGGTGAAGTGGCGGAAGGAACGCCGCGAGTACGAATACACTATCCTCAACCGTGCGAAGGGTGAGACGGACGATCTGATTGTCCCGATCAAAAACACGTTCGACGAAGGACTGCTCAGGCAGTGGTGTCGCTTGCGTTGGAAGATGTCCATGTCGGACGTCACCGACGAGACCATTCTCACCGAGGTGGACAAAATCATCTCGGCGGTGAGAAACAACAGTGTGCCGGATATTGACCAGGAAATGGCCGAGCACCTACGCATGGATTTAAGTGAGAGTGACGTGCATGAGAGAGTCATTCAATACTTTAAGCTGTGCCATGAGATTATCGACGACCACGGGTGGCGCATTTTCTTCACCGGTGACGACGGTAGGAAGCAATTGTGCTCCATTTTGATCAAGTCGCTCGAACCAAAGGCACTTCGCGAGGAAGTCGATCGGACTGCACGTTTTCAAACGTGCAAAGCGCGCGAGGACGAGGTGGTTCTACACGACTTGATTCTCGAGAAAGCCCTCGACCACGAGAAGGCCTACCAGAGCCAACGACGCGCCAAGCGCCACCGTGATCGCGGGGATCGTGACGCCGAGCGCCCTGCCATGCGCACAGGCATTAAGAAAACTGCCAAGAAGCAGAGGTTGGCAGGTGAAACAAGCGGTTCTGGCCCACGGCCATCTCCGAAAAGTCCAGCAGACCGACCAAAAACCACGCCAACACCATGCCCACACTGCGGTGACCTCCATTGGTTCTCCGAGTGTAGTAAGGCCACGGATAGTGAGAAAGCTGAAATACGCAGGAAATTGCGTGCTCAGCGTGGCGACCAAACCAAACGCGAGGTTGCTCGACTCAAGCGGCTCCGGGAGTGCATCCCATCGACTGAGAAGACTGTCACGCTGAATGACGTGATGGAACTGCCGTACTGTGCCGACACTGGTGCCGACCGAACAGCTATTAGCCAGCGGCATCTTGAAGAGCTCATGCTTCGCGACCCTGCGATCAAACTGACCCGGCTCAGTACACCATTGGTAATTGTCTGTGTTGCCGACCATGCGATTACCTGCACCACATCGGTGCAACTTCGGGTGCTTTTGAACACCGCGTCTGGGCCAGTCGCAATTCATGAACCTGTGGAATGCCTCGTTATCAATGATGACGATCCAGAATTCATTCTGGGTCAAGACCTGCTCAAGCAACCGGGCATTGACGTCGACCGACAGTTAGAACAGCTCGCCGAGCGTGAGGCTGACGACGGTGAGGACCCAGTGGATGACGACGACGGTGCACCTGTCTCTAGCTCGCCTCCAACAGATGCCGACCTCCACCAAGCCGTTGAGCGTCTTGTGCAAATGGCACTACAACATGGATTTCCCAGGCACTTGGAGGAGCAGCTCCGCGCCATTGCGATCAAACACGACATCTGGCGTATCGAGCTCGGCAATGACCCTCCGGCTCGTGTCAAACCGCTTAAAATCCGTCTCAAAGACGGAGTGAGTGCAGTGAAGATCAAGCCACGCAGATACCCACCTGCCGTGCGAGTTTTTC
This sequence comes from Phytophthora sojae, assembly GCF_000149755.1. NCBI lineage: Eukaryota > Oomycota > Peronosporomycetes > Peronosporales > Peronosporaceae > Phytophthora > Phytophthora sojae. Next base: position 6,633,231 of record NW_009258116.1, read on the forward strand.
TACGCGAGTTTAACCAGAAGCTGGTCGACCTCGGTTGGGCTTATGAGAATCCGACTAGCCGTTGGGCCAGCCCAGTGCTGCCGGTTCGTAAGCCGGGTACCACCGACGATGAGTACCGACAAACCTGCGACTATCGGCTTGTCAACGATCTGATCGAGGCGCTGATTAGTACCATGCCTCACATGAGCACACTGCTAGAGCACACCAAGGGTAAGAAGCATTTCGGACTGTTCGATCTCCTCAAAATGTTTTGGCAGCTACCTCTAGATGAGCTTAGTCAAGAGCTGATGTCATACATCACTGACGCAAAAATATACACTCCTCGCCGCGTGCCTCAAGGGTGCTGCGACGCTGCTGTGCATTTCCAGCAGACAATGGAGCAATGTTTTGAGTCGCTTTTGTACAAGTATCTTATTGACTGGATCGATGATCTATTGCTCTTTGCCGATGACATTGACACCTCCTTGTTGAAGTTAGAGCAATTCTTTGACTTGGTGGCGTCATTTGGGCTGAAGCTCAGCGCGAAGAAGAGCAGTTTGTACCACCAATCTGTAGAGTGGTGCGGTCGGATTATCACTTGCGATGGCATCTCCCATCACCCAGAGAGGATCGACGCATTGCCGTCAATGCCGTACCCGGCCACTGCCGGCCAGTTGCAGCAGTTTATCTGCGCAGCTAACTGGATGCGTGAGTCTATAGCAGACTATGCTCGGGCTGTTGAGCCGCTCCAGCGGCGACTCGACGACGCCCTCCGCAACAGCGAGCGCACAAAGCGTGTAGCTGCGGGGATTTCGGTCGAGCTAACTGCAGCCGAGAAAGACGCATACGATCATGTGAAGAGCTTACTGGCAAGTTCCGCCACACTATCTCTGCCGGACGATGCGTCTACGACCTGCGTATTCACCGACGCCTCGGATACAGGCTATTCGGCCATCCTCACCCAGGTGAAGGACTTTGACCCAAAGGTTCCGATCACCACGCAGAAGCGTCAACTGCTCACGTGCCTGAGTGGAACCTTCCATGGCTCACAGCTGAATTGGACTGTCATTGAGAAAGAAGCCTACCCTATTGTGGTGGCCTGCTAGAAGCTAGATTATCCACTGCTGCGTGCAAGACCTTTTCGGCTATTCTGTGACCACCGAAACTTAATCCACGTCTTCGCACCTCACATGAGTATCAAGAAGCACATACGTGGGAAGCTGCTTCGATGGGCGCTCAAACTGATGACCTACCGCTGCATTATCGAACATGTTGACGGGACCGCCAACATTTGGGCGGACATGCTTTCAAGATGGGCTGGCCAGCCCACGACTACAGTCAAGTTGAAGCGATTCTCCCAGATGAAGGGTAAGAAGCAGCGGTCATCGACGAAGCCGCCAGGACAGCAAGCCCTGGATACTCGACTCAGAAAGCTTCACGTGGCCAACACTGGACGAGTTCAGGACGTCACAACAGCAGCACCAGGCACCCGCAAGGACAGTGTGCTACGAGTCGACCAGCGGATCTGGGTCCCTCGAGCATGCAAAGACCTCACTCAACGGCTCTATGTGATCGCCCATTGCGGGGCCCAAGGCCACCGCGGCGAGCAGGCCATGGTTAACCACCTGCGCCGAGTTTTCCACATCCCTGACCTACGGAGCGTCGTGCACACATTTGTGTCGGCGTGCATGTTGTGCCCACATGTAAAGGGAGGAAAGATGATTCGTCGCCCATGGAGCGAAACTATTGAGTGCAATGAACGAAACGGAATCCTACATTGGGATTTTTTGTCCTTAGGAGAATCTTTTGGGAACAGTAAGTACCTATTGGTGCTGAAGGACCATGCATGGTCATTTCTGCGAGCTCGTAGTGTGCGATGCGGCGGACAGTGCCGCTGCCACTGCAGCCATCCTCGACTGGCATAGCCGTTTTGGAGCCCCACCAACGTGGGTGAGTGACAACGGCAGCCACTTCAAGAACGAAGTGGTCGCAGAGCTTTCGAGAAGGCTCAAGAGCCAGCAAAACATTACTTTGGCGTACAGCCCATGGATCAACGGCTCTGTTGAACGCGTCAACCGCGACATACTACAAGTGCTAAGAGCGATGACCCTAGAGTACAAAGTATCAACGAAGGACTGGGTCTACCTCGTACCGTTAATTCAAGCCAGCTTGAATCACACTGCCCTACCTTCGCTCGGCAATCGAGCACCTGTTGAACTTTTCACTGGACCACCATGTCCATCGCCTCTCGCTGAGTTCTATCACCCTGGTGACCACAAGCTAGTCACACTGCCGCACCATTCGGCAGAGATGGACAGATACCTAGCAGAGCTGCGAGCCAGTTTGTGCGCAATGCACCAGCCCATCGCTGACCAACGCCTCAAACAGCGGCTTCTTAACAAGAAAAAGGAGCGAGGTGAAAACGTGGTCAACTTTGACGTGGGGGACTACGTCCTACGTTCACGCGTTGATGAGAAAAAAGGCAACAAGCTACTCGTCACGTGGCAAGGATCGTACAAAGTGGTCCGAGCGGACGCTCATTCTTTCCGAATCCGTCATTTGGTGACAGCGGATGAGTATGATGTACATGCATCACGTCTAAAGTTCTACGCGGACAACAAGCTCAACGTAACGGAGGAAATCCTAGAGCATGTTGCCTCCCAGGGCATCATACTGGCAATCAACGGGTTCAAAAAACACCGATGGAACACCTCCATCAATGACTACGAAATTCTCGTAAGCTGGAAAGGCTTAGAGTCTGTCGAAGACTCGTGGGAACCGCTCAAATCACTCGCCCATGAAGTCAAGGTTCTACTGGGTCAATACATTCAAAAGCAAGACGCCACGGTGCGCAAGTACTGTAAGGACCTCCAGTAAAAAAAACAATACAACCTGATGCACAATTTTGCCAAAATCAACATTCTTCTCCAATATCGGATTCGGTTACGCCACCATGTAGCGATGTCGTGTTGTATTACACAAAAATATTCCGATGTTCTAAAACCGCATATTGGTCCCACAACAATTCGGAACGGGCAACTTCAACACGTTGCACCTGTAACACTTGTTACATAGTATGGACATGGGTACACCTGTCCGCTACATCTGGTACATAAACCAGATTAATTTGTCTAGCCGAAACAACTTAATCGCCGCTAGCTAGACCAGGCTTGGGGGGGCAGTGTAGTGCAGGCAATCTCCAGCCTGCCCCAGCTAGCAGCAGTACTATTGGTCGCAGTCAATCACGGCAAACGTGATGACTGCGACAATGAATCTTGCGGATAACGCAAAGTAAGATTACAGTGCCCCGTGCATAACGGGATCCTGATGATCAGGCAGAAATCAAGCGAACTATAACAAACTAGATGCCCATTTAACGACAACTTAGATGACGGCAACTGTAGCTCCACTGGTTAGCAGGAGCCGCAGCATTAGGAGTAGCTCGTGTCCTCACTTTGACTTTTACCAAGTAATACACTTCGGCCACACTTTCAGGGAGCTCCGCCAGCTCCCATCCGTGTCTTCATTCTGCAGACACTACAGGGTGGCAAGATCACTGTGACCAACTACTACCTTAATCTACCCGATGCGACGTGGAAAACTAGGTTGAAGGCTGCGCAGCTTGGCAGTTTGTGAACAGGGTGATGACATGACCGGCATAGGATGGTCGGCAAACGCCCGCCACGACCTCTCTCGCTATGACATATCTTGCTGCTGCCGCAACTCCGAGTCCTGCTCCTTTTTCTTCGCTTTCGTGGGCCGGGTTCAGATACGAACTGTTGTGCACTGAAAATATAATCTCAAGGTCGGTACACATATTTTTTCTTGCAGTTCTTCAAAAGCTGAGTAGACCACGACTGTGTGGTAGCACACAAAATAGCACTTGAAGAGAGTAAGGACTTCGTACTCTCTTCAAAACCGGTAGTGTACCGGTGGATATACCAGTTTGTGACATCTATCCCTCAATCGTCGACAAACGACAGTTCGAACGAACTGCGAATTATAATGACTTGGTACCGGTATACCTCTCCTTACCGTAGTGTATGGTGATTGATTGGATGAAATAAGTAGGTTTAGGGTTGCAAGGGGCCTCGACCTCCCCCAATTTTACTTGGCTATAGTGAGCTTTTGGGCCCCTCGGACGAGGGGCCAAGAGACTGCTCACAGACTTTCAGTAAGAGCATCGTCATCGGAGGGCCTTAAAGTAATGGTACATAAGTGCACGGCGCCCCTTCGTCTCGCGGTATCACGACGGTATGAGCACGTTGAATCGCCTTTGAGACTATGTCGTGGCGACCTTAAGGCGATTGCGCGGTAGAATTTTTCTGTGTCCGTATTCTGACATGACATGAATTTGGATCTGGCCCTCCCAAATACAACAATCAAGATAGTCCCGGTGCAGCAAATCGTACATATGCGAACAGGATAGGCGACGTCGATTGTAGCGACGCAACAACGATGTAGCATGACAGTGTGAGCAGCGCTAACTGCGAGCTTGTTTGCTGCATGCACAAGGTTTCGACGCCAAGCAAACCTCAAAAGGTTGTGTGAGTAGGTGGCAGGCAAGGTGAAGCCAAATGAGCCTGTTACCTGTTGTGTTTATCTGAAAGCGCCTTCAGGCTCAGATTCAGCAGAAGAATGGGTCATTCCTCCCATAATCTTCAGACCAAACACCATGTCATGTCAGAATAAGACCATAAAAAAGCTAACCGGATTGCGCAGCAACAGCGAGTCGTAAAAGGGCAACCACCGCCCAGCAGCTTCAATCATCTTATCTCGCACATGAGAGTGTTCTTGCCTCAGCAAAGGGCTTGTGTTGTTCGGCGGGAACGTCTAGCTGCAAGATTTAGATGCGATGACGAATTGTTGCATTGCTGCCTAACTGACACTGCTTCGTGTACACGTCGTGTACTACACGATTTGATGCAGCGTACTTAAGTAGGAGCTGCCGGCAATTTTGATGCCGCGCAGGAAGGCATGCTGGGTGATGTCAGACACGCTGCATATCCGAAGCTCGCTAGGTTGAGCGCACATCTATCACTGATCACTCTAGGTGCAACATGGCACGATTCGAGTGACCTGCCTTGCTGTAAGCTTCTGTCATTTATATATCCACAGCACCTTTACCATATAAAATATGTAGTAAAAAGATCTAGCTATTTATAATAATCATGGCACCGAACCAGCCAGAGAAACTACTGCGATGGTTTTCAGTCTCCGAGCAGGTAGGGATACCTGCTGGGGGGGGACAGAATAGCTGCCTCACTTGATCGCAGTGCGGCATTACTAGCACAGCCATGCATCAAAACACCTTGTTGCTCTTAATCAAAACTGCATGCACAGGTACATGTAGCAAGGGAGCCAGGTTGCGCTTTGTTGCAAGTTTTTGCGAACCTAGCTCCAGTCAGCAACGAATGCTGCTCATTCGTGAGCAAACAAGGTTCGACGAAGCGTTGTGCTTTCGGATGGTTGCCCCAGCGTAAAGTCTAAGCACTTCAAAATACACAACGATGACAAGTAGCGCTGATAAGCTTAGGCTGATGCTTTGGGGACGTCGTCAAATGTACAGTTTACTGTACGTGAGAGGGTCGGCCCACCAGCAACTCGACTCGAGCAGCTTAGCTAGTAGTAAGTGATGTCAATTGACCGAGTGTTTTCGACTTCTCAAGAATGATGGAGGCTGGTCCGCTTCATTTGCAAGTTCTTCGAGTAAAGATTCGCTATTCTGGGTACCCGGACTGGTGGTCCGGGGGAATCGCAGTTCTCAGAGCGATATGGAACTCCGACAGCACCGATACTTTTAAATAGCAAAAGTGCGACCAGGCCTACGAAAGCTGTCGCATCTCTGATTGGTCAAAATAAAGGTGTACTTGCTCCGTTCACAAAATATTAGGGACATTTGGACAAAAAATCTATTGGTCAGCCAATAATCATCCGATTTTGCTCAGATTTGCTTCATTCGAAAGCATTCGCCACGTGCTATTGGTGCATATATTTTTGTGCGCAAACTCCGAAGTTGAACCCCTCCGTCACGAGGCCCGGATTCCTATGCACGGACTATTTTTTCATATGCTTGATATCAAGCATGTTAAAGAAAGCCTTCACTTGAAATTTGTAAAGATGAAATAAGTACAGGATCCGTATCTCAACCGTATCTCGGAACAAAGTCGATTCACCTGCCTAGTTTATGGGATCACATGCTGCTTATCAAGCGTCGTTTATTAACCCTTTCGCGAGTATCCTCAATAAATTATAGTATACAACTCATTGATATTTCCTTCTAAAAGGGCGTTCTAGGCGTCCTTTTACAAAGTTACGGAGCCTTTTCGGTGTGTCTCATGGGACATGCCATCTACGGTGATTTGCAGGATACATAAAATGTATGCGTATGACTTAGAATTTGTAAAGACAATGATTACATGATGATTACGCTGCGTACCGATTATGATTTGTTTTAAAAGAAGGTTGATTACTAGCTTGAACTTGTGCAAAAGGGCACAGGATGCGCCCTTTAAGAGGGGGTACACTCTACCGTGTTTTGGAAAATCATCTAAAGGGCGCTTTCTGTATCCTTTTACCGCGAAAGGATTAAATGGCTGGCGATACAGCCCATGTTTTTTTTCTCGACAAATATGGTTTTTCCATGTGCGACCCATGAATTGCCCATGTTAAATTACCGGACCCTCCAAATAAAATACGTAATTTACCCCGGCAATAATCATGGTCAGTGTCCATGTCGCTACCTGTCCTTAACATGTTGACCCTACGGCGTGAAAAATCTCGACTGGTGGACGTCGCAAGTCATCGGAGGCGAGGTCACCTCTATATTGCATCGCCCAATCTGCGTTATATCATGCAACTTGACGATGGTATGTCCATGTAAAAGGAAGAGCACTTGAGCAGTAGTTGGCAAAATGCAAAGTGATTCGATTCAGGTCCTTAGTTCGCAACCGCGTGCTACCTCTAAGCCTGCTACTGGATACCTCTTACTGGATACACCCTACTGGATTCTCTACTGGATACACAGTTACCTTATCCAATCAGAGAACGCCACGTCGATGCCCATCTTGTACCCACAATCCTGTACCCACAATCATGGCGTAATCACCGTGACGTAATCATCGTCCCGTAATCACCTGAATGATTGCGGTACAACACAGTGAAGGTCACGCCAACCTCACTGATGACGCGTTCGCGTCACACGGTCGCTTGGCGAGGCGTCGTCACATCAGTCTTAACAACACTCCCACTCGACTCGTCAGCGACCACGATGCCCAGCTTCGTCCTGAGCGCGTCGAACTGCGGCGCCGCGATCGGCTTCGTCATGATGTCCGCCAGCATGTCGAGTGTCGAAACATACTGCAACACCACTTGACCGTCTTCCACCTTCTCGCGCACGAAGTGGTAGCGAATGTCGATGTGCTTGGTGCGCTTGTGGAACTCCGGGTTCTTGGCCAACGCGATGGAGCCTTGGTTGTCCTCGTAGATCTTCACCGCTTCGTCGCTCGCCATCTCGCCCAGCTCGCACAGAAACACCTTGAGCCACACCGCCTCCTGCGTGGCCTCCGACAGCGCCATGTACTCGGCTTCCGTCGACGAGAGCGCCACCGTGCGCTGCTTCTTGCTTCGCCAGCTGATGCATCCGCCGTTCATCATGAACGCGTAGCCGCTCGTACTCCGTCGAGACTCGATGTCGCCGGCCCAGTCCGCGTCCGAGTAGCCTTGCAGTCCGTCCTCGCTGCTCGCTTGAAACACGAGGCCGTGCGTCTTCGTGCCTCGGATGTAGCGGAAGACCCTCTTGAGCGCCTGCCAGTGTGTCGGACATGGGTCCGCTGCGAACTGGCTCAGCACTCCCACTGCCGCTGCGAGGTCCGGACGAGTCCCCACCATGAGATACATGAGGCAGCCCACGGCGTTCCGGTACGGAACATTCGCCATGGTCTCGTCGTGCTTGCAGCCTCCCTCGCACATGGCCTTGGTCAGCTTCAGACCCGGATCCTGCGGTGTCTTCACAGGGTTGCTCTCATCCATCTTGAACTTCTCGAGAATGTCCTTCGCGAACTTGGTCTGCCGCACCGACACCTTCCCAGTCGCCACATCTTGCTCGATCTCCATACCGAGGAAGTACTTGAGCTGGCCCATGTCAGTCATCTCGAACCGGTCACTCAGCGCCTGCTTCGTGTCCTTCAGCATCCCGTCGCTGCTGCTGGCGAGGACCAGATCGTCCACGTACAGTGCCACGAACATCATGTCGTGATTGTCCCGCTTCAAGTAGATGCAGTGGTCGGACTCGCACTTCTTGAACCCCAGCTTCAACATGAACTCGTCGATCGTCTTGTTCCACATCCGCGGCGACTGCTTCAGGCCGTACAGCGAACGCTTGAGCCGGCACACGTAGTCGGGTCGATCTCCGTCCACATATCCGTCCGGCTGCGCCATGTAGATGTCCTCGTCCAACAAGCCGTTGAGGAACGCGGTCTTCACATCCATCTGGTGTACTGTGAGCTTGTACTTGGCCGCCAGACTCAGCAACACCCGAATCGACGTGAACTTGGCCACCGGCGCGAACGTCTCGTCGTAGTCGATGCCGTACTTCTGCGAGAACCCCTTCGCCACCAGTCGCGCCTTGAACCGCTCGATCTCTCCAGACTGGTTCTCCTTCACGCGGAACACCCATCTGCAGCCGATCGCCTTGCGTCCCTTCGGCAGTGGCACCAGGATCCACGTCTCGTTCTTGCGGAGCGACTCCACCTCCGAGTCGCACGCCTCTTTCCACTTGTCTGCGTCGCTGGATTCCATCGCCGACTTGAACGTTGTCGGCATCTCTCCCACTGAATCCGCGACGTACGCAGCCTCGAAGTCTTCCTTCTCTTGTGCTGCCACAGACATCTCGTCCAGCGGCTGCTGTCGTCTCGGCACCGCATACTCGGAACCTCCACGGCTTCCTCGAGCGACTGCGTGCGCGGGTGTCGCTTGCTGCCGGGTTCAAAGTCTTGATTCCGCGCAGCTTCTTCTCTGTTCTCGTCTGATCCGGACTGAGTCTCTTCATCCGTGGTGTCTTCATCATCATCTGTCGGAAGACCCACCAACACCTCCTTCGAAGCGTAGTCGCGTCTCCCACCGTCGAAGACATCCTCCATGAACTGCGCGTCGCGGCTCACCAACACGCGACCGCTCTCGATCTCATCGAACCGATACGCCTTCTCGTGCTCCGAGTACCCGAGGAAACGACAGCGCACCGACCGAGCGTCGAACTTCGACCGCTTCTCCTTCGGCACGTGCACGTACGCGTGGCACCCGAACACCTTGAGGTTGGCCAGCAAAGGCTTCTTGCCGGTCCAAACGTGGTGCGGCGACTTGTCGTGACTGATGGCGCGCGTCGGACACCGGTTGCGGAGGAACGTGGCCGTCATCACCGCTTCTCCCCAGTACTCCTTCGACAACCCGGCGTGCTCCAGCATGCAGCGCGCACACTCCACCAGCGTCCGATTCATTCGCTCGGCCACTCCGTTGAGCTGAGGCGTGTATGGCGGCGTGAACTTCTGCTCGATGCCGCGATCCGCACACAACTTGGCCATCGCACCCGAAGTGTACTCGCCGCCGTTGTCGCTCCGAAGCACCTTCACTCGCTTGCCGGTCTGCGTCTCAGCCAACGCGACGAACGCAGCGAACTTGGCAGCCACCTCCGACTTGTTCCGTAGCAGGTACACCACGCAGAAGTGCGACTTGTCGTCGATGAACGTGACGAAGTAGCGCTTGCCTCCGAACGTCGCCGTCTGCATCGGACCGCACACATCGCTATGGACCACCTCCAGCACTTGCTTCGCACGGTTCGGCGACGACTTCATGAAGCTTACTCGCGTTTGCTTGCCGAGTGCGCACCCGTCGCACACCTCCCACTGCTTCACCGACGTCATTGGGATGCCAGTGCCGTAGCCCTTCTTGACGATGGCGTCGAGACCACCATGGCCGATGTGACAAAGTCGAAGGTGCCAGAGGTACGACGTGGTGTCCCCTTGGCGATTCTTTGAGCTTGCCGCATTGGCCTCGTCAGCAGGCGTCCTCGGCGTCATGCAGAGCTTGAACAGTCCTTTGCCTTCGCGAGCGCCGAGCTTCCACTTGAGACCCTTCGTTTCCGCGAAGCACCCGTCGCTCTCGAAGGTTACTGGCCCGACGTCCTTGGTGAAGCGGCCGACGGAGAACAGGTTGCGCGACAGCTTCGGGATGTGCCACACACCCGTGAGCACACCCTTCTTCATGCCGCGCGGTGTCTGCATCGACATCACGATGTCGCCGCTCCCCACCGCCTGAACCACGCCGTCGTCCGCCAGATGCACGTCCACCGGAGAGATCTTCTTGTAGTTCTTCATGTATACGTCATGTGCTGCGTCGCACCTGAGTCGACCAGCCACATGCCACTCAGCTTGGAGGCACCCGTGTCGCCACCAACCGAGAAGAGGAAGTCGCCAGAGTCATCTTCGACCTGCGCGACGTTCGCTCGTTGCGACCTCTGCCGCTCCCCGTTCTCGCGGATCCGCACCGGACACTTGGCGATCCAATGTCCGTGCTCGCCGCAGTAGTGACAGGCGCTCGTCCTCTGCGCTTGCGCCTGCCGTCCCTTGCGCTTCCCGTTGTCGCTTGTCATGAACGCTTGACCTTGAGCGTGCGCGGTTCCGTCAGCACCGCCACCTTGTTCCTTGCGCTTCATGTCCTCGTGCAGGAGCCGAGACGTCACGAGCTCCCACGTCAGCGTGTCGGAACGCGATTGCAACGCCGTGATGAGGAACTGGTACGACTCGCTCAGACTGGCAAGAAGCGTGATCACCAAGTCGTCCTCGCTGACCGGAGCGCCGACCGCGTCGAGCTGTTCCGCCAGCGTCTTGAGCTTGTTAATGTGCTCCAGCACATCATCACCTTCGTCCATCGTTGTCGTGAAGAACCGTCGACGAAGAAAGAGCTTGTTCGCCAGGCTCTTCTTCTCGAAGTGTCCCTCGAGTCTTGACCATGCATCATGCGCGTCCTTCGCCGACCGCACCAGCGGCAGCTGCGAGTCCTCCATCGCGAGACAGACGATCGCCAGCGCCTTGCGCGACTTCTTGCGAAACGTCGCTTGGTCCGCCGCGGTCGTGCACTGCTCGAACTTCACTTCCCCACTCGTCACTTCCCACAGTTCGCGCTCCTCCAGCACCATCTGCATCTTGAACTTCCATGTGTGGAAGTTGGTTCCGTCGAACTTGTTGATGCGGGCGGTCGCGGTCGGGGCGGCGTCCATGGCGAAGGCGTAGTCGGGGTCTTGGTTAGGGAAGACGGGGCTTGGGCTCATAACCAAAAGGAAGAGCACTTGAGCAGTAGTTGGCAAAATGCAAAGTGATTCGATTCAGGTCCTTAGTTCGCAACCGCGTGCTACCTCTAAGCCTGCTCCTGGATACCTCTTACTGGATACACCCTACTGGATTCTCTACTGGATACACAGTTACCTTATCCAATCAGAGAACGCCACGTCGATGCCCATCTTGTACCCACAATCCTGTACCCACAATCATGGCGTAATCACCGTGACGTAATCATCGTCCCGTAATCACCTGAATGATTGCGGTACAACACAGTGAAGGTCACGCCAACCTCACTGATGACGCGTTCGCGTCACACGGTCGCTTGGCGAGGCGTCGTCACATCAGTCTTAACAACACATGTTAGTACCATGTCGGCAACATGCTCCAAACATATTAACAGAACAGCGTGACAATTGCCGACTGATCGCGCTGCGCAATTGTCGGGGGATGCTGCGTAAGCTCACTCCTCATCATATTGCATACAATAGACCACGTCTTGGCAGGAATTATCTCAGCAAAACATGGGCGTGACATGGTCAAAACGCAGACGAGCTAACATGGTGAATGTGTGGCAGAAACATGGCCAAAACATGGCCGATACATGGCTGGCAACAACAACTTAGCAAAATTCAGACATGTATTCAATGCACTGCTTACTCTCCCTTGCTCACTGTAGCGCTTACGCTTCGTTGCTCTTCTTCTTGTCGCTGAAGTTAACCACCGTGCGCAAAATATCCCATCGGCGCCTCGAAAGACCCAATTCAGTGTAGCCATTTCCTGCCTCCTTGAAAACGCGACGCCAAAAGTACAGACAAACGAACAAGCCACAGTTGTCGTTGTCCTTCTGAAGGGGGCTGTGTACAGCAGTAATCTTGAACCGATGGGGGAGGCTCTTTGTCACGAGTTCCGCAGCAACTTCAGCAAGCAGCTTGTGATCGCCCTCTTGTCAACGCTGTCATAGCAAGTGACTGTCGTATGGACGCGGTCGACAACGATGCACGTCCAGTGGTTCTTATTGATGTTCATGGGCATGAACACCAAGTTCTCCGTAGTATTAGCGAACAAATTCACAACTGCAGTGGATACTCGGTCACCCTTACTTTTAGCTGGCGTTGAAAGCGGTGGCAGGAATATCGTCGTGTTGTTTTTGAACGTGTCGGCCAGCGTGATCGTAAAAGCATGAATGAAGTTGTCGTTGTACCAGCAGTCGCTTCTCGCACAGTATACATTGCTCCACGCCAAGTCAAAGCCAGTCCCAAAGCCAGGTAAGAGCTCAAAAGGCCACGAACTAATCATCCGATCTGCTAAGCTTGCAGCGCCCTCTCCTTCAAATTTACTGTCAATTTTGCTCATCAACCACGAATAGCACTGCCTGCCTCCGTCACACGCATTCGATAGGCTCCAAATAAACTCCATTGCCATTAGCTGGCGGTGCGTAAATTCTCCGATCCCATCGATCTGAACCAACCAGCACGGCTCTGCAGGGTCAGGACGCTCCACGAGGTCCATTGCCTCCCCGAAAGGGATGGCTTGGTCGACATGCTCAAGTGCGGTCTTTACCATAGCCTCGGGTAGATTGAAGGGTACGTGCGTGACCACCGGTACTTGTTTGGCCGCTATCATCTTGATCTTTCGGTGCCCATGGTGACGAATCTCAATTGTTTTAAGATACGATGATGCTTCAAGCAGAGGGGGCTGGCGCTCCTCTCTTGGCTTCGCTGAGCATCTGCCATCGCTCGGTCCTTCGGTGGGCGGCCAATTCGCTTAGCCAGTTCGTTGAATGGGTTCAAACGTGCCTTCGACCTCGAGCTGCTGCTCTTAGCCTCGGCTCTCCCCCCAGCATTAGCAGAGTGAGCGACACTCGTATCTTCCCGTACGGCTGAAGGTTTGCTCTGATTGTGCCTTGCAGCTTTCGACGTAGCCATAGGAGGCGGGTCATCAGTCCGTCCCCCGCGACAGGATAAAACTTTGAATTCATCAGCGTGCTGTTGAAGCTCCTCCGGTGCCTTTGAATAGACCATGTTCGCCACGCAAAAGTCCATTTGTTTCAGCACATCACTTGAGTACGTTCCGTACTTCTTGTCGTTCCGGGCTGCGGTGCGAAGCCACTGGATCACGTGGAAATGGCACAGGAGAATCCGAGCGTTCGGAAACATGCTCTTCAACACCTCGATCTCATTGAGGTCCTTGTGCACCATAATCACTTTTGTCATCTCCCAATCGTTTACAGACTAAAAATGCTCCACAGCTTTCACCATGTGCCAGTCTGCATTTCTTTCGACCACAGAGTGCTGCACAGCCTGCCCATTACCGAACTGGTCGGTGATCATCAGTGTACACAGCTGGTAATTGTATCTATAACATGCATCAAACATGGGAAACATGGATTAATCATGGTCGGTACAAACATGCTAACGTCATATGAAAAACATGGATGAATCATGGTTGAACTCACCGGTTCGTTTTGTGTGTACAATCGATAAGTAGGATCTCAGGAAAGCGCTTGTAGAGCTTGCGCATATGCTGCGAGCTGATGGAGACGACTGTCGTCTGCTTCCTCGAGTTCTCGTCGACTGTACTAACGTTGCCGTGCCCGTCCAGGTTGAATTTGACCAGCATCTCGGCCACTTGATCTTCATCCGACAGGGTTTCACCTACATCAAACATGCTTGTTAGACAATATGTTCAGTAATAAAGTCGTACCAGTACACACAATGCTCACCAGATTTCTTCATCTTGGCAATCATGTTGTAAACATCCTGCATCTGGACTTCGTGCGGAGAGTTGGTGCGAATGTAGTCGTAAACCCGGCTTGGCTTGCTCCCACTGGCGACCATCAGCTCCACGTCACGCAAAATAGGCGAACCCTCAGGAATCTTCCGAACCATCGGGTACCCACGGTACACGGCTGCTGACACTTCGTGATTGTGTCCGTAAAACGCGTGTTTTACCTCAATATGCCACACACCGTCTGGTCCCTGAACTGCTTGAGCCCTGAAGCGCATCTGACAGCCCGTGTACTTCAATCGGTGAGATGGGCGAAGCCCTCTGGAGCGGATGCCGTCTTCCAGCCGTGGATACAAATGTACACTCGCTGATACGGGTCGAAAGCTTTGGGTACTAGCGGCAACTCCGACTTTTTCTTGCCAGCATGCTTCTTCAGCTTCTTGATTTGAGCGTTACGCAGCTTAGCATTCATCGTCTCACACACAGCTAGAACGGTAAGGGTCCGTCGTTGATACTCCTTGATGTGTTTTTCGATCCGTTTCCAGCTTTTGTGAGTCGTCTTTGGGGGTGAGACGAAGTACAGCTCGCCATCCTCTTAGATCTCGGCAATAGTACGTTTCCGAGCCACCGAACTGCTGCCAGACGTGCCTGACTTCTGGTCAGCGCTTTCAGAGCTAGAAGAATCAGCGTCGGAGTCAACGTCACACTCGGCACTTTCTTCAGCACTATCTGCTTCGTGATCATCCTCATCACGTTCATCTCTCTGTTCCGCGCCATCATCACTAGCAGCACCTTTTCCAGTAACTTGAGCGTTCGGAAATTCATCATCTTCACTCAGAATGTGCTCGTCACTTGACGATCGTGCTCCCCAGAAGAAATGCTATCTTCACTGTCACTGTTGGTATCATCCTGCATGTTAAGGGCTCGAAGAATGGCGGCAGTTTTCTTCGTACGCGCCATCTTGTAGAGGTCTGATACAAAACTATTGAGGGTTGCTGGTCTTGGGTACTGTGTACCAGTTGTACCCATTAACCGGTTAACCCGAACCGGTCCAATCCGAACCCACGTTGATTATGGTGATTACGGTAAGTTGTTTACGCCACCGATGATTAGACGAGTAGGATGATTGGATGAACACCGGTGAGTGATGGTTGATTAGATGCACTAGGTGATAGGACGCAGGGTCGCGTGTCTATAACAGTAGGGTGTAAGCTCCAACAATTCAATCACTTTCGAATCTTCATTCTACCCCTCAAGTGCCTTCGCTCCGGTCCCGCCGTCTGCGACGTCGCTCCCTCCGCTTCGTCCGAGCTTCGTGTCCAAGATCCATACCTTCCTTCAGGTTATGAGCCCAAGCACCATGTCCTCTGCCCAAGACGCCTTGACCAAGGTCTCCATTGACAAGTTCAACGGGGACAACTACGCGACGTGGAACCGCTACATGCGTGGCGTGTTCCTGACCAAGTCGACGTGGCATGTCGTGAACCGCGAGACGACGCCGAGCTTCACGGACTCGCGGGCCAAGGACGACTACGTCAAGTCGAGCAACATCGCGTTCGGACTGATGTTGCTCCACATGGACGCGGACTACCACCATGTGGTCGACGACTGCGAGGAAGCGTGGGTTGCGTGGACGCGCCTGAAGACGCTGTACGGTGGTTTGCAGAAGGCTGGACGCATCTACCTGAAGCGCCAACTCTTCAGCATGGAGATGTCGGAAGGCGGCAACGTCTTGCATCATTGCAACGAGGTCCTCAACATCAGCGCCAAGCTCAGCAGCATCGGCGCCAAGATGGAGGATGAGGACGTGGCGATCTGCCTGTTGCGCAGCCTCCCCAAGAGCTACGAGAACGTCGTGCTGAACTTGGAGATGAGCAGCGCTGAACTACGATCGCAAGACGTCGTGAAGGTGCTGACGAATGAGCACATCAAGAGACAAGGCGAGAAGACGGCGACGGTGAAGACGGAGAATGCGGCCAAGGCGTTCAACACCGACCGAGAGTCTCGCCAGTGTACGTACTGCGGGAAATTGGGGCACACGATTGACAAGTGCTGGACCAAGCAGAAGGACGAGAATCGGGGCCCAAGACGCGGCGGCAATGGCAATGGCCGTGGACGCGGGGCCAACAATGCCCAGTGGAGGAATGACGACGCCAGCTACAACTACGACTACGGCTATGATCGAGTGGCGTTCGCGGTCTCACTGGAGTGTGGCATTTCGACGGGCAAGAATGTGTCCGGGTTGTGGGCGGTCGACAGCGGCGCAACGCACCACATCTGCAACGACAAGGCCAAGTTCGCTCATTTGATTGAGCGGAATGAAGGCTGGCCGACGGCAACAAGGCGGCCATCATGGGTGTGGGGACCATCGTGGAACGAGTGGTTCTGCCCAACGGCGACGAGCGCGACATCGAGATCAAGAACGCGCTGTACGTCCCAAGCATGAGCAAGAATCTGCTTTCGGTGCCACAGATCAACAAGAGTGGTCTGTTCCAAGTCGTGTTCGACAGCACCAAGATGCAGATTGCGCACAAGGGCTCCAAACAAGTGGTGGCGACGGCAAACCTCGTGGATGGACTCTACTGGCTCCAGACGCCTCAGCGATCGGCGAATGCGGCGACCAGTGGGAAGACGGTCGACTTACACGCGCGTATGGGTCACGCTCCGGTGGAGGTGCTTCGCATGATGGTCGACAACAACATGATCAAGGACGCGAAGGCACCTTCCAAGTCGAGTGGACCAAGCGTGCCAGCAAGGGAAAATGGTCCAGAAGCCGTTCCCAAGCAACCGTGACAAGCGTCACTACGACACGTTCGAGCTGCTCCACTTCGACGTGTGCGGCCCCATGGAAGAAGAGTCACTGGGTGGCAGCAAGTATCTGCTGCTGATCGTGGACGAAGCCAGCGGATGCATGAAGGGGTTCTGCCTGCGTGCCAAGTCGGAGAGCGAGGACTGCATCAAGATGTACGTCACGAAGGTGCAGACGCAGTTCGGCAAGAAGGTCAAGTTTGTGCGGCACGACGGAGCCCGTGAGTTCGCGACCAACTCGCTCAAGGCCTTCTACGAAGTCGAAGGCATCGAGCAGCAAACCACGGTTCCGTACGCGCACCAGACCAACGGCACGGCAGAACGTGCCATCCGGACCATCGTCACGATTGGCCGCAGCATGCTGCATCATGCCAAGCTGGACAAGAGCTTCTGGGCTGAGGCGGCCATGACAGCCATCTACGTGAAGAATCGTCTGCCATCACCCAAGATTGAACACAAGACTCCGTTCGAGATCGTTTACAAGTCCAAGCCGAGTGTGAAGCACATGCGTGTGTTCGGATGCCAGACGTACATCCTGATGCCGAAGGAAAGACGGCGCAAGTGGGACCCCAAGGCTCGCGCCGGGCTGTTCCTCGGCTACGAAGAAGTGTCCAAGGCGTATCGAGTTTATGACATCGAGGCGGGGCAGGTGGTTATCAGTCGCGATGTCAACTTCGATGAGTCGACCTTTGGACTTTCGACGCATACTTCGGATGAAGACGTCGATGATGCTGTGCTGGACTTGGACGCGCTGGACCTGGACGACAACGATGGACCGCGCCAAACGAGCTTCAAGCAGGCGGGGAAGCGCAAGTACCGACCGAGTGGCGACGACAACACTGCCAGAAGATCGCGCCCCGTTCGCCACCGAGCTGGCTTAGAAGAAGCAAGTGCGCCGGACGTATCCTCCTCGCGCCGAGCCGACCCCGACGAAGAAGAAAAGTCTGGGGACCAAGATGAAGACGACGACTCGACGCCTCCAGTGTTTTGGCGTGCCAGTGCCAACGCTGTGGAAGCAGCAGCCGATCTATCGGAGCCGACGACGTTCCAAGAGGCTGTGAACGGTCCTGATCAAGTGCACTGGCGCAAAGCGATCCGCGCGGAGCTCAAGTCGATGCGACTGCGTGGTGTGTTTCGAGCTGCCAAGTTGCCTAACGGACAACGCGCCATCGATACCAAGTGGGTGTTCAAGATCAAGCGCAAAGCGGACGGCTCGATCGAGAAGTACAAGGCGCGCCTCGTGGCCAAGGGCTTCAAGCAGAAGTACGGCATTGACTACACCGAGACGTTCTCGCCCGTGGTCAAGTACGTGACGCTGCGCATGGTGATCGCGATTGCTAAGTATTTTGGCTGGCCCCTCGACCAACTCGACGTGGTGACAGCATTCCTGTACGGGATAATGAAGGAGGTGGTCTTCTGCGTGGTTCCGGAAGGCGTCGAACTGGATGGTGACTTCGACTGCCTGGAACTGGTGAAGGCCATCTACGGTCTCAAGCAAGCTTCGCGAGTGTGGAACGAGACCTTCGACGAGTTCGTGTGCTCCATCGGCTTCCAAGTGTCGGCCTTCGATCCGTGCCTCTACATCAAGGTGGTGGACGGTCACTGCGTGATTGTACTGGTGTACGTGGATGACGTACTGATTACCGGGAGTTCGCCCGAGCTGATCACACGCACGAAGACCGACCTGAAGACGCGCT
Organism: Phytophthora sojae; assembly: GCF_000149755.1. Lineage (NCBI taxonomy): Eukaryota > Oomycota > Peronosporomycetes > Peronosporales > Peronosporaceae > Phytophthora > Phytophthora sojae. The sequence goes on from NW_009258116.1 coordinate 6,651,775, forward strand.
TCGAGATGACCGACAGCGGCAAGTGCGCGTTTGTTCTTGGGATCGAGTTGGTGGACGGCCCGGACGGCAGCGTGACCATGTGCCAGCGGCGATACGTGGACGACATCCTGAAGCGCTTCGCCATGGACGAGTGCAAGGTCGTGGTGAGTCCGGTGGACATGAGCACTCGACTGGTTCCAAGCGACGCGGCGACCAAGGTGAACGCTCCGTTTCGCGAAGCTGTTGGTGCTCTGATGCACCTGATGACCGCCACGCGCCCAGACATCGCGTACGCCGTTGGCTATGTATCGCGCTTCATGGAGAACCCCCAAGAGGAACACTGGGTTGCGGTCAAGCGTATCTTTCGCTACCTGCAAGGCACCAAGACGCATGGGATCTGCTTCAAGCCGGGCGACAAGATCGACTTTCGTGGCTACTCGGACGCGGACTGGGCCGGCGACCGCGCCGACCGCAAGTCCACTTCAGGCTACACGTTCATGCTCATGAGTGCGCCTGTGAGCTGGGGAAGCAAGAAGCAATCAAGTGTGTCGTTGTCCACGAGCGAAGCGGAGTACATCGCGCTCAGTCTGGCTATCCAAGAAGGCAAGTGGATTCATCGCCTGCTATGCGAGATTCTGGCGGCCGCTAATGAGACTGGACCCGAACTCATGCTCCGCGAAGACAACCAGTCGTGCATCAAGATGACGAAGAACCCAGTGAACCACGGTCGCGCCAAGCACATCGACATCAAGTACCACCACATCCGCGATGAAGTCAAGCGCGGCGAAGTCAAGCTCCAGTACTGCGAGACTTCTGTGATGCTAGCGGACATCATGACGAAGGCGCATGCGGGACCACGCCACACGGATCTGACGGTGGCTCTCGGCATTCGTGGGACTTCGCATTGAGGGGGCGTATTGAGGGTTGCTGGTCTTGGGTACTGTGTACCAGTTGTACCCATTAACCGGTTAACCCGAACCGGTCCAATCCGAACCCACGTTGATTATGGTGATTACGGTAAGTTGTTTACGCCACCGATGATTAGACGAGTAGGATGATTGGATGAACACCGGTGAGTGATGGTTGATTAGATGCACTAGGTGATAGGACGCAGGGTCGCGTGTCTATAACAGTAGGGTGTAAGCTCCAACAATTCAATCACTTTCGAATCTTCATTCTACCCCTCAAGTGCCTTCGCTCCGGTCCCGCCGTCTGCGACGTCGCTCCCTCCGCTTCGTCCGAGCTTCGTGTCCAAGATCCATACCTTCCTTCAAAAACCAGCAAAACAATAGCCAAAACATTGCCAAAACATGGTCAGGGACATGTGTGAAATGTGGCGTGTACATGTTGTCATTTGACACTTTAGCATCCTCACCAGCTTACGTTCTTCTATAGAAATATGATCACTCCAGCGTAGCCAAACAGACAGGACTGTAATGAACTGCAACAAAATTATTGATAAGCAAACGAGTGCACAATCATGGTCAGTACATGTTCCAAACATGGCCGTTGCCATGCTTCAACATACCTTAGAGTCAACCAGCTTATTACGCCCACTTGACAGTGTGAGAATACCGCGTTGGCGCTGAAGAGGGCCGCCTTGTCGTCGAGGACCTGTAAACAGGGATCACACAGCGGGTTAGTGAATGTATATGGGGCTCTATCGTTGAAAACCATACCGTGCGCTTTTGTATTCCCAGCACGAACAGTGTTTGCTTGGTCAGCCGCGCTTACTAATCTGTGTGTGAAAGCAAGCGGTTAGTAGTGAGAGTGTCAGCTGCGACGCAAGGAGCACAAACCTGCTGCGCCAGCGAGATGTTTGGCAAGCGCTAGAAGCCAGATTGCTGCTCGCGAGGGTCTCTGGAGGGAGGGGGCCGGAAATTGTGTGCCTCCAGCTACAGCAAACTGAACATACATCAATATGCACAAACAAACTCATTATCACGCTGAGTCTTCTGCAGCAACGAAAGAAGCACAAACCTGCTGAGCCAGCGAGGTGTTCTAGCAAGAACTAGGAGCCAGGTTGCTGCTCGTGAAGGTCTCTGGGAGGAGGGGGGGGCGGGTGTTTGCCTCCAGCTGTAGCAAACCGAACACATATCAATATCGCACAGACACGATCATTAGCACCCTGAGCCTCTGCAGTACATAATTTCATCGCAACCGCACCTTCAACTGCAGTGCGCGGAGGGCCGGCGGGGGGAGGAGGGGCGAAGGCTGCTGGAATCGAAGGCGCGCCCACAGGCTTAGCGAGCGCTTCGCTGGACGGCTGCAGCGACTGCTGGATCTCGGACGCGTGGCAAAATGAGTGGTTTTGTAGAATTGTACTTAATAGTACAGTCGTACTTAAGAAAATGAAAGAAATTAAAAATTACCAACATGACCAAAACATAATAAAAAAACACATAATAAAAATAGTGAAAAAACATGGGCTCTATCTTTTCCGTTATTAAATCCGTAGAGCCCATGCATGGTATGACGGATATGGAAATGGCCCTTTTACTGGGAGTGACTTTTCTATGCTGCTAGACGCGTGCAAAACGGCGACGAATGCGAAATTGTGTCTTGAACTAGAGAGTGAAACGCGTGACACGCAAGCATCTGCTTACCTAGTTACGCCGCGTCTGCTCTACCTGTACGTAGTGTAGCGCACACATTTTTCAGCACTTCTTCATTCTCATGAAGTGGCTTCGGCAGTCGTCATGGATACCTTCGTCTCCACGGCTACGGACACGGTCTACTCTTTCTTGACTGCGCCTTCGACAGTGGCGGCGGGTACATTTTCCATATCAAAGACAGTATGCCAGTGCGAGATGTGGTGGCAACATCGGCTTCTTCTTCGTTGTCGTTGGCTGCTTTTTCGTCTTCAAAAGCACTTGCACGCCTTATCCCCTAAGTAACCACCTGCATGAGATCAAGCATCAGTCCAACCGTTTACCTGCAGGATGTCAAGCATGTAACAATTATAACTTTGAGCAATAGTAGCACTTGGAGTCGCGTATTCTATTTGCCTCAACCTAAATTGCATACACCTCTTGTTTGAGCATTGGCGACCGCATCGGGTGCGAAGCCCCTACAAACACAACAGTATAAATGCGAAGACTACGAGGTATTATCAAGGTGGTGCCATGCATAACATACAACTATGAGATCACGAAAATAACTTTATTGACCATGCCTTGGCTTCAAGTGCTCCATAAGCGTCGTCATGGTTCCCCATTGCTTCAAAATCTTGGCAGGACCAGCTCCGTACTTGCCCGCATACGATTGCCTGTCCCTGCGGCGCCTGAGCCGGCATGGTCTGGGCTGAATACGCTAGTCTCGTTGGTGGTTTTGGGGCCGCAGTTCGGGAGAGATGGTAGTTTCATCAGGAGAGAATTGCGTATCCACAGACCTGTTATAATATGACGGATATGCAGCATGCAGTTAGAATGTCAGTCCCCGCCATGCTAGATATGCATGGTGTGACTACATACCTAGGGTGGACTGCGTCGGCGCTTGCTGCTGGCAACGTTTCATGTGCTGGGAGAGAGTTTGTCCTTGCTTGTGGCTGCTGTGTAGGCGGTAGTGGCGACACGGGTGGTGAAAGTACGCGTTGCCGGTAGATTCTGTGCTAAGTATACAGGCACACACAGAGTAAGAACAAGCAATACAATGCCTGACGCTCCAATCGGCGTACCTGCTTGGGTCAACTCTTGCATGATGCCGACTGCCTCCCGCGTCTTCGTCTCGTCCCCTGCCGGCAGCACTGTTGCGCTTTCTAGTCCATGATATCATCGTCATTTGTGGTTGTCTGAGAGCATACAAGTAGTTGCACCATCATATACAATGTCAGAATACACAGTTGGTGTGCTGGTGTTTGCGGTGCATGATCTTACTCGTCCGTGCCGCCCATATCTGCCTCGATCCTGGTGTACAGACAACGACTTACAAAGCCGGCAGACACAAAAAGCCGGCAGACGAAGTCAAGCAAAGCTTAACATGAGCAAACCAGCCAATCAGATTCAATCAAATGACTTCATCTTTGTATACCATCTGGTTTTGTGTACTTTATATGCTTTCTTGTGTACTTTATGCAACACACCGTGTGTTTTATGACAGTTTTACAGATTTGACGGGAGGGAATTTATCGTTGATTTTATATAGGAGGATGGCATTAAGCATGCCGGCTTTGTAAGTCGTTGTCTGTACCGTCAACTTACTCGCCGTACCCGCGCACGCGATGCTCTAGCTTGATGACATCTCTTCGTTCCGGTCGGTGCGAACATCGCCCTCTGCGCCGCGGCCCGGAGGCATCTTGACTTGGCGCGGCAAATTCTTGAATGGCTCCGGTGGCCTCCACCCGCCACCCACCGCGAGGGAAAGCGTATGTACTGACCATGGTCGGGGTGGATACAACGACCTTTCTTTCTGCCGTTGGCACCCCAAGCCTTGTGCATCGAGTACCAAGTTGGACCAATCGACCAGTTTATGGACTTTTCACATGCTTGATATTAAGCATGTGGGAACAAATGGCCGCCATTTGGTAATTTTCACATGCTGCTTATATCAAGCCTTAGTGATGGGGGGGTTAACCCCCTTAGCTTCATGGCGGAGCCGACAAGTTCGGCTATCGAGCTCCTCACCGAGTTTTCACCCGCCACACCGCCGGATGCCTCGAATGGAGGTCACGCTGATAATGAGAGGAAGGACTCGAGCACTGGCTATCTAAACATGCTTTAAGAGCCTCTACAAGACAACAAGGAGAGCGTGAAGCCGCCCGAAAGGATAGGCTCCTGACCAGCTGCCCTGCGGAAGCTACTGGCCCCTAAATAAGAGGTATTAGCCGCCATAGCGGGGTTTGTCACAACAGGAAGTCCTTTGACGAGCCACCAAAAGACTTTCCGCTCCTCAAGCGTCCGTGGTCAGCAGTAGTTTCGGGTGAAAGTCCCGCCTCCCGAACTGCTTCATCATGTCCTATGCGAATGGCACCAATTTCAAGTCAAATAACGACCATCATTCCTGAAATGTCCCTAATTTTTGTGAACGGAGGAAGAATCGCTTAAGCCGCTGTAGCGCTCTATATGCGAAATGCGGTAGCAGTAGCAGGAGACGGCCATGGCGATAGAGCCGCTGCCTCCGGGTATGGATCAGCAGCAACAATAACGGCGGCAGCAGCAGTTTCTGGAACGTGCTGCCGAGAGAGCATCTTCCGAAGCGAACAACGAATTGTAACAGCTTTGCGCAAGCGAGCGCTGGGTGCGAGCTGGCGGATACAAGACGAGAAGACACTTTAGTGATAGGATGCAGATTGCAAAGTAATATATTTCATTTCACACACGCTCACTACCGTGGCGCGGAGGAGGAAAGCATCAGCCTAAATTGGCCCTTAAGGGTCGATCCCAATCCATCGTACAGACAGATATGCCTTGACAAAGAACTTGAGTTCCTTTCACTCGGATTTCCGGAGGAGAATCCTCATAAATTGACGTGACAGACATCATGTCAGTCACGTCAATTCAATGTCAGTGACACAACTTCTGCAAGCCCTGGGGAGAGCCGGGCTCTTGGGTGAACCGGGAGCTCGGCCTCTTGAGTTCAATAGGTTAAGTGAAAGGAGCCCTCTAGAACTGTGAGCCCTCGTTAAGGGCTCCCCCTCACCTGTGTTAAATATATCGCTGATGATTGGCCGTCATTGAAGTATCTCCAGGTTCTAACCTGAAAATGCATAGGAAAGAGGGCTTCTCCTTGAGGGGAAGAAAGGACGATCGGCGACGCTGGGGAGGCCTCAGAGCGGCTGTACACATATGAGCGGCGCGAGATCTTTTAGTGTGGTGATCTTTGAGCTCGATCTTCTAGCGTGGCGCATCGATCACGCGAAGTTGCTCGCCTTAAGTCTAGGTAAAGTTGGCCAATCAGATTTTTCTATGAAGAGCCCTTCGTAGATTTGAAGCTTAATTTGGGGGGGGAATGCCAACACTCGTATGAAATTGGGTTTAAAATGCAGAAGGCGTAGCTACCGGCTATCCCTACCCCGTACCGATCTCAATTATACCGCGCATACACTAGAGGACTTTCGGAACCGCGTTTGAGTTAGGATTCAGCTTCAGAATGAACACATTTATGTAATCTGAAAAGTTGAGAATCGTTACTTTCGGAGAAAGATTTGAGTTTCAAATTCAGATTGAGGTAGAGCGTCTAACGAATGGCACGGAGGCATGAGCTGCGCGGATCTCGCCGCTCGGCTAGCTTTAGCACGCGCCTGCATGTGCTAGGCAACATACATGCATCGATATCTTAAGTAGGACTTCCTGTCTGACTGGGCATAACCACATTCAGTTTGGTATGAAGCGTTGCAGCAGAAACAAAGGAGGACAAGGTCCGTAACGGTTCGTGTCTGTGAGACTCCCCAACGCATTTCAAGCGTGCAGGCCAACGTAAACCGCATAGTGTCGACGTTACGATACATGTAATTCCTCTCGCCGGTGAAGGTGCACGCGGCAGTGCCGTACATCGACAGTCTTTCATGCGGCCGCGTCGTGTTAGCGGCTCCTTCACCACGCCACATTGCATCGCAATTTTATCACATTCGCTCGAGGTTTTCATGGATTCTATTGGCTAAAATGCTATCTGAATCTCAAAACAGGCTTGGGCTAGAACCCCGATTAGCTCAAACCTACCCACGTTTGAGTTGAGGTTCGCCCCCTAAACACTGCCTATCTGAAACTGAAACTGAAGCTGAAACGTGGTCAATTTGGGGTTCACACGATATGTTGGGGCCGACAGGCCCCGACATATCCGACACCGAGCTCCGAACTTTGACACTCCGCCGCATGTTTGTTTATAAGTTTATAAGTCAGTTTAGAATCGAGTACAAGGTCGTTCAAGGGAGTTCAAGCCGTGACAGACGTTCGCTATGAGCTGGAGGCACCGAGGCGGTGCTGAAGCACTTTGACGTGACGAAGGGGCGCGGCCTGAGCGCCGGCTGGTGGAGCAGTGCAGCGCAGAGCACGGCTACAAGGACCTGGACAAGGAGGAGCGAAAACCAGGAGCGGAAGCAGTTCGCCGTGATGAAGGAGGAGGGCAGACAGGAGGCGGAGGCAGCAGCTATCCGCATCTAGCGTGGCCGCTTGGCTCGTCAGATCTTCTCCAAACTGTGCATCGAGAAGATCGAGAAGGAGAGAGAGATCAACCGCGTGCGCGAGGAGTTCTCCAAGTTCAAGATGGAGAAAGCTGAGCAAGACGACGAGTTCGCGCGCATGCGAGAGGAGAACGCCAAGTTGAAGAAGCAGTTGGCGGAGCTGCTGAGGACCAGCCAGGAGCTCGGAGCACTGATGCGCCTGCGACGCGATCAACAAGGAGGTCGAACTCACGCAGAAGATGACCCCGCAGCTGGAGACGACGCGCGGCAAGTACTAGAAGACCGGCAGCTCGCGTCCACGGAGCCGGACAAACTCAACTCGTCCGACAGCTCGTCCGCTTTCATCGAGAACGAGCACTGGAAGAAGGTCTGCCATTGACTCGAGCACTGCGTCTTTACTGCACAAAACGAAAGAGCAACCAAGACAGGATCGATTTAGATAAGATCATTACATCGCACATGTTCAATCCATCAAACATGCATTCTGTTCTCCTTCTTGCGAGGTGAACCAATCTCGCATTCATGAGCTGGCCTTTCATCCACAGCTTGGTGTCCTTAGCAATCTCGAACGCAGCGCAGCCCTTGCAGAACGCTGAACGCTAAATGTCATGCCCGTTGTGTTGCTCGCCGTCGAGCGCTAGGGTAGCGTCAAGCCCTACGTGGACGAGCTGTTAGGTCTCCGGTTCTTCTCGATCATCGTGGCCGTCGTGGTCGTGGACACGAACTTGATGTAGCTGATCAGCAGGAAGTGCCTCACGCTCTGGCCGCTGCTGTAGAACGTCGGTATGTTGGTACTCAGCGCTCCGTAGTCCGTGTACGCCGGCGAGTCCAGTCCCGTGTACATAATGGTGCCCGTGGCCGAGCTGCTGTAGTTGCCCCCGGTACCGAAGATCGAGTCCAGGTTGGCGATGAACACGAACAAGGGCGTCAGCACGGGCGGCAGCAGCAGCTCAAACACGGAGGACACGGGCTTGCGGCATCTGATGACGAGGTTCTTCCTGATCAGGTTGGTCACTTGTCTCTAGGCAGCGACCATCGCAACGTTTACTTGTTGCTGCTCGTCAGCACTCAAACCGAAGACGGCGGGCCACTTTCGCCCCCGCAGTCAGACACGTCACCTGCGCTGCAAGAGCCGCTCCTGTTCCAGCCTGTGTGTCACCAAACCGCAGCGAGATAGCCTCGCCAGCACCGCTGCTGCCCGTGCCCACGCTGAGCAAGACGGATCCGCCGTTGCCGCAAGGCGCCCGCCGAGCCCAGCCCGTTGTCAGTTTGATCAGGCCCGACGAAGCGGCCGTGCTGTTTGCGCCCACGCCGCCATCCGGAGTGTGCATCAGCACATTGCCGCTCGTGAAGCTATTGCTCGCGCCGCTGGACACGCCCACGTCACCGCCCACGCCGCCCGCAGCGGTGCTCGTCGTATTCAAACCAGGGCACGCCGCCGCCCTTAGCCGTATCGCCACTGCCCACGGACAGCTTGATGTTGCCTACTCGGCCGCCGCACCCGTCGATAGACGCACAGACCCGCTCGACGAGGACGATAGCCAGAGACAGAGACCCACTCATGCCGGACGCAGCGCTCCACAGTGACGTCGCCGCGATAGAACGCCGGGCTCTCGGCAGTCGTATCCGTAGGATAGACAGCTGTAACGTGGCCTCGAGGTGGCCGTCCGCGAGGCCTTCCAACCCGTGCTGGGTGGGTGAGCGCGTTTCTTCTTTAGGGCGTGCTTGCTCTACTCAAACGGAATACCGGGGGAATCATTCGGGTCCAAAAATGGTGAGAAGTGGTCAAATCCGGTCGGATGTGGTCCCGATCGGTGGCGGTAGATTCCCCGTATGAACCCAATTTGGGGGCTCCGAAAGTTCTCCACTCGCATACGTCTATTGGTTACATGTACCCGGGCCCGGGGTCAAACCCGTTGGGCCCGGGGGGGTCGCAGTCGTCTACCGTAGTTGTGGTGTATTGTGTGCTAGCCGCAGTAAGCGAGCCCAGAACTCACACGGCAAGGAGCCTAAGTAAGAAAGGCTATTTAATTATAATATTTGTACTTTTTCAAATTTACACGCTCTCCTCACAAAGCTACATTAAAAAACAGTGAAGACGTAAGCATATTCTAAAACCCTGTTCGAGTGAAATACGATCAAAGGCCCTGATTATCAAGACGCGGAATAAAAACAATGACCACCGTAGCAAGAAGCTCTACTTGTTGCTAAGCACACCCAAATTCTAGTGATAACAATGAAGGACAGAAATTTAACTCGACCAGCTGAAGACATGTCCCCGACCGGATAAACCGAAACTTCCGGTTTATCTCTCTAAATGCTACATAACCTCCGACAGCTCCACGCAGTACTTGTCCATCTCTCGGTTAGCTATTGGTTCTTGACGCGGAGTCTTTACTTAATGCTGAATTTATCTCAGTCACTGGCCGCACACTTTGGAATAATACAACGTGTGTTTTCCTCGCAGTAAGCTTACCAGGTCGTGTCGAGGCTTGGATTCGACATTACATCGAACTGTTCAATGCGGATTCAATTGTATGTTGCAATCGTAGTCGATATGTACTTGATGATCATCACACCAACAAGCACGTGGGGCAATTAGATTTCTTTATTTGCCAAATGAAAAAAAATCACAAGCGACTTGGGCGCGCCTCACTTGCGGCGCATCAGTCGCAGTAATAAATATCTTCTCTGATCTTACTTTAACGCTCTAGCATATATCGAGATTGTCTTGCGTTCCTTGGGTTTGGTCACAAGACGCGCCTGCACAGGATCCAGCTTCGCAGCGAGTAGATTATCTTGCAGTCGGACGCCTTTACGCACGTGCGTGTAGACCCTTCCAGTGAGACTTGTCCTTTGGGTGGTTCTTGAAACAGAGTATCGGCAACTTCGCTAATATCACGAGCGTAGGACGATCAAGGTGGTTTAGAATTCGTTAGTTTTTGTAAAAGCTAAGTGAATACATCTCTCCTTGCAGCAAAAAAAAAAACTTCGCTAATGTTGTCAGAGCTTAAATGCTTGTTAGGACATGATCGAGGCGCTCGCTGCTGGAATAGGTCAAGACCGTAGCACGTCCGACGCGTCGCATTCTACAGGACAACCAGTGAAAAATTAAGCTTATGCCAAGTTTCATCATGAATCATGGGGGGTATCTGAAGACTTAAGCGGGGATTGCTGCTCCTTCTTGCCCTTATGCGAGCACCCAGTTCATGTCCGTTCTCCTGTTCAGCAAATTCTAAAATGGCATTAAGCGAGCCGGCCCCGCTCGGATCGGGAACATCATGGTCTATACCTCCATCTAAAGTCCTTCTGGCCTATACCTTTACCTCACGGGCAGGGCTTGGTAGTAATTCACGAGACCAGTATATTATAGTACTATAGTAATATTACTTCTACTATAGTAACCAGTAACTCGACACTTCCTGATTCTACTATTACTACAGTAACCAGTAACTCATCCACGGCCCCAATAATACTATCGAGTTACTGCTGAGTAGTGTACTCCGCAAACATGTTAGTGATTTTCTCAACACTAACTTACAGTTAGTGCTGTTTGCAAACGCGTTTATATGTTTGCTGCTCTATCACTAGCAGATTAAATTAATGGCCACTGTTACCCGTTGTCGAGAGGTCACCCTTACCTTTGTGTACATTTTGCGGACTTTTGAGTAATGACCAGACCACTTCAAAAGTGGGAAATTTTCCCACATTTCCCACTTTCTGGCAAATTGAGAATCCGATACAATCTCTAATAACGCCCCACATAGGGTGGGAACAAATATTAGTAACATTCCCACCTTTGAGCTGTACCCATCTTCGGAATATCAGTGTTAATGTATTGATTCCCACTCTTCCCACATCCTGCCTCCAGAATAGGTCACTTCCTGATAGAATGTGGGAAAAGTGACTTGTCCCACTTTTAAGTGGTCTGGTAATGACTCATTACTAGTGAGTAATGTGCTCGGACTTCCGAGTTGGCACACTTCATTTAAATTCGTGCGCTGCGTCAACTTGAAACTGTTGATTACACTTTAAATACGTTGCTTGTTGGGATGCCATTCACGAACACAAATAACGTGCTACAAACCCTTTAGGGCAACTTATCTTTTGGTTTCTGCTCTTGAATTATCTATTAGCTCGCTCACGCCCTGCTGGACGCGGCCTTGGGGCTCAGCTGCGCGGCCTCCAGGGCCGCGGAAAGCTGCTGGACTTGCTCCTCGGTCCCGTTCCAGTTGGTATGCTTCGAGTGTGACGTTTAGAGCTACGATGCCAACCAAAGTTTTCCGCCAATGGGGAGCGAGCCCGGTTTTGCGCCAATCCGTGAATTGAAGGTATCGGCCAATGAGACGACCAACGGTCGTGGGGAAAATTGGCCGTGCTGGACCAGGACCTCTTCCGATCCATACGGATCGCAACCAAAAGCTTCCGAGATCTAAGCACCATGGCGCACGTCTTCGGCGACAGCGAGAAGGAGTCGGAATTCGGCTACGTGTACAAGGTCTCGGGACCCTGTACGTGCCTGCCATTGCCACCTCCCCCTGGGCCTGCTGCGCCTCCTATTGACAATTAATTGCATGTGTTTCAATTGCCCCGCAGTGGTGATCGCCGAGAACATGCACTGCGCCGCCATGTACGAGCTGGTACGGAGGCCGGAACTAAATTAATTGCATCTGCGCAGCGTTGTTTTAGCCCTGACGATACAATTTGCAGGTGCGCGTGGGATCATCAAGTTGGAGACCACGAACGCGTCCATCCAGGTGAACGAGGACACATCCGGCCTGACGGTGGGCGACCCCGTGGAGCGCCGCAAGCAGTCGCTGTCCGTGGAGCTCGGGCCGGGCATCGTGGACAACATCTTCGACGGCATCCAGCGCCCGCTGCACGCCATCAGCGACCTGGCCAAGGACGTGTACATCTCCGCGGCGTGGACGTGGCGTCGCTGAACGCCGGCAAGAAGTGGCGCTACAAGCCCGTCAACTTCGTGAGGGCGAGTCCATCTCGGGCGGCGACACCTTCGACCTCGTGCACGAGGACGACATCCTGCACTCGCGCAAGATCTTGTCCCAGCGTCTTCGGCACCATGGTCAAGATCTACGGCGCCGGCATCGACAACGAGTTTTTCACGCTCAACGACACGGTGCTCGAGGTGTGCGATGGCACCACGGCCGTCACGTGCAAGCTTGACGCATCGCACAGGTGGCCCGTGCGTACGCCGCATGGCCGAGAAGCTCGCCGGCCAGCACATTATCGACACGCTGTTCCTCTCCGTGCTGGGCGGATCATGTGCCGTGCCCGGCGCTGTCGGATGCGACAAGACGGTCATCTCACAGGCGCTGTTTAAGCACTCCAACTTGGACGCCATCGTGTACGTGGGCTGCGGCAAGCGCGGTAACGGGATGGCCGAGGTGCTGAACGACTTCCCCGAGCTCACGATGGCGATCAACGACCGCGAGGTGCCCATCCTGAAGCGCAAGACGCTGGTGACCAACACCAGTAAAATGCCCGTGGCTGCACGTGAGGCCTCGATCTACACCGGTATCACTCTGGCCGAGTACTTCTGTGACCAGGGCACGAACGTGTCCGTGATGGCCGACTCCACGAGTCGTTGGGCCGGTGATCGCTGCGTGAAATCTCGGGTCGTCTGGGGCTACCCCGCTTACCTGGGCGCAGCTCGTCTGGCCGCCTTCTACGAGCGTGGCGTGTCTCGGTTGCCTCAAGCGTGAAGGCAGTGTGACTGTCGTGGGCGCCGTCTCGCCTCCTGGTGGTGATTTCTCGGACCCCGCGACGGCCATCACTCTGAGTACTGCGCAGGTCTTCTGGGGTCTGGACAAGACGCTGGTCCAGCGCAAGCGCCTCCCGCCCGTCAATTGGCCTATCAGCTGCACAAGTACATGCGCGTGCTGAAGACCTTCTTCAACAAGATCGACCCGGAGTACTTGACGCTGCGCACCAAGTGCCAGGAGATTCTGCAGAAGGAGGACAACCTGACGGAGATCGTGCTGCTGGTGAGCAAGGAGTCGCTGTCCGAGGACCCGAAGGTGAACACGGTGGTGGCCAAGATCATCCGTGAAGACTTCCTGCAGCAGGACGCCTTCTCAGGCTAGGAGCGACTTCACGTGTCCGCTGACCAAGAGCGTGGGCATACTGCGCTCCATCATCCGCTTCTACGACCTGAGCCAGGACGACTCGCCGCCCGACGCCAAGGTAATGTTAGTGCAGCGCAGGAAATGAAAAAGATAGCGCTCTCTGAAAATAATCAAGAAAACTACATGTAGTATGGAAGTACCGGTAGTTTATACAAGTGTTTCGTATGAGTGACTCAAAACCTCAAAACAAATGATGGGAACGACCTCATTTCGGGATTAGCGCTGTATCGCAAGAAGCGACGAGCCCGATGTCCTCCCTTCTTCGGCCCTCAGCTTGTGATCGAGATTAAATCCAGCTGCACAGATAGCGACGACGACTTGCCGAACAAGCGCTGCCGCCGTCTACGATCATATCGATACAAAGGTTCGGGGGATAGTAAGACCTCCAAGCCCGTACGTAAGCCTGCGCGGCTGCCTCTACCAAAACCACCGCTTTTCCACCCCATCACTGGGGCGAGAAATAACGCGGTGGCGGACACCACGTACGACACCAACAAGGAGTGGGACGTGGGGACGTGTGGGCCATCCTCGACCGTGCCGACTACAAAAAGCCGAATGAAGCGTATTTGGTGCAATGGTTTGATGACGCCCGCCGCTTTTGCGCAACATACGTATGGGGGAAAACTCTGCGCGAAGACGGTTTCAGCAAGGAAATGCTCCGCATCGACAAATGGAAGGATCAGTACAGTCACCTGACATTCGGCCAGTTTAACAAGAGGTTCCCGTCGACCTTCACGGACTCTGCCGACGGGAGGTGCTTCTTCAGTGCCATTCGGATTGCTTGCCACGTTATCGGCGACTGCAGCATTGTGCCGCTACAGCTAATTAATGATTTCGAAGCTAAGCACCTGCAAAAGGACGGTGAGGAGCAGCAGGAAGGCACTTCAAACGCAGATACAAAGCGATTTCTGTCATTCCGTCGGCGTGAATATCTTCGGGAAAAACTTGGCTGATCGATCTATCACCAATGTGGGTGCTCTGAACAAGTTTGAACTGGCACCAGGCGTTTACGTGGTAGGGGCCTCCTGTGCTCGGAAGATCAAGCATTGTTTCATCGTGCGTGTTTACGAGGATGGACAACCGCGGCAAGCTTTTGATCGCCGGTACGACGGTGGAACAGATGATGAGTTCTACGACGAACCGCTGCCAAATCTCACCTGGCTTCGCACTTGCAACTTCATCCGACGTTTCGAGCGCGTGGGGAAGGTGCCTCGTAAGTGGCCAGTTCATAAGAAGACCAAGACCAAGCAGTAGTAAGGAAGACCATGCAGCCGTAGCTATCAAGGAAAGATAAATCTACAGTTCTTCGTCATTATTGGTATTCGTAATTATTGAACTATATAGTTGAATGGTTGCTTGAATCTTACGCAACGATAAATGCTAGCATCATGGCGAGAACGGTTGGCTCCATTCAAGTCAATGGTTGAAATAGTTCGTGCAAAATGTACACTACAATGTACGAACCGTCACCAGACATTACACGTTGACGCTTTTTTAAAAAAAAAACATTCTCGTGGTTCATACGGTAGTAACGCGGGAAGTCACTCTTCAGTTTCAGAGTGTTAGGGGACGTCGGGTAGGTCGGCCCGCCATCAGCAACTCGAGTCTGTCGAACTGCTGCTGCTGAAGGAGCCATGTTCGCTTCTCACTACTGCCCCCCGCGCTGCGCAGGGGCAGCACGAGCCGATGGTGCGAACGGGTTCCTCTGCATCGACTGCTGCTGACTCGCACTTCCAGCCCTGGAAGGCACTGGTCTTTGTTGCTGCCGAGGCCGCACCGGGGCGGCACCTTAGAATCCGTTTATATACCGATAGCTTGCGGCAGAGCCGACCGATCTGGTTGTCTAGCGCCATGAAGCCGGGCTTGTGCGCCGTCGCCTGCAGCAGCTCCTTGTTGCCCAACTAGAAGGCGCGTACGAGATCCTCCGCGAGCGTGCAGTCGTCTGTGGGCAAGAAAGAGCGAGTACAGCGCGTCGGCGCATTTTAATGCGCGGTTATGCGGTCTAGTAGCTTGATGACATCACCATGCTTGCCACTCTTGACCAGGAAGCTAGCTTCTTGCGCAACGGCTCCACAGCGAGGTGCGGTTTGTCCTGCGCCTCCAGCAGGTCCCACGCCTTCCAGTAGAGCGGCAGAAGATCGTCAGCACCGCAGCCGCGAGTTTCACAGGCCTGTGCACCCTTCACAAGTGCGTCCGCGGCCTTGCCCAGCTTGATCATGTCCACGTAGTCTTCTCGTAGGCCTTACGAGCCTCGGCCGCGCGCTGCCGAGCACTGCACGCCTGCGCGCTCATCCTTGAGCTGCTGCAGGGCCGTCTTGGCCACATTCTCCCACGGCATTCGGATGTACAGAAGGTACACTCAATTCCGACACTTCTAATAACAGATGACCTCCATTATTTTTGGTACTTTCAAATATTAGATTTAGTAGGAAAGTTTCGCGCGCGCGCGAAATGCACTCCTGCACGATTCGTTCGGTACCAGACAATGAGCGCCATTCGAGCATTTGCTGCGGACGGAGCAGACCAACAAGCATGGCCAAGCGGACACCATAACGAAGAAGACCTACGACCAAGGTAAGCGTCGCAAGCCTCTCAAGGTGGAGGCGAAGGATGGATCAAGAAAGCAGAACAGCGTGTGCGTATTGAGATTGAAAGGTCGTCACGAGGAGAGCTAACAAGCTGCGCTTGGAGGTGGGGGGACCCACGCTGAACGTGGGCGTGTCTACAGGTTGGCTGATAATGTTTCTAAGCAGGTATGAGGATCGCATTTGTCTAAGACGTCGGGAAGCGACTCAAGCAACACAGTAGCGCCAGAAGCTGGGGTAGACGACGCGCGCGACGCGCTCTGCTGCCAGAAGATGGTCCAAGCAGCATCCTTAAGTAGTCTTAACGAGTCTGGTGAGGTCGACGAAGGCGCACAAAACGGGGGCCTAGACGAAGACGTACATGTAGTTGCCGACATGCTTATTGTGGCATCGACCCAGGTAGAGGCCGCTTCCCCTGCAGCAAATTATACAGTGCACAAAAGGTACCTAACATATGGTGTCGGAAGTGGCGGTATATTCTGTACTAGTTTCAGCTGCTGACAACATGCTCAGTCCGGAGAAACGCCCCGCAAAGCTGCATTCAGCTCCATTTAACTCTAAAACAGCGATAGACACAATATGAGAGTTTGTTCGCCATTGTGGCGAGCAAAATAAGCGCTAAGATGAAGGCTTTTGAACGTACCAGTAATTAATCCGGAGGGGTAGCCAAAATGAAGCATTTAGCCCTGTTAGAGAAGCTGATTAAATGATGGCTAACGTCTCGCCCTCCTCATAGCCGAACTCCGCCTTGTACTGCTTGAAAATGCGCTCGAGCTCGGCAATATACTGACTGTGAATAGCTGGAACCTCCTCGTCCGTCGGGTTCTCAGTGAGCTTCGTGGAGATTGGTTTCCCGTACACGAGTCCGAAGCGCTTGCCCTTGGATGGAGCTTTGGGCATCCACCAGAACTTGCCCCAGAAGATGATCATGGAGATGCCCAGCGCGCGGAAGAAACGGATCACAGCCGTCGGCGGGTTCCACATGCTGGAAGACGAGCAAGAAATGAGGTGAGGCGGGGTGAGCCCACATTCAGAGCGAGGAAACCATCAAGAAACGTACTTGTAGAGTCACTTTTCGCCAAAGGCGAAGGTTAGTACCAGCTCTGCGCCTTGCCGCATCGCAAGCTTGACGAATCCTAGTCGCTTGTTCAGCACCAATTCCGTCTGCACACGAACCCATGGCAAAGTTTAGTACAGGGCTTCGATTCCAGACGAGCCGTGAGCGACAGCGATTCACCGTTTTCGAGGCAGGATCCGTCGTGAAGATCTCGGGTACGCCGCCTGCTCGCTCCCGGAAGGAGCGGAGTGCGTTTCTCGTTTGGAACTTGTGTCCAGTGCCATCTCTTCCGCAATCTCCACGGCCTGGGAGCGGATGAGGCCGGCTCGGGCGGCGGTTTAGCGTAGACTTGTCCTTCAGGAACGGGCCCGTCCAGCCCAGCGGGATCAGTGGATTCATCCTGCAGGAAACGTTATGCGCGCTGCGAGCAAGGGAGAATGGTCGGACAACAACGTACCCTGAGCTTGCTGCAGATGCTGTCTTGGTACGACTGTCGCTTGGCTCCCTGGGCACGCAACTCAGCAAGGAACATGATGCAGCCGGGTCTGGTCTTTCTTACTCAGTCGGCGAATCGAAGAATGAGCGCCCCCCCCCCCCCCCCCCGCGGTTGGTGCGCTGCTGGCGCCGCTGCCTTTCACGAAGTTGGCATGGCCGATACCTGCGGATTGAAAGGAGCAGGGAAGCACTCGAGTGCCCATGCTGCTATCCTGAGTCTTCGGCTCCTGCGTCAATAATCACATTGAGAAATTTGGGGTCAACAATAATTTCAATTAGAAAATTGGCTGCAATGTAAACATTTACCTTGGATCAACCTTGCCATGGGCGTCGTCGGGCTTGCTCTTCCAGGGGCACCGCGTGGAGGGGAAGACCACGTTTTACTCGCCTCGCTACAACGAAGAGTCCGTATGACAGAGCCTGAACTTTGAGATGGCCGTATCGCGCATCACGACGCCCTTCGAGAAGGTGGCTGAAGACCTCAACCACCTGACTGCAGTATACATCAAAGTCGCCGACATCAAGACTATCCTGGCAATGTGGCCAAGCGAGGCCGAGCAGCTCGTGCTGGATCAGTTGATAGCAGACAAAGCGACGCTGGTCCTTGTAAGTGATTGAGCGTGGGTTGCATCTATCTTATTATCTTATTAATGCTCTTGTTTCTGCTTTTGAATGTCGTTCAGAGTGAGCTGTTCTTCCTGGCTGCCCGTGCTGTACCGATGGTGAAGGAGAAGCTCAAATGCCTCCAGTTCAAGCTGGAGTTTCCGTCGCGGGTGTGCGAACTGCAGTACGTGCTGTACTTACTTCTTACGAACATGTTCAAGCTGCAGAGGGATTGACATTCCACTGTAGGCTTCTGGCGCAACGTGTAACGAGAGTATATAACCGGAACGGAACATTGTGTCCACTCTCATTTTCTGCCGATATAAGAACACTTACAGACCCATTCCTCTAACTACAACCACAGCTTGCCCATTTTCTCTTCAGCACTTTAAAACTCTCCAGAACACTTCTTATCCTCTTTAGATTAAAATAGCACTTCTCTTCACGATCTCCAAACATCTTCTCGTTAAATAAAAGCTTAGAGCAAAAAAAGAAGTCCTCATGGATTTTCTAAATTTCAGAATAATCTCTGAAATTCAGAATAATCTGGGACATTCAGAATAATCTCTGAAATTCAGAATTTATTGGAAAATTCAGATTTCAACTCGTCAACTTCTGCCTTCAGCTTAGGCATCTTGGTCTGAACGAATTCATTTTTGCTCAACCATTCCAGGTAGTTAGGATCAATCGCTCGGATCTGTTTAATAGTCCTAAGCTTGTATTTGCCCCATGTCATAAGGAACGATCCATCGTCATTGTCAAATTTTTGAGCTAGGAATTTGGCAATGTCACTACCATGTGCAACGAGACCTTTTTGATTTGATAGCCAGCGGCAGTATCCAGGGTCAGAAGCATATACTTCCTCAATAGTCATTCCCCAAAATTCGTATGACAATGTGGACCACATCTGAATTTGCGTTAGACACCGTGTCTGCCATTTTCCAAAGTCTTGATTCGCTTCCCTATTTAATTGTGTGGCTACACTAGCAAATCGCGATTCGCACCAAATCCGTTAGACAAGTTGTCGAACCAGGATTCACACGACCATGATGGGTAGCAAACCAATTTCCTCGCTCAAGCGTTCCTACTCGGACTTGCATACCCCAACAAGGCACGCCTCGCGTTCAAGAGCACTTTCAAGACAGTGTAGCAACAAGGACAGTAATGTAGCAGTATTACAGAGCGTGCGATTGGCGCCACGCCACCCGCCCACGAGATATTATAATGCTTACGATACGTTGCGCGCAGAGGTGGCAGTGGGGTAAATGCTGCCGACGCTCTAGAGCGACTTGGCCGTGCGCATGCAGGCCTGCAAAACTGGTGCCTTCGAGTTGCTTGTGCACAAAATGTAATAGACTCTCCCAAGTAACCACAGGCGTTTATTTAACTAAAGATTCCTGAAAAGCCCTGAACTACTGTACAATCGACGGATTTTACCGCCGGTAATCTACTGTTGGCGCGTGTGTTAGTTCGAGAGGCCCAAGTGGGCCCCCACTGTATTCCAGGCAATAGAGTACATGAGGTAGTTGGGCTCAAGTAGGGGCAGATCTGCAGCTTGTCGAAGCCTAGCAATGCGTCTCTGCATGTGTTACGCGGTTAGTGCCGCATTTGCTGAGTCTACTTAGCGATACATGTAGGAGCAATTGGGCGGACAGTTGAGCTGGGCTACAGTAGAGCACTCACCATGAAGGGCTAAGCTCACAGCCAAGTCTTAATGCATAGTAGTGGAAACGACTTGTTTGGCTGCGATTAATGGCCACGCAACGGCGAGACTGTGTGCGTACTGAGGCAAGAACTCGACCGCTTCAGTGCCAACTACGCACTGCTAGTTGTACTTCGTAGTTGGCACTGTAGGGCAACTGCGGCAACTAAAGCGGTCAAGTGCTACCTCTATCCTATCGAACATCATACGAATTTTCACGTCTGACGATTGTCTACCAATTCCGTCTAAGAATCATTTCTATCTTAAGATAAATTTAATAATATATAGGATACGATGTGCAATTACCTAGCTAAAGACGGAATCAAATGCAAGCTGTCGCCGAAGAAAGACATTTGTCATATTCATCGGAAGTATTCGATTATCGATCACAAAAGTAATGAGATTCGAAACTTGAACAAGTCAATTGCGAATGCGAAGATGGCTAACAAATCTCTGCGCAGTGAAGTTAGTCATCTCAAGGATGATATAGTCTTTCTTCAATCAGCTCTCAAGGATAAGGATAGTATCATATTCTCAATGAAGAAAGACTATGACCAATTCATGTCAATCAAGCAATTTGAGATGAAGGAAGCTCGTTTATCGAAATATGTCCACGATATGACTGACATATACTAGCTAAAATCGTTTTGCAGATCGAAAGTAAACGTGTTGACACTATCAGAGATTTTCGGAGAACATGACGACTACTGGAGACACTACAACGAGCTGCGAATCCAAAGAAACAAGCTTTGCCATGAATTTTAGTCCATCTTAACAAAAACATATACTAGTATATCCAACGAGACTAAACCATGAAGCGCTACAACACAGAAGAGGAGAGACCCAACGCGAGACGAGAGGCGAATCGTAGATACTATCGACGAACTCGCGAAAGTAGACTCGCTAAGCAACACCAATACTACCTAGATCATAAAAATGAGATTTACGAGAAGGACAAAATCAGATATCAGCAGAAAAAATTAGCGATTAATCGATGATTTTTTTTGCTACCATTAGTATAACTTAGAATTTTCCGATCGATCTTAAGCGTACATTCCCAGTAATATAACATCTCAACTATGCCGATTTCATCAGCCCTTAAGAAAGCTCAAAAGCACCGTAGTGACCTATACAGGTTCGCCAAGAGTAAGAATCTGACTATCCATTGGGATATGAAGACGAAGAAGATGGAGGAAATTGTCAATACCTTCAAGAGTGAGAAAACTAAGACTATCATCAAGGCTCTCAAGTCATCAAGCTTAACAATGACCAATCCACTCTCAAAGCCATCAACACTACAACTGGAAATGTCAATGTTTCGCTAAGCCGCTTCAACCGTATCCGCAAGCAGATTGTATCGCCGGCTGATAAGAAGCTGCTGATTCACATCAAAGGTTCGGATGGTAGAATCGCGAAGTCATACCACGCGTTGCCAATATCAACAATCTTTTCATCGACGAGCAGAATCAATACAGCTCGGGAGATGACGTTGATTTGAATATTCTACCAACAACGACCATTGAGACTGAATGGCTGCCAAATCCTAAGCGATCTCGATCAGAGCGGAAGAATTTCTTCCGTTATCTGACGAAGGCTGAGTACAACCTACAGGCGTTCCAAGTGTTTTCAGATGAGTTCTTGATTGAAGATGAATACAATGACAACAGCTTCGTACCTGGTGAGAGCGACGACGACGACGCAGCTAACTATCCATGCTTTCTGTTTGCGCTATACAAGGCAGGATCAAACCCAGATCTTGTGAAGCAGATCTCACAGACAATGTTCAACTCGGGAGCTACTGTTGATTTCATTCGGAAAACCGCTAAGGCTTTCAACATTTGCATCTCTGTTAAGCAGTTCCGCATCGATCAAAAGACCGGCAGAGCTAAGAACGACACGAGTATTTATGGTGATAAATGCAACCCGATGTTTATCCTCGGTTCTGTTGGTGAGCTTCTATTTGCTATTGCGCCGACCAACATCACCAAAGGCGCCCTCGACAACCCCGAGCTAGTTGCCAAGCATGGACGAACTGATTTCCGAATCAAGGGAGGGAGGGTTGTTTTCAATGATAAAAAGATTTCTGTCCTCGACAGCTACGCTGTCATTAGCTACCTATACCACCATCGCGAGACTCTCCTATCGCCGGTCACGCAGCAAAATATGCCTAAGCTACTCAACAACAAATATCAAGAGGTGCGCTCACTGACTGAGGGAGATTTCAGTGCTAGCAACTTCAGAGTCATGGGCAGAGTCCCGGGAAAAGAGCTTAAGCTCGGTCAGGCTGTATTTAGAGCCTTCAACAGCAAGACGCGTGAGTACTATGATGTCCGAAAATACAGCGTAATCTACTTCGACTTCGAGACCCTGGTTATCAATGGTATTCATGTTCCATACTGCGTATCATATAGCATTTCAGAGTTCAACGAAATCTCACCATCTTCTCAGACATTCAGTGAGACGAGGGACATCTATGGCTTTGGGTGCGAGAAGCAATTCCTAAAATCGTTTCCCTCCAACAGCAAGAATCTTCTATGGGCGTACAACGCCGGCTTCGATGCTCGTTTCCTGCTAAACCATACCATGAAATCTCCGACCTCCGACCTTTCCGACTAAATGGTGTGACACACAAGCATATGTACTGAACTTTGTATGCCTATAAAAATATTGAATGCACCCTGTAAAAGTCGTTAAAAGGTAATTACGCGGAAATAATGATTGGCATTGAGCACGCGGGGATTGCCGCAGCGCGCGCACTGTCAGTATCGAAGCGACCGCGAAGTGATGTCTACATGTGCCGAAGTGACCACCCAGGAGGGTGAATTGAGGGGGCCGTGCCGCGCATCGGCACGGCTAAGAGGGGCTGTCGCTCACACGAAGAACTGTGTTGAGTTAACCCCACCTTCTGGTGCGCAGACGAGTATCCCTGCTTTGAGGTGTGCTAACCCCCACTAAAGTAGCTCAATGGAGGAACTCCCGAAAGGGTGGTTGTGGATTCGATTCCCACCTTTAGTATCCTATTGCTGGCGCGGGGCGCTGGGTTCCTGATGTGTGAAGTGTGGTAGAGGCAACAATAACTCAATAATCGTAATCATGTTTGCGCTTATATTCGAGTGTACTGTTTAGTTGTTTGCATGCGCATAACAGTTATCTACGCTTGCAGGTCTTCGTCGTCGTACAGAAGCTTCGTAAATTACGGGCGTACATGTAAGGTTGTTTGTTTTTGCTAATTACTGACTCACTACTTCTAGTACGTCTTGCGTGTAGCCAGGGGCAGGATCGCGAATTGTGGGAGGCTGGAGCAGACGCTGATGGCGCTCGATCTTCGCATTGAGATCGCCTGAGCGATGAAGCGCGCGTAAGTGCTTGAGGACAGCGCCAGAGCCACGCGATGTGATGTCACGCTCCGCAAGAAAACGCAAGATGGCTTCTTCCGCGCGCTTGCCCAAGTCCAGAACGCGATCGCGGTAGTCCGGTGCGGTCGAGTCCAGCGCGAAGCCGCCCTCCAAGAAGAGCTTCATGAAGGCTACCAGCAGCTTCGCATCGGACTTCTGCTGCTTGGAGATGGCCGCCTGCCACATCCGCGGCTCCTGCGCGTACCACGCGAACCACGTTGCGTGAAGGTGAGTGGCTGACGACCGGCGCTGCTTCTTCTTTGGCTTGCTCGCCTCTGTGTTTGTGCTGTCGGGCTTGTTTCGCTTTGCTGTAGCTTGCGCAGGATCACCGTGTAGCTTGGCCTCCAGCGCGTCCATGCGTGCGTCTTGGCGTTGCGAGTGCTCGATAAAGTGGTTAATGACAGCGGCTTGGTGTCGAATGATCTTCTGGGCTTCGGTATCTTCTATCGGTTTGCTGGGCTGGGTTGGTGGTTGCTCTGTGGTGCTGGCTTTCTTGTTGCAGTTTGCGGGCGCGGACGCTAAGTGAGTCGACCAGGCGAGGAGGTCTGCGATGGAGCTGCCGCCGTGGACAACGCAAGCTTCGATACGCTTGATCGCAGCAGCTTCTGGGTTGAGCTCCTTCGGTACCAGGTAGTGTCGAAGCACACAAGCGGTAAGTACATCCAGGACGGGCTGATTGACATTGTACCTTGCCGTCTCCAGGTCTTGACAGGCCGCGAACAGAAGCCGCTGAGCCGCGTCGATCTTCGTCCGTGTCTGAGAGTCGAACGCCTTGAGCTGCTGGATTGGTACCTTCGCCTCCGCATCCCGACCGCTGAGTATCTTGTGGTCTTGCTCACTCGTATTGAAGATGTAGTTGAATCCCTTGTTGGTTGTCGTCATGTTCCAGGCGCCGCGGTCGAAGATCCAGCGAGCTGTCAAGCTTCCGGAGGCGTTCGCGTGCTGAGCCCCGCCCCGCCGAAACGAGTGCGATGTCAGGACCGCGACAACGCCGGCAGGTTTGGAGATGCGGTCGAGGACGCGGTTGACGTGGGTGTAGATGGTCGGGGTCGTGTCCAAGCCCGCGGAAGTCGGCGCGGCAAGTCCAAGTGTCGTTATCGGGTGGTCCAGCATCTCCAAAAGCGGCACGTCTGGCGACAGTTCTACGGCAACCTGACTTGGCCGCTCTGGCAAGTTGTTGATGACATCGGGTGACGGTGCTGTCTGCGTGATGATTGCCAGGGCCATGGCCAGCAGCAGGCAGGTGGCGAAATCGGGGTCCGGGAACAGCGAGAGGCCCTGCTCTTCGGAAGTCTTCATGCGTATGAAGCGAACGAAGAGCACCTCACCAGCGTCTATCGACACGTTCTGCTTGCGTAGAAGCGCGAGGTCGGAAGCGCGGCCAAACAGGTACCACAGCAGGCAGAGTAAGGCAGCGTCTTGGTAGTCACTTGAGACACTTGCATTGACATACAAATACACAAGCATTCTTTTCAGATCGCGCTTTGAGCACGGTGGAGCCTTTGTTATAAAGCCAACACCATCTCTCTTCATGCAAAAGTTGTCAAGCGTTTTCCCCATTTTAAGCAACCGTGCCTCAAGTGCAGCACGATGCTGTGGGAACTGTTCGAGTAGCCAAAGTTTAGCTTGCCGGTAGTATTGCATCGAGGTGTTTCGAGCCAACGGTTTGCCTTTTTTGCCCTCGGTAAATGAAAGATACATACCAAACTTATCCATTACGGATACGAAACATTTACCACTATCATCACGGTTAATGCAAGCACGCACATATTCATCACCTACATCCTCAGACTTCAGAAACTTTTGAAACGCGGCTACGGCAGTTGCCTTTGCTCGTTTGGTGTTACCAGGCTCTAGTTCCTCTAACCCCATGCCTCTTGTCGGAAAGAAGCAAAATATGCAAGTGATACGTTGTTGACTTATAGTTTGAACGGCGATACACATATTTTTCAGAGTGCTCCGACCCGATACGTCGGAACTGCTGGCTTACAGGTCTCCCCTACCCCTATCAACTTCTATTGGCTCTTGTGGCTGGTACATCTACAACGATTGGACAATTATTCTCAAACTACATGTGATAGGCTGTAAGTATACATACAAATGTGTAGTAAAGTCGGATAATCAGCCATATTCAACCATATGACATACCGTATTTGTTTTGAACCATTTTTGCCATCCAAATGTAGTATTAATTGGGGGTCAGAATTAGCTTTTTCGCCGACATTTTTCGGCCGAAATGGTCACCATAAAAAATAAGGTCAGCCGACATATCCATTTCGCGAAGTGTTTCACCTGTTTGGCCGAATCATTTCTGAAATGGTCAGACATTTCCCGAAATGGTTGACCATTTTTCGACTTCTGGTGACCTTCACTCTGTTTATCTTGCTAAATGTATACACGTCGATTTACACAAATGCCGAGCACGTCGCCATGCACCGACGCGCGGAGCGAGCCGGCGGCGGCAGCGGCGGCGCTCCTATGGACGCTCCTGCGCCGCGCACATCGCGGCCTGGAGCTAGCGCAAGCTCACGCGCGTGTTGTGTGGTGCTGCATGGCGCCATGGCCTGCTGCCACGCAGCGCCAGAACGGGCCATACCACCTTCCTGGCCCCCGCGGTCTGCTGCGCCCTCTGGGCCATGTGTGGCAGACAGATAACGGGCAGCTAATGCTCCTACGTTCCTACATGCGCCCTCTACGCAGCGCTGCTGTCGCAGAGGCGCCCATCGGCTGCAGCCTTGCATGTCTACATGTAGATAAGCTTTTCAAAAAATGACCGGTCATTTCATATCTGACCGGGGTGATATTTTGGAAATGGTTTAATCATTTCGGGGGCTCTCAAGTGGCGATATTTTTTGTACCATTTGCCAATTCTGACCCCCCTAATAATGTTTTTTTTCTTCTTATGAAACCGAAATGTTTCTCAGTATTATGTTTTTTTCGTTATCATGTGTTTAAAATAACTTCTATTTCACCCATTCTTTGAACTCATCTTGTCATATACTGTAAAAACTGTAATTATGCCGCGTGGGGTACTGTGGTAGTACCCCCCTGCCAACCTGGGGCATTATTACACACTATTAACCCCTCCAACCCGGATGCTGCATAATGCAGCATAGCCTTTCCACTTAAACTGAATATATTCAGTTTAAGCGCTTTTGACTTGAAATTTGTATGGGTGTCCTTTCCCCCGACACGAGGGTATACAAAGTTTAAGATAAACGTTTGTTTGGTTTCTGTACGCGTCTTTTTATTTCCATGCAGACAAGGACCAGTGTTTGTCAATTTTTGTAATATTGATTATGAGAGGCTGTTTGGGAAACTGCAACTGATCTGTATTACTTTTCGGCGGCCCAACCAACGAGTGGCTCCTCGATCGACCGCCTCCCCGCATTTTCAAAATCTCCCTCATTCAAGAATTTTCGCGGGCAAAGATCAAGTCGCCGGAGCCGGAAATGGTGCAAGTGCTCGTGAAGGTAGTGCGCGACTACGAGGTCACAGGCCGCGACCTCTCGTTCAAGTCGGTGTGGCGCGAGCTCAAGGGCAAGGGGTGGACGCGGAAGCCGCCTCCACGGCGCAGTCTCGACGACCGCTACTTCTACGTTCGACCAGGCGAGAGCTCAAGCGGGACGGAAGGCGTTCATTTCTTCCGAGGCGAGGAGGCAGTACTGGAATACTACGCAAATGGTATGTTTCAAAGGGCTTTTATTGTTATTGATGTTATTCCAAACTATCGTTGCATACTGTGTGTAGCGCTTCGGAATGGCTCTCGTGCTCCAGCAGCAACTGCACCGCCACCCACTCCTCCCCGCGCCGCTCCTGGTGA
The DNA here is from genome assembly GCF_000149755.1 of Phytophthora sojae. NCBI lineage: Eukaryota > Oomycota > Peronosporomycetes > Peronosporales > Peronosporaceae > Phytophthora > Phytophthora sojae. Next base: position 6,678,677 of record NW_009258116.1, read on the forward strand.
CGCGCAACTTGCCGCTGCAGCAGAAGTCGTGCGCTTGAACTACCTCGCTGACATCGAAAGGGCCGAGGCGCGAGCCCAATCCGCCACGAACGCTGCAAGTCGACTTCCTACTGCAGCTCAAGGTGCTGCAACTCAAGCGGCAACACAGTCGGATGTCCCTCAAGCTGAGACGCAAGCGTGTGAGCGCGAAGTCGTCACAACTCCAACAACTCCACCGCTCGCACGCACTCGTCCAGCGAAGGGCAAACGACCAGCACGGCGCTCCCTCGTTCGGAGTGTTAGCCCGATGACGAGTACACCGCCTCGACTTCGCTGCCCAACGCCACTGCTGGCAACGTCACCTCATGTCCAGGATTCAGATGCGTCCATGTTCGACGACGCGCCGTCGGACGACACCGTGATCCCCGACAACGAGCATGTCGAGTCCGTGTACACACCCAGTGATCATGAACATGGTAAGCTGTCTCTTATACTGTCCCTTATGCTGCATTGTATGCTGAATGTTATGATGAATACTATACTGAATATATGGTGAATGTTATGCTACATTCTGCTTTATACTGCTGCTTTACTGTAGACGATCACGGTGACGACGACGAAGCTGAAGCTGGTGCGCTCGGCAATGAGCTACTGGCCGACAGCACGGACGCGTTGAATGTTGTGACGGATGGAGATAGCGTGCCCCAGTTTGGTTCCATGGATTCTGGCGATGAAGCAGAGAAGGATGATGTCGAGACTGGCGAGTACGGGTCAGACGAAGATGTGGACGCTTCGTGCGCCCCTGATGACGTCGTCGACGATCCCGAGCAGACCGAGCAAGAGATCGCAGCGGAGGTTCTCTTCGCGGAAAACTTTCTGTCGCAGTTTGGTGGGGAGGACGAAGTTCTGGCAGGTAACCTGAAGAACGCTGTCTTGCGGGACATGAGTGCGACGGGTTGGGAGGACGTCGTTCAGCCTGACACCTACGACTATCTCATGACGCCTTATGAGCCTGTCAATGATACCGGAAGCTATCCCGGTCTTCGCCAAGGTTACTCGGGGCCTACTGCTGAGGTGCTTCGAAGGGGCGACTCCCCCATCGCTCTATTCTTCTACTTCATGCCCGTCGTGCTGTGGCAGCACATTGCTGCCTGTTCAAACGAGTGTCATCGTGAGATGCTCCCTCTTCGAGTGGACGAAGCCTATCGCCGCTATCGAGCCAAGCGACGACTCAACGACAAGTTGCCGAAGAAATCACGGCGCGACATCCAACACGAAATGGAAGGTATGAAGCCCATCTTGCCACATGAGCTGGGTCTGTTCATTGGCCTGCTAATTGCCAGAACTATTGCGCCGAACCGCGAGAAGCTGGTCAACCACTGGAAGACCACGGATGAGGGTGCTATCTCGCGTGGGTGCTTCGGGTCGGTGCTGCCACGGGATCGATTCATGGAGATCTCTCGTAATCTACACTTCAACCCCAACAGCGACCCCAGAGCTCAAACCGACCGCGCCTGGAAGATACGCAAGGTCGTCGAAGTTCTGCAGCGAACCTTTGCGCGTGGATACGTCGCTCCATCGCACTTGGCGTTTGATGAAGCAGTGCTGCCAAGCCGATCTTCGTTCAACAAGATGCGCGTCTACCTGAAGGACAAGCCCCACTTGTGGGGCACCAAGCTCTTCATGCTCTGCAGTGCAGTCACAGCGTACTGCATTCGGTACGGATTTTTTTGGTTATGTCATTTTATTACATTGCATTATGCAGTTTAATCTTACAAATATCTATTGTTTAAACTGAATATCGACAGGTTTGAGATCTACTGCGGAAAAAAGCAGCACGCGAGTGATGCCCACAAGACCGACATGAAGTCTGGACCAGCGGCGGTCGTGCGAAATCTGCTGGAAGTGTTTGGACCAGACTCAAAAAAGCAGGGTATGAGGCTGGTCGTGGTTAACCGCTTCTATACATCGGTGGCCTTAGCGATCCAGCTCCTGCTCATGGGGTTCTACTGTGTCGGCACGATAATGACAAACCGACTCGGCTACTGCAAGGAGGTGATCGAAAAGAAGAAGACGCGCCCGGAGGACATTGCGCGGGGCTCATTCAAAATTGCAAAGTCCAAGCTGGTTCCAAACATGGCTGCCATCAGCTGGTGGGACTCGCGTCCTGTGCATTTCCTGTGCACCGGTGGCAGTCATGAGCTCGATCGTGTTGCACGGCAGGACGGCGCGACGCAGGTGGAGGTCCCTTGCCGCCGCGTTATCAAAGTCTACCACGCCTTCATGGGGGGCGTGGATGTCCACGACCAGCTGCGCCTGCAGCGCTACTCACTGCAGCGAGCCCTCCGCTTCAAGAAGTACTACAAGTCGCTCGTCCTCGGCCTTATCGATTTGGCCATCGCGAATGGCTACATAGTTCACAAGGCATATCACAAGAACAAGTCGTCCCGCCCGCTCACGCATGTGAAGTACATGAAGAAGCTGCACTTGCAGCTGTGCAATCTCGACGCCACGGACATGTACGAGAACAACACGTTCGGCACGCAGCGCCGCCCGGAGACCCCCGCGTACGAACCCATTTTTTCTGGCGGAGGCCAGACGACCCCTCACACTGCTCGCCAAGTCGATGAGTGGCGCAACGCAGATACCCAAGCGAAGAGGCGACAGCGTGCTTGTAAGGTGTGTTCGGTGCTGCGTACGGGGACACAGTGAGCCTCGACGACTACGTACTTCTGCGGCGACTGCAATGACACCGGCCTGATCTTCCTCTACATGCGAGCCCGTCGCAAAGTGCGTGAAGTGGCGATGACTTGCTGGGATATTTGACACAAGGAGTGGTCAAACGGAAAGCTGATTCCGGTTGACAACGCGAGAAATATTCGAGTGAGACGCAAGCCAAGATCAACTCCACCGGGCACTCCGTCGTCTCCTACCACACCAAGCACTCCTGCTTCAACCAAGCGACGCAGAACTAGTCCATAGGCCGTAAGCTGAATATTAGGCTGTACCTAAAGCTGCATATATGCATCATTGATATGATTACTTGTTTTGCATTCGTAAAGCGCAGGATTGCGTGTTGCTATTGCACATCTTGACATGCATCATTCGTGTCTTTCTTTTATCGCCAGTGTGCTGCTAGACGTGTGTTCAAGCATATGGTCTCACTGCCTATTGCTTTCATTTGGGTTTTGTATTGAGCAAAAAAACTAGCAGATACGTGTACACTGATTGCGTTAAATGTAGAGGTGACACACCATCTTTCAATAGGCAAGTTTGTATGGGAAGTTTGAATTTCTGAATTTTTGAAAAGGAGAATGCTGGGGTCTGTCGGTTCTGTTCGGAGAGTCAGATCTGTTGCCCTGTCCATTTCGGCGCTAAAGTGCATAATGCAACATGGGGTAGCTACTCAAAGCCACTGTATGCAGTTTATATGCGAGTTAAGGACATCTTTGTAACTGGCCTGCTGCTAGCCACAGTCAGCCCTATCCCATCATATACAAAGGCCAAGTCTAATTAAGCTGAATACTGCACATGAAAATACTTTTGAGGCTCCGGTTTGGGGGGGATTAAAGGGAGTGGGGCACCAAAAAGAACTAGCGTTAAAAAGTCTATTTACAGAATAAATTTGACAGTAATCACTGACATTGGTAAGTCGACATACACCACCTTAAGATTATGATGTGAAATATTTGGAAATTATGAGGAAAAAACTCATAATCAAACTCATTTTTTCAGATAAAAGGTTGGGGTGGAGCTCTCTTTGAGGGTGGGGCACTATCGCAAGTCCCCAACCAAAGACGTCAAGTTTGGCATAACTACACTTTTTACAGTATTTCGAAAAACGTTTAAGCCGTTTTTTATATTACATTTCTTTGTTTTAACCGAACCTATCAACGTAGAGCGTTCATAATCTTTTTGGGGGTAGAGAAGGCATTTCATTGAGCGTTTTTTAAGAAGTTTTGGTACTCATAAGAAGCTTGATATGTATAATACTTAACTAATCTTAAACAAACACATTTTAACGGACTTAGAAAATCAGACCATATTTTTGGTCTAAATCAAAAACCAACGTGCTAAGAGTGACCGCACCGGCAATGCTAAATCCCAACGCTAAGTCTCGGTTTCCTAACCATAATACTTTGTGCAGTGGTATCTTCGCCGAGGTTTACGCGCCGCGCGTGGTTCGCCCTACTGCTCTGTCGCAACACGCTGAAACTGTACGTACGCTTACGGTGGTGTGTGCGTGTGTGTGTTAGGGGGGCTTGCTAAGGTGGACTTACCGATGCGTGCACTGTTTTGCCTCTAACGCGCTGCAGTCACCCGCCGTTGCTGTTGCTGCCGCCGCTGCGGCACCACAACAAGCGGAAATTGCACGTATGCTTACGGTGATGGGGTTTCGCTTGCTAATGTGGACTCCGATGTGTGCTCTACTTTATCGATACTACATGGATCGACGGGTACCAGAAGAACTCGCGACGTCAACTCCGCTTCTCTCTCTTCTCCACACCTCCATCAGCCTTGATCGTGCATCACAAGGACCTCACGTGTGAGGTGGTTAGTGGTGAGTTTGATCCGTGCTGCTTCCAAAACTCATGGAGAACGTGCTGATTAAGAACCACCTGGGAAAGCTGTACCAGCAACTCCTGGAGTTGATCTAGCCTAGTTGACGGTGGGGTGGTGACACGGAGCGTAGCAGACACCCGTCCACAGCACTATGATAAACTTTAAATTCATTTTGCTGTGGCTTATCTAGCCATCCATCGATGGTTGTAGCTCAATCGGGACTACATACGTGATTTTGGATGCTGGAGCGCTTTGGCTCTCGTCTTGAACTCGGACGAAGCGACCGATCGTGTTGAAGTGTTGCTCGAGCGGATAATCCTGGTCTTCGTACTTGCTCCTGAAACGCTGTTTCTGATTGAGAGCAACGATATAGATCACGTTACCATCGGACATCCTCCACTGGAGCAAATGGTACGAATTTACGCTTCGTTCCAGATGTCAAGGAGCATCTCCACAATGGCCAGAATCGCATCAACCTCAACATTCCACAAAACGACGGGTCGCGAGCAAGTGTCTGCCGAAGGTCGCCTCCAAGGTTCTCCGGGCCCTTGGCCTTCCTGGGGGGAATCCTCCCTGGGGAGCCCAGGAAGGAGCGTGGCGGCTGCAGCGACGGCTTGCGCGTGACCATGGCCGACGAAGGGAGTCGGTACTGGAGCAGCTCGCGCGCGACGACGGCGATTGCGCTCCAAGAGGGCGGCGATTCTATGGATTGCTGCCACGGTGGTGGGAGGCCCAGCCTTCGACCACTCTTTCAAGCTCGCGGCAGGCGACCGCGGTTCAAGCCTCCACGGAGGCATTTGGGCGGTGCCGTCATGCGATGTTGGAGCCTAGGCTCACGCATCCTACAGCACGCGCCGGACGAACGCGATTACGCTCAAGTCAAGTCCCAGTGGGACAGCGGCTACTACGGCCGCATTCAGGTAGGCGCAGGGCCCGTGCCCTGTGCCTGCCGAACCTCGTGGGTGGCGAGATCGATCACCTGTCCTCTCTGAGGTCGCGCTTTGGATTTTCATCGGACTCTCCGCAATCGGAGGGCCACCCTGCACGTGACGTTTCTAGCACGAGCGGGGCCAGGTTGCTTTGTCGTTAGTTGTTGGTAGACAGGAGTAGTAAGCTACTAGTAACTAAGTGATAATACAGTCTTCAAGAAAAAAAACCTCAATAGCAAATCTAGCCAACGCTGTCCGCGACCGCACTTTTCCTCGGCTGTCTAAAACAATATCATGCCGCCGGTTGTATACTTTTTATTAGCGAATTTCAGTGTCAGAGCGCCTATTTATTGGCGACAAAATATACACAACATGAAAACGTGTTCTAACCAGCCCATTGTTGGACGAGCGGGGGCTTACCTGTCTCCATTTTACCTACTGAAATGCACCATAGGTTACTTCTGAACTCCACGCATGCTTCAAAACTCGTAAAGAGTAATTGCACATCAGTCAGCACTCTTGTAATAATTCAAGACACCCATAAAACTATAAGAACCTATTTTATGGTATACTGCGTAATAAGCATGTAGTCACCTGCAAATACGGCCAAACCCTGCCTTCACGATTGAATGTGCGACGACTGCTTCTGCTGTGGGCATTGCACACAGAAGAATAGCAGTCTCGCACCAACCGCCTTGTCCACTGATACGGTGCAGCTAAGTCTATTTCTCCGGGTACCAATTGCGCGACAACTTGCGGTAGCTGCAAATGCAGGTACATGCAACTACAAGGCGTTAAAACTCTGATCGTCCGCGTATCTAGAATTTCTTGACTGTTGCGCACCGTTGCGTTCATAGTTTTGCACCAGTAGCAGTACTGACAGGCATCTTCAGACCCAGTTCTAAAAACTACCAGAAGCATTAGCTCCACACTTTCCCGTATTGTGTATAAAGTTATGTTCTTACCAATAAAGAATAGGGGGCAATGTTGTTTGTATAGTAAGATGGAGAGTGTTGCCTACTACAGCGCTTTTAACAGCGCTGGGCAAAATGATCTGCAGTATCTACAAAAAAATATTGTGTAAGTAATTTGTTAGGGCTCCTAAATAAATATTATTAACGATTGGCACCTTGTCTGTGAGATGAAGCTCTAGTGGCGTCGCGAGCGAGCGCGGGAAGAGCGACAGCGGCGACTGGAGCAACAGTAACATAAAGTCCGGACTTTATTTTATAGTACAGGTCTAGAAGCTTGAAATTATATGATTGTTTATCCGCTCTAAAACGTTAATCTTGGAGTTTGTATTTTCAAACCGTAATGTACCGGTATTTCTTGCGATAGGCTTGTATTCGGGAGAGTACGTTAGTTGTGCTTCTTGCGTGTCTGGCTCTAGCAGATGTTCTTCTTGAACTGGTCGTCGGCTCCAAATGTGGATATCATGCTTGTCAAACACACGCGGTGAACACTCTGCGAGCAGCCGCTGTTTTCGCAGTGAAGCCTATCAATTGCAGATCTTACGGTCCATTTTTTCTTAATGCACTAAAAAAGTCCTGTACAGTGCTAAAACCATAATCGTTTAGGCACAAGATAAGGTTCCACTGCTTACAACCTGGTGTTAAAAGCTTTTTGTTATATTTCAGAGATTATAACTAAAGGACTCTACTTCTGATTATAAAGCTAAACCTAGTTTGAGCATTACCGTTTTGCGCTATACTACAATTAAAATTCCTTCAACGCGTTGTATTACGTATACGCATGCCATAAAACTGCATACGTCATTCGTACATGTTTATGTAGAATACTAGTGTACAAGAATATTATTTTTAAGAAGAAACCATTATTGTGGTAGTCCTGTTGACGTATTCATTTTCCTAAACGGATTTGTTTAGTGCCTAATTTATGGGGAAATTGCTATTTGGTACCGGATTTTGAAAAGACTTGCTATTCAGTACCAGGCCCACAAACCCGGTCAGACCCAGCGTTTTCTGTTGCTAATCAGTACTGACACCGAAGAGGCGTGTGGGCGTGCGTCGAAGTTAGCGATGGTGGCCGGCCACACACATCGCGCTCGCTCATTCCGACGAGTTGATCACTTGTGCGGTTCTTTCAGGGTCGTCATTTTAGCAGCGGAACTCTGAACCTGTGGACTATACATCGAGTACCCGGCGTGCACGCCTGTGCTGCACTGCAAGCAAGGCATCTCTCTATCAAGATGACGTTGGCTCCGTACTATTAGTATACGTTTCTCCAAGCAGTGAATTAATGCTGAACGTGCTCGCGTAGCCGTATTACACCTGTCTCCAAGCAGTCTCGTCCCTATTGGCATCGAGTCCTCTTTGTGGGGCAACATCACTTTGCCGCCAAACAAAGCGCTCAGAATCACAATAGCGACAAAATCCAGCACGGCTTCGGAGCGGTGGAGCCGTGGTATGATTATAGCGGGAAACTTTCCGCTCGCGTGTTCCAAGTGCACCAAGCGACGCCTCGATATGCCCATGCGATCGTCGCCAAACTCAAAAAGGAAGATACCGGTAGCACAGTCAAATTAAGCTTAGCTATTACACGGCAGAAGGTTATGTGTAGTGAGCACTTAGGGTACGATGGACTAGGAACCGAGCAATTCGTATTGTGGTCGCCGTGCAGTCCAATAGCTAATAAACGTCCTCGGATGACGCGTCTTCGACCTACTTCGTATCGTTTGTTTGGCATCGACCCTTGTACCCAAGTTGTGGGTACATTACCGATTAGCAAATATTTTGAAACCCGTTACTGATTAGCAAATTTCCAGCCAAAATTGGTACCGAATTGCAATTTTCCCTTAATTTATTTAATTTAAGCATTTCTACAGTGGAAATATATTTAATATAAGTAACAGGAAACATTTTTGGAACAGGGTACAGGGTACACTTTGGATAAGCTTTTTTAAATTCTAAATTATTTCATAAAAACGTTTGGTTCGAAAATAACGGACCTGATTCGGAATTATTCTAAAATAACGGACCCGAAACACAACTTCCCCAATTTTTGATTTCATTGATGCGTGTATTTTGCAGGAATTGCTGTCCAAGCTGCTGCGCTACGTGCGCGTGTGCGACGCCGTGTACGCGTCGACGGTGGCCGGCTTCTGCGAGGAGGCCGGCGTGCCCCGAGAGCGCGTGCTGCGCGCGCACCCGGGCGGAGTGGTGTCGCCCAAGTGCGTCATCGTGGCCGACCACGAGCACCGGGAGCTGGTGCTGACGGTGCGCGGCACGGCGTCGCTGCTGGACTTCTGCACGGACCTGTGTCTGCAGAACGAGCCGTTCCTAGCCGGCCAGGGCCACCGCGGCATGGTGCACGCGGCCACGTGGCTGGTGCGCCACCTCCGCAACGATCTGCAGGAGCTCTCTCAGCAGTACCCGGACTACCGCGTCGTGGCGACGGGCCACAGTCTGGGCGCGGCCGTGGCGGCGCTCAGCGCCATGCAGCTGCGGGACGAGTTCCCGAGCATCCACTGCTACGCGTTCGGCACGCCCGCCTGCGTCACGCGGGAGTTGGCGACGGAGAGCTACGACCTCGTCACGACGGTCGTGAATGGCTACGACTGCGTGCCGCGCTTGCACCAGCACTCGCTGCTGGATCTGCAGGAGGAGATCCAGCGCTTCGACTGGCGGGCAGCGCTGCGGCAAATGGTGCAGGAGGAGATTCGCAAGCAGAAACTGGCGATCGAGAAGCAGCAACGCGCCAAGTTGGAGGAGCTACAGGCGGCACTGAGGAAACTGGATCGCCTCCAGATCAAGCAGAGGACGAGCGAAGCAACGGCGAAGCTGGATGAAGTCAAAAGGGTGCGGTGAACACGGCTATTTTGTGCTGTCTGGTAGATGGAGATGGGACTCACCTTATTTATTGCTTTGTTCTCAGCTTGCGTCGACGAATATCAAGGAGTTTGCGATCGATGTCGACACGCTTCTGGCTGACAAGCTAGACGCTGCTTTCTCGGTCTTTAAGACAGATAAACTTTCGTTGGAGCACGTCACGTTCATCAAGAATCTGCTCAAACTCGAGGACGTCAAGAAAGGTACCGAAGTATCACTTTTGGATTTTGAAAAGGGAACAAAAAATCTGATGTTGACAATGCGTCTTTGGTGCTGTAGGCGACTCGTTCTGGTGGAAGCGCATGGACGAAAGCGTGCTTGCTCTTGAGCGACTGTCTGCGGCTGTCAACAAGCCCGAAGAGTTGGAGCGCGTGCTCGTGGAACTGAAAGAATTGCTGCAGAAAACATCGGCGACAACAAGGATGCTGCTGAAGAACGAAGGCAGTTCCGGTGAGTTATTTGCCCGCGAGTTCGTAAAGTTGACAGTTCTGACGTCTCGATACGTACAGATCCTGACGCGGAGTCGACTCAGTTGGAGCTATTTCGTGCTAGAATCGATGGAATTATCGACAAGACACGCGCGCCTCTCAAGGCACGCATCAGTGAAAAAGTGTACGTAGTCTCGATACATTCGTCAGAGGTATTGTGGACTTACAAGATGAGCTATTTTGTGTGTGTAGATCGAAGGTGTCTACAGCTGTTTCTACTAACGTGAAGGACTATGTGGATACGTTAAAAGAAGAAACAGAAGCGATGGGCAACATCGTACAGGAAGAATTAGACGACGTGACATTTCAAGAAACTTGCCGTTCTTCGTTGGACTTAAGACTGCGTTACCGAAGACAATAAGCCGTCGGCCGAGAGGGCAATTCATGAGCAGAAAGATCACAGTGGCGAAGTGTTCGCGGATGCCGATCCTTCCGAACGGACTGAGGGCGAGTCGAGCGAGGAGGCAGCGCAGCAATGGGAAAAGCTGAGACTGGATCAAAGACGGTGGGAAGAGGACGCGACGGACGATTTCGGTCGAGTGGTGCTCTCGAATCGCATGCTGCTCGATCATCTCTGCACGGACTACGAGCGCGTTTGCCAGTCGCAGGCGAAGGCGTTGGATCGAGGCCCAATTGCACGTGTGGATGGATAACTAGACTGATTTTGAATACTGGAGGCTGAGCGCGCGAAGAATGAAACCTTTCTCAAGGAATGATGAGCTGCTTACTTCTGTTTTTTTTGCTGGAGAGCGGAGGGAGCTGTGTCACTCAAGACCTACTGACAGTTTGGTGGCAATATCGACAGACTTGGGAGGGCGAGAATGGCCAGACGAATTCCTGCTTGTCGACGACGTCATCACATGGACTCACTACATGAGCCAGCTCGACCAGTCTGTTATCTCCAGTCTCAAGTGCTAAAAGGCTTCTACAATTGGGGAGAAATTGCCATGTCTGACTTGTCAGTCGGAGCTCTGCTGTCCAAGAGATTCAAGAGGTTGAAGTTGGCGGGTATAGCCGTGCGACACAAGCTGGATGCTTTATTCGAGGTTAACGCTTTGAAATGATGGCACCTGAAATCATTTCAGTGCGCGCTCGAGACCTGAGACCTTGGTTGAGGAGACCAAGCGTTCTTACTCACGCGGCACTAATGCAACATCAAGTACGGGGTGGCTACGTTTCAGAACAGCTACTACTGGGAGCCTGTGTTCTAGAGCTCGGCCGGGGATCGAGTCTGCCACGAGCTCATTTCCGGATTTTCCTCGGACCGAGAAAGACGGCCAAACCCCCTAAAGCAACGATGCTGTCGAAGCTCCTGGTCGCCGCCGCCCTCGCCACCTCCGCCGCCATCGCGGTCGCCGCCGCTCTCTGGGTGGTCGGCCCCAGCACCTCCACTGAGGCTCGCGCGCACGCGCAGCCGCCGGCAGCCCCCAGCCGTTGTGCGTCGCAGCCACGAGCTTCCGCTCCCCGCTGCCGTCCAGCTCGCAGTGGACTACGCCGTCAGTTTGTGTCGAAGAAGAAGGTCGTGGTGTGCGTTGGCTATGGCCGCTCGATCGGTATCCTCGTGCGTCGACGCACCGCGCTACGCCCGCGCGTGGCTCGCACTGTGGCTGTGTTGCAACAACCCGAAATGGTGCGCTTGCGGTGTTGGGGTTCTAGCTTGTTGCTGCTCATGTGGGCTTACCAATGTGTGTTCTGCTGTGTCTATACTACGTTGTGCTTGCCAGCTTGAGACCGTGAATGAGCTACCTGCCTCCACCGCAGCCATGATTCCCGGTGGGGTAGAGGATGTCTTGGCTGACCGCTTGCGGCAAAGGCGCGAATACACCTGCTACGACTGGGACTCCGACAGCGAGTTCGGTGACTCCGACAGCGAATGCGGCGAGAACTTCGGCTCCGACTGCGACGGCAAAAGCAATGCGGTGTGCCCTGCAACTGTGTCGCAACACGCTTACAAGGTGCGTTTGATATGCTTGAGTTGTACTTATTGACATGGACTGGTTTTTATCTACGCTATGTGCTGTGTGCTCAGCAGAAGGATTCGGAGGCGTTGGCGGAGGAGCTATACGAGATGTTCGCAGCAACTGACTCAGAGGAGCAGCAGCGGGCTGCATTTGCTGCTCACGCTCGCCAACTGTCCGTCCACTTCCGCTTCGACTGCAGCGACTCCAGCCACAAGGGCTGCTTCGACCAAGACGCTGGCCCTGGGGCGCGCTCCCGTGCCTGGCGGAGCTTAGCAACCCGGAGACGTTGGGGGCATTTAAGGTCCAAGCCGAGCGCAGGAAGACCGCCGCGCTGATGGCGCCAGCTCCAGCATCGCCCAAGCCCAGCGACCTCGAGATCACGCTCGCCAAGATGACCAAGTACCTGGACCTCGAAACGGAGCCCGAGACCGAGTCCGACTCGGACTGGGAGTAAGCTCCAGTCTTGATTCCCCCATTGAGTTGTAGTTGTAGTATGCTTCCAGTATAACGTATACCAATCGATCACTTACTAGTATGAAGCAGCAATTGCATAGCATCTCATTGTAATGTCACGCAACATGAACGACAGGTTTTGAGCACTGCCGTTTGTGGTACGTATAGTAGTAAGTTGGGCTCGGTACTTGGAGTAGAATTACGGGTATTGAAACAGTTCGTTAGATGTCAAAGTGTGCAGACCTCCTGAATGATGAGTTTCATGCTGCACAACTAAACAGCAGCTCGATGATTCATTACTTTTTTGTTTTATGTGGTGGGTCCCGCACCAAACGCACGAACGCTACTCACTCACTCCTTACACGTTGAGGGACTTCTCGTAGTCCTCGATCGACTTGAAGAGCGCCGAGAAGTTGCCCTTGCCGAAGCCGCCGCAGCCGGCGGCCTGCTCGAGGCGGCCTGCGATGTCCTTCATGCAGCCCACGCGCTCGATGATCTCGAAGAAGACGGTGGCGCGGTCACCCAGCGGCTTGGTGAAGATCTGCAGCAGGATGCCCTGGTCGTCCTTGTCCACCAGCAGGCCCAGCTTCTCGATCTGCTCGTACTGTTCCTTGGTCAGGGAGTCGCCGATGCGCTCGGGCATCTGCTCGTAGTAGCGCTTGTTGGGGCTCGGCATGAACTCGAAGCCGCCCACCAGGCTGCGCTTGCGCATCTCCGCCAGCGTGTGGAAGATGTCGTTTGTCTTGAGCGCCACGTGCTGGAGCCCGGCACCGACGTTCTGCTCCAGGTACGTCTGGATCTGGCTCTTGCGCTTGGTGCCGAAGGTCGGCTCGTTCACGGGCAGCAGCACCATCTCGTTGTTGCTGGCCAGCACCATGCTGTTGAGACCCGACTCGAGCGTGCCCACGTCCTCGGCCGTGAACTCGGAGAACTCGTGGAAGCCCGTGAAGCCCGTGATGTACTTGACGGCCTCGCCCAGGCTGGGCACGTTGCCCACGCAGTGGTCCATGCGCTGGATGCCGATGCTCATGTCGGGGCGGTCCACCGCCTGGTAGCCAGGCACGAATGGGCCCTCGAAGTCGCCGCTCACCCAGCGGATGACGACGTCACCGTAGATCTTGACCTCGGAGATGACCGTGGCCTTGCTCGAGTCCTTGTCCGTGAGCGCCTGGGGCTCCAGCACGCCCTCGGCGCCGTTCTGCACCGAGACCTCGTACGCCTCCTTGGCGTCGGCCACCTGAATGCCGAGCGCGCGCACCGCGAGGCCGTGCTTGAGCACGAACTGCTGCGCGAAGGCCGCGTCGTAGCCCGGGATGGGGCTCACGGCGCCGGGCGCCTTCTCCGTCTCCAGCGCGTAGGGCGCCGTGAAGACGAGCTTGACCTCGCCGCTCTCGACCACGTAGCTGGCCGACACGTGGTTGCCCGTGGACTGGTCGGACTTGGCGATCTGGCGCATGCCCAGCCCCCACGTGAAGCGGCTGGACACGTTGGTGGCGTCCAGGCAGAAGAACTCGATGTGGTGGAACTTTTGCACGTCGAAGCGGTCGCTCATGGGGTTGTGGCGCTTGAAGTTCTTGTTGCCCACGAGCTTGAAGTCGCTGGAGGAGGCGGCGGGCGGCATCGTTGGCGCTTTGGCGGTGAAGGCTGGAGTGTCGAGCTCGAAGGAAGTTTGGAAATGGCATTCCGAGGATAGGACCACCGGCAAGCGCATATGGCTCCGTTAAAGAACTTTTTCACGTGCTTGCCGAACTTATTCGCGTACTCGAACTTCAACGTCTAAAAGTCGTGTTGGGACGCAGTGCATAGACGGGCGGTTGCGTGGACCACACCAAACGCGCTTTGCGACGATTTGGTCAATTTGGTCCAATTGCTTTTCAGCCATATCTCACTACTGCTTCTCGTAGAAGTTGAGGTGCGCCGTACCACTCTTCGGCGCACGCCGATTTCTACGACACCATTATCCCGGGAGGACAGCTAGAAGAGCTGTATGGACAGCCTCACACAGATTAATTCGTCGAAAAAAAGTTACTTGTACCTCAGGCAACATTTAAACAGCATTGTGCCACACGATACGTACACAAATATTCAACATACTTACACAAACGCAGCCAGCATACGACGTGTACCTGTCCGACAGGATGTCAGGTCAGACTAGAAATTGGAAGATTGACTTCATAGAAAATATTGTTTAACGCTGCAAATGAGGGGCTTCGTCCCTCATTTGCACCACAGCGTGGATTTTCGTGTATGCAAGCAATAAGCAGCCATTGTTGTACTGTTAGAATTGATAGATGCTGGTATGTATGCGGCATAGCTTCGCAGTGATCGCTAAAAATCGTACCACTCACTCAAGGTAAGCAGTAGCCGAAAACATTATACAAGTACCTACAATGGAAAATCATCAGCGTGCCCTGCCCTATGGAAACAAACGGTTGGTAAAACTCTACTATCCAAAGACTCCGGCTAATCTACAACAGAACAAACTTTATACTAAGAGGGCTGTGTAGTAGCATGTGCAGCTGTATTTCGTTCGCTGCATGAAAGTGCATGTATTACGGAGATACCGTTGAACTGCGAGGCTTCATAGTTGCTGGTATGGATACGACCCTTCGTATAGATTTCTAATGTAGAGCTCGCCAATGCATCCCCACCAGCCAATATAAACAACGTCAACGTAGTAAAAGTGTATATCCATTGCTTTACCTGCGCCTGCTTCGCGTCCGCTGCATAGATTAGATAAAGCGCCACTAAGGTCGGCCAGTATGCAAGACTTACAATCGTGTTCGAGGCACAAAACTGACCTTGCCACTATGACTCAGGAAAATCACTAGCAACTACCCATGGCCAGACCTCTACTAATACGGGAAAGGTCAATTTTCCCACTTTTTCAGCAAATATGACCTTTTTTGAAGGTCAAAATATGGGAAATATGGGAATCACTCCTTAGTAAGCTATTGTTTGGAGTATATGAGGCTAAACCGAAACCATACTGTTACTGCACGCTATATAGATCAAATAGATAACACTAAAGTGGTTTGCGAAGCATTCTCGCAGGTTTTCAAAGCTATATCTCAGGTCCCATTTGTGATAAATCGGACCCAGCAATTGCAGCATTTGTCAAAATTACAGAAACTGTGGCAACCCCGAAAAACATCGCTAATGAAGATAGCACCGTGGAAGCGCTGCGAAGGCTTGGTAACGCTTTAGCTCTATAACACTTGAAGCGACAATGACGGAGGCTGGCGACAGGTTTCAGCTTGCTGCTTTGCACAGGCTATTGCAATTTGGGTTAATTGTGTTCGTGGCTTCATCTACAGGGTTGTTCATGTTAAACATACCCTATCTCCAAACACCGGCAGAATCTTGGTGTGCGCAAACTCATAGACTCATCGTCAGGTTCAGGATTTTGACCGAGAAGTGAGAGGTTCCAGGCTAAAGCGCTGAAACATATATTGGGGTATATTCTGCGTTTGTTGGTGGTGTGGGCGACTTGTGTTGTTTAATAAAAGAAGTCTTTGCGTTCGAGAGAGCAGCAAGAAATGCCAATTAGCGATCTCATGCAGTGGTAGATTTACATTCTAGCATATTCTATTAACCCCTTTACTCCAGTGTATGCGAACCACTTTTTTTCATCCAAAATGCGTTTGCTTTGCAGCCTTCTACGGACTCGTTATTGGGTTCGTGGACAAACTAGTCAATAAATGCGTTACGTGGGTTGCTCGCTCGTTCCGGACAAGATAGAATAAATCCTGAAACGGATAAATAGAAGAGAACTGGTGCATGCACTTATGCATCAAGGTATAAAATGCAGCTACTTCGATGTACCAACAGCTACATATAAAGCAAAATCGACCAGACTATCAACACGGGTGGATAGCTCCAATAAAGCACCTCAATCTACATCCTGCTATGAGAACTCTCAAAATTTCTCCCTCATTCAGTGATCGCCAGGATACGGGAAAAACGGAAAATTTCTGAAATTCCCGTATTGGTAGAGGTCTGCCCATGGCAAAGCAAACGATGTCTGTCTTCAAGCGGTCCTCCCAGCCTAACGCAACGCACCCTTGTTGTGATTGGCTGAAAGCCCGTGCAGGCCCTCTCCTATTGACTATTTTTTCGTGATCTGTGAAGTGATCTGGAGATCGACGTTCAATTCTCCGTCCTCTAACCGAGAATCCTGTCTGTCGGTCATCGCGTCACGCTTTCCGCCCCTACAGCCTAGATCTGTCAATTAGACTACGCTACCGCGGCCTTATTGCATACATTATTCACTCATCAAGTCGACTGGAACTGGCTTTTAAACTATCTACGAAATTACAATAATAGCCACAATCACGCTAAAATTCGGACGTACACGGAGCCGGTCGGACTTTAGCGGGCGTGATTATCACATCCCCCATTTGAAAGTTGGCGCGCGGCAGACGGACGGACCGAGGCAGCGAGCGGAGCGCCTGGCGCAGAGAAGCGAGTGGCGAACTGCAGCGGCAGCGGACACACACAACAGTGAGTACTGCATGTCCATACATAAATAAACTACTTTACGGTTTCGGGAGTTCCGCCTGTTGGGATAACTGGTACCTTCAGGGCAGTCGAGGGTTTACAGTACGGAATTAGGGGTAGACTGGTGCTTATTAGGCGTTCATCTTCTAATACACCAAGAATGTGTGCGAACGACGCATTTAGACCACCTAACGCTGCACATAGATTAACTGATAAACAGCACGCGGCGTGGTGTAGCTGGCAATCGTGCTGTATTCATTTGCAGGAATCAAGCATTATAATACACCAATTTGAGTAGTCGCGTGCTCAACTTAAGTTACTACTACGTAGTAGTTGGTCGAATTAAGTAAACCCAGGTGCATCACCAGCGCGCGCATCGAGGCGTCATACTTACGACTTTTTATGTTTTTTATTAAGCTGATTAATGGCAGGATCTTGCTGCAGTCCGACACTCGCTTCCATAGGAACGATAGTCGCATCAGCCAAGTGACAACAATGCACTCCAACTCAAATCAAAATCGATCATATCCCAGGTGCCCTAACTCTCGCGCTTCAACAAAACAATTTTAGAAAATGCTGCTCGAATTGCGCGCAGCGCACAACAGCATGGTCGTGCGCAATTTCGAATTACTGTTACTAAGTACTGTACGCCATGCACCAAGAGCAATAACGCGTTATAAATCCAGATAAAAGATGCAGAGTAGGCAAGGCGTAGAATAGTAGTGACACTGGCAACGCATGCAGCTTTCAAAATAAATGCGCGCTGCTACCCTAGATACGTGTACCGTAAACTACTGCAGCATGCACATAATGCAGCTTAGTGTAGACATTGTCGTTAGAGCAATATATATATGAAGCTATTGGCCGGACCCCGGGGTCCCGCATCATGTACCGATGGCGACCGGAATTATTTATTTTTATCGGCGGGGCAGTGATAATATATATGTTGTGACAATTTTGTGATAATTTTTCGAGTTTAGCTAGAGCTCATTTCACCTTCAAGCATCTAGCATCCAGTATGAAGTCTAGGCGAACTGGAGGTGCAGAGGTTCCTCGGCGCAAACGTGATACTTAAGTATTGAAATCGTCGTGACCACAAAGCTGCTGCATTCGTTCGTTCTGTTAAGCGTCTTGGTGAAGATACGACCAAGAAGATTCAAGCTGACTGCTAGAAGCTAGCGCCTACTACAGCAGCAGCGGCGTCGGGCACGCAAAGTTGCGAACTCTGCAGCTCTGTGCAACTCGATAGTCGATACTACCAGAGATACATAGCATCGATACAAACATGCAGCACTTGAATTTACCGAATATACCGGTTGCTTATGACAGCTGGCGGGGCAAGCGGGGACCCCGGGGTCCCGCCAAACGCTTCATATGTGTATACACGATACACAACAACCTAACCATCGAAGACGCACAGTCGCTACCGATCCGTATTGAGTTGAGCTAAATTTGCTATGTCTATTTGAACTGTTATCGCGCAAACCAGCATTACTACATGTAGCGCGGTGCATTCATGCTGGCAAAGTTGCAGTCTTTCAGTGCTAACGTAGTAACAACACTAGAGTACGGTATCGACGACAGCTACCAGTTTGCAACGCAGTATAAACCACACCCAATCATAGTTTCAATACTTTAGTTATTACTTCAAAGTAAGTAAACACGCAGGTCACTACACTGTAGTAAGGCATGTCCGTGACAATGTAGCTCGCCTCGCAGAAACGGGTGATCAATAATACAACGGCAACGATATTCAGCTCACTCGATGTTTAGGTACTCAACTTTGCATCGTGAGCGACATTTGGTAATTAGCTTAATAGGAAAATGTATTCCTACTCATTTGCTACTAAAGCACGAAGGTATAGCAACGAATATGTGTCAACTGTATCCGCACATTATTGTTATGGAAAGCAAAATGATGCATATACTTTTAAGCTATGCTATTCCAGCAACCCGTGGTCAAAGCGCCCGCGTAGCGGGTGCCCAGAGCGCTAGTAGAGCGCTTAAGCTACAGGATCAAAACGTCTTTCAGGACGAAATAAACTTCGTCCCAATATTTCGTACCGAATTTCCAAAAGGGCGCTTAAGCTAATCACAACGCAACGAATCAAATCACTTCAGAACTCCCTCCTTGCCAGCCATACCAGAGACAATGGAGAGCGACAGCTCCGGCTAGATACTCACCTTGGGCTCCACTGCGTCGCTTCAGCTTGGTCAAGACGACCCTCCCCTGTCACCGGTGCAAGGCCCTGAGTCGCAGCAACAGGCTGCTGCGCCCGACGATGCTGAGGATAGCTGCGAGGAAAAGAGCTTTGAGGAAGTTGACGAGCCGGAGCAGCGCTCCCGCTTCAACGTCACCAGCGACAAGGCTCTGTTAGCTGAAGTCCTCGCCACGCCTCCATTTGCTGCTGACCGTAAAACAGTAAAAGGTGTGTGAAAGGGAGTGGCTAACTGACTAAACGCTACTCTGTCAGAAGCTTTTAGCTTTCGAGCGTGCAGGGACCGCACCAGTCTTCTCCTACGGAAGTATGCAGTGCGGAAGGTGCGAAACGAAGCCGCTAGCGGCACCAGCGAGGTGCACACAGAGAACGATGACATCCTTGAGCAACTTCAGCAGCTCAAGAACGCAA
This sequence comes from Phytophthora sojae, assembly GCF_000149755.1. Classification (NCBI taxonomy): domain Eukaryota; phylum Oomycota; class Peronosporomycetes; order Peronosporales; family Peronosporaceae; genus Phytophthora; species Phytophthora sojae. The sequence continues at coordinate 6,698,028 of NW_009258116.1, forward strand.
CCGTGGCTGAACAGCAGAAAGAGAAGGCAAAATCCACCTCTAAAACGCAGGAGCTGGAGACTGCAGGTCAACTCCTCATGCAGGCAGCAGAAAGAAGGTAGTCTCGTAATGTTGTGTTGACTGCAATATATTTCTTCTAATTATGAATGCTTTTATGTAATTGTATGAACAGGGTTTCCGAGAGGCTGGCCGCTGGTACCAAAGATTCAGGCCATCCTAAGCGCCGTCGTCTCTCCACGTTGCTTGACCAGGAGCTTGAAGAAGCTATCGAGCGTAGGAAACTGGAAGCGGGAAAGGTCGAACTTCACCGAGAAGAGCTGCAAACTTCGTCGAGAAGAACTCGAGCAGCAAAAATGTCAGCAAGAGCTGCTACGCGAGCAGATCCAGCAGCAAGCTGCTCAGACCGAGTCCATTTTAAAACTATTAGCTTCAGCTATTAGTAACAAGTGAATCTAAAATGCATGTAAACACCAGTTGAGTGCGCGATTTTGGGTCATTTCGGAATTTGCCTACGACAGCACAAGGATGGTTGAGTAGAAGCTATTCGGGTCATGGCGTATTACAGAATAAGGAACAATACCAGGAGCATATTCCTAACTGTAAGATAAACCGTCCTTGCAAAGCTATAGGTGGAAGTGTAGCGGCACAAGGAGCAATAAAAGCCAGTGATCATTTTAGTGCACGATCCATAATTAATCTTGGTTTCAGTATGGGCATGTACTTGTTGATAGCACAGGTGCCTGTTAAGACATGTATGTCTTTCTCGCCGCTTTGTGATTGTGATAAAGCACACTGACACCCTCCAGAGTCATTGTTGAATACTTACCGCAAAACTTTTAGAGGCCCTTGTTGGAAGCTGTTCCATACTAAAACTGTCGCGCACAAATTTGATTATCGGGTTTTAGACCAATCAAAACATCACAATGTCGAATAGATCGATTGCATTGGTTAATAATGCATATCGTGCAATAAATTGAAACCGTGCACTCAATTGGTGTTTTAAGTTATATTGTGATGTTAAACGGAGAAGTAGCTTTCTAGCGACGGAGGCTCCACGCCAAACTATTTGCTGTTATTGTTCCCTCCACGAAGAATAGTGATACAATTGGTCAGAACCACTGCAGTTTTGTACAGCTTTGCTACAGGAACTTCTCCCAAGCACATTTTTCTCTTGTAGTCGACACCAGCTCAGTAGTTGACCACCTGGCCGTACGGCCATTCCACGGACGTCCTGACCTTCGGCATGGAGGCGTTTATTGCAGCTTGAGTGTGCGTTAAACTTGATCCTTCAAAAGGAGATACAAACACACGTACGCTTGGTCCCCGTAGACAAAGTATCCTTGAAATCTCCCGTCGCGGCGGACTCGTTCCTCCAGCCCGGACTCTCGCAGCAGTAGGATGTCGTGTCTTCGGCCTTCAGCCGGCCCGTGTAGGTGGAAGATCATGCCGTCTGGAGTAACGACGGTCTGGAACTTGAGCACATGCTTGCGTTTGTGACCACTGTACACACTTTGCTGCTCCCGAGCCCCTCCTGGCCTGCAAACGCCCCTAACGGTTCCGTCCACGAACCCCCAAATACGGTCCAACTCAGCGCCTTGGTCGTAGATAGCTTGGCTAAACTCATGCAATCTAGAGCTCGCATAATCTAAATTCCCCTTGAGCAACCTGCTGCATCTCAATCGATCACAAAGTAGAAAAAACTACTTATAGCGCTGGGCCACTGGCCGTAAATACCTGACATCTCCATCCATCGCGTTGGGTAGCAAAGTCTGTGTAGGGTGATGCAGAGTCCTTCGAGACCGCTACAACACGTACGAGAGCTCGCGCCCGTGCGAATGACGTCCGGCAGCTGAAATAAAGCTTGTAAACGGCGTAGATGGCGTTGGGTGAAGCGGTAGAACAGCAGGCAGGTGTCGTCCGTGACATTGTTGATGTCGAATCGGACACGGCGTATAGAGTATCGTGGCGTAGCCTCCGATAGCAATAGCAGCGCGCTGTGGCGCAGCCTGGATGCTGCCTCCCAGTCTCCATGTAGTCTCTTCACGCGTGATGTGTCCAGCATCTCCTTCGCCGCCTGGCGGTAAGCGAGCACATCATCGTCGCTGTCGTTGTCGCTGTTGGAGTCCATCGTTATGGCTAGACTATAGATTTCACACTGGCTCCGCCTCTGGTTCCGTTTCGTCACAACAAGCTCTTACGAAAGTTGTCGTCAGACGCAATCGAGAGGACGAAAAAATATCAGATTTTCTCAGATTTTTATCAGATTTTCGTATCGTTCTGAACTGCTTAAGCGCTCTAATGTGCTGGGGGGGGCACACACCTTCAAAAACCGAGGACTATGTATCCGGCCGTCTTGATGGCCAAACCATTGTCGCCATCGCAAACAATAGCCACCGCTTTTAGTTTTTGTCTTCTCGTTTCTGTTTCTAGCCGAAGAGAACTCGTTGTCGTTTCCAATGTGCACCAAGCTGCTGAGCGAGCAGTGCTGACTGGCATGTTAGGCAAAGCGACGACAACTGCAGTACGACTGCGCTACTATCGTTATATGCATGCAACAACACCCCGTTAACCAATTGCGATGGCAAAGGCGCTTGGACCTGGCAGCACCAACCAGGCAGACTCTGCCAACAACAGCAAATGTAGCATTCAAGAGTCCACTTATTAGTGGACAGTGGATGTTACTCTTGAATGCTACATTTGCTGTTATTAGCCGTTAGCGCCGCCTCCTTCATATCCACACGAGTCCGGTGCGCTCGTACACGATAAATAGCACCGTCGAGAGCAGCACGGCGATGCCGGCGCCGATCCACATCTTGTCCTGCCTGGCCTGCCACTCGAGCGCCTTCAGCCGCTTGCGCACCTCTGCGATCTCGGCGTTGACGCTGCCGTACTCCTTGTGGGAGCTGCGCAGACTGAGCTTCCCGTCGTCGAGAACCTTGGTCACGGAGCTCACGCGCTCGATCTCCTGCGACATCACCTGCCGCGTGCGCTTGAGCGCCGCCGTGACGTCCACCGCCGAGCCCGAGGCGGCGCTGGAGGAGGACGACGACGTGGTCTTGCCCTCCGCGGGGGGGTTGGGCAGGAGGCTCTGGCGCTGCTGCTCGAGGCGCTCGACCTTCGCGCGCTGGCGGTAGGCGACCAGCGCCTTCCTGCAGCTGGCGACGTGGCTCTGCAGCTGCTTCTTGTGCTTCTCCAGCGTCTGCGCGGCCTCCTGCGCCTCCTTGGGGTCCTGCAGCTCCTGGACCCAGTCCTGGGCAGACGACAGCGCGCGCTGGTACGCGGCGATGCCGTCGCTCACCTTCTCCTCCAGCGCCTGCTCCTCGTCGGCGGAGAAGCTCAGCGAAGAGGGAGAGGAGGAGGAGCCATGCGGCGAGAGGTTGCTCGTCACGTAGCGGCTCACTCCGCTAAGCGCACGCGCTGCTTCCTGCAGCGCGTCGTTGCTCGTCACGTAGCGGCTCACTGCGCTCATTCTCTTGCGCCCAGGTCTCAGATGCCAGATCTTGCGAGGGCTCTGTGATACGTCTGTGATGCCGTACTCTCTCAAGAGAATCGAGCACGCTGTCGTGCTCGGTGTAAAAGTTAAGGAGAATATTCGGGATTTGCAGTCGAATTGTCATTGTTTGATTTGTAGCCAATCACGGTGCAGACAAGTTGTCGTTCGAAATCGAATCCTTAATTTCGGTTGCGCACCGGTATTTTCGGTCCATACTCACTTCAAGTGGACTCATCCCGCGAAGAGGAAGAAGCACCCACGGGCTCCGATCCGCTCTCGGCTCTCGGTGGTGGCCGCCCGACGGACGCGCGCCATGTTCCTCCAGCGCTACGTGCACGTGGTGCTGGACGCCGTGCTGGGCAGCTACGTGAAGAACATCGACCCGGCGGCGCTGCAGATCAGCGTCTGGAACGGCAAGATCGAGGTGGAGGCCGTGGAGCTGCAGCCCGACGCCTTCCCGCTGCCGGGCCACGTGCGCCTGGCCAAGGGCACGCTGCGCCAGCTGCGCATCGACCTGCCGTGGACCAACCTGGCCAGCCAGCCCATCCGCGTGGACATCCAGGACGTGAGTCTGCTGCTCGAGGTCTGCGCGGACGACCGCGCGTCGTCGGACGAGCTGTCGCCCGACGAGCTGCGGCGCGCCGCGCGCCAGAAGCTGCAGACGCTGCAGCGCAAGCGCGCGGCCGTGGACGCCGTGGAGAAGGCCACGGAGTTCAGCGAGAAGACGCAGCAGTCGCACCAGAGCGGCTGGACGCAGAGCTTCCTGTTCAAGCTGCTGGTCAAGGTGCTGGACAACGTGCAGGTGCACGTGCAGCACCTGCACCTGCGCATGGAGGACGCCGTGTCCGACCCGAGACGCCCCTACGCCGTGGGGATGACGCTCGAGGCCATCATCGTCAAGTCGGCCGACGAGGGCTGGAACTACACCATGGTGGGCCGCGGAGGCGGAGGAGGGGGAGGACGCGCTCAGGACGGCGGGTCCTTCATACGGAAGAAGATGGACATCAACAAGTTCGGCATCTACTGGTCCCTGCCCCTCGTGCCCGTCCCGCAGGAGGTGCTCAAGGACGCAGACGCCTTCGCCACGCTCATGAGGAGCAGCTTTGCGACGACAGGGAAAGCGAGTGAGCCGGCGCCGTCGCCCCCGACCTCAGAGAGCGCGACCAGCGGGGAGATCACGCTGTTCAAGCAGAGTGACTACATCGTGCACCCGCTGACGGTGTCGATGAAGCTCACAGTGAATGACGGGAACGCCAAGCTGCCGATTACGCACCAGGAGCTCAGCGAGCGCGTGCTGTCGAGACTCGGAACACCCTGGATGGTGGAAACGATTGACGCTATTGGAGACGAAGCTTGGAGCGAGTTCTTGGAGATGATGCCGAAGCTGGCGGGAGAACGCAAGTACACTCTGGGCTTTGTCTTTTCGGAGGCGTGGTCAGTCGCTAGGGACCTCACGGAGGAGGAGGACGAGATCCCCTCGGTGCAGCAGTTCAAGGAGGCGTTGTCCAGCTGCATGCAGTGGTCACTGGAGGAGGTCGATCGCGTCGAGCACTGCATCGTCAAGTATCGCGAGGCGGTCGTGCACGTGATGGAAGAGAAAAGCACCTACATTGACGCTCAAGCCAGCATCGACCAGATCAGTACGTCTCTGCATCGCCAGCAGTATCTGAGCGCGCTGTCTTTCATTTCCTTTCTGACGGTGAAGCGTCGCCAAGCTCGGTACTTGGTGCTTCGCCCGAAAAGAGTCCGTGTAAAGGACAACCCGAGAGCATGGTGGAGATATGCCGTCAACGCCGTCTTGCTGGACGTTCGTGAACGCTTGGCTCACGTGGACTGGGAAGCTCTCGAGCAAAAGCGACAGCAGAGAAATCGGTACAAAGAGCTGTATCTCGTGCTGGAGCATGGAACTACATTTGCTGCCACGCTCGTTCCATCGGATGTGCGCCTCCTGCCGAAAGAAATGGCGCGCAATGAGCTTGATGACCTCGAGTACGTTATGGAAGTCAAAGAGTTAATCAGGCTTCGCCGTGCTGTGCGCAAAGATATCGCTAATAAGGAGAAAGAGAAGGAGGCTCTAAGCAAACTGCAAGCCCAGCGCGAGAGCGAGCTCAAGGGTGACGGTGGGGCTTCACAAGGGTCTGATATTCCTGCTAGCTCGCGTCTGTGGTCATACGCTACGTGGCTTACAGGCGCTGGTACAGCGCAAAGTGGGTCATCGAGCCATGTGACAGCTTCACGAAAAGGTGGCGATGTGCGTGTTGAGGACGTCAAATGGAGTGATCAAGACACAAAAGATTTGTACGAGGCGATTGATTTTCACCCTGAGGAAGATGATAAGGAGAGCAAGGCACCTGATGGTGGCGAGGTCGAGGATGCTGCTGTGCGCAAGAAACGCTTGATGCAAGAGCATTTGCACATTTTGTACCGATTCCAGCTCACCCTCTGTAAGGCAAGCTTCGGACTTAGTCTTGAGGATGCTCCTGCTGATCTCAGTGGGCGGACGCTGCTCGAAGTTGCTAGCAAACCGGCCTCCCTGAAATCTCCCTCGTCGTCCTACCTAACTGCTTCATTGGATGACGTCGAAATTCAATTTCTGGTGCGACCGTCGTGCTTGGAGGTGGGCCTTCAGCTGCGTGACGCATTTTTCTGCCAGAGTTCCCAGTCTTCGGTTCATGACCGGTTGTCGTATAGAAGAAGTTCGGTCAACTCCTCGGAAACAGACTTTTTCCTTCAGCGAATGGAAATGGATGAAGTGCTCGAGTACCATCCAGTTGGAGTTCGGAACCAAATGAGCAGTGTGCGACTTCGCCACTGTGAGAGAGAGCTCCCGTTGATACAACTCAGCATTGAATCCGAGCGCCAGCCGAAGGTTGACGATTTGGATACGGATCCGAACCAGTCTGACTTGGTCGTCACTGACGATGCACGTGGAGGTCATTTACTTCGAGTTTCATTGGTGACTCAACCTATCAAGTGCAATGTAAATCTGATGTTTCTGCTCGATGTGGTGGCCGTGTTTTCTCGACCAGTCAACGTGGATTTGTCTGGGCTCGAGCATAGTGCGTGGAAGAGAGCACAAAGTTTGCAGCGATACAGTGCTGCTCAGCTACGTGATGCGTTAGCCCGAAGAACGAAAGTCGACATGCGCTTGGATGTGATTTCTCCTTTGATTAACATTATCCAGTCGCCACCGGCGGACACTTGTATTCCTAGTGGCGATGAAGTGAGTCTCTTGGTATTCCTGGGTCATTTGAAAGCACAGACGAAACACCCAGGTGGCAGTGTTGACGAAAGTGATATACCAAGTGATGCTGGCGATAATGACAAGGAAGTAGTCGCGAGTAAAATGATTGTGCTGGCGTCACCTGAGCAAAGTTTATACGACGTTCTGGAGATCAGTATATCTGGGATCGAAGTGCAGATAATTGATGGCGAGGATAACAAGTTAGGCCGAAGCGTGTTCCGAAGGCGAAGCCATTCGAGCCAAAAGTTCGCGTGGCATTATCTGCTGGAGAAAACATCTCTAACGTTTAGTTTTTACATGAGCGTCACGCCGGATGACCCAAGTATCCCTCTTCTGAAGTTGTTTGGTGGAGTTGACAGCGTCAACCTGAATTTATCGGCAGCAAGTTTCCGCTCATTGATGCACCTGCTGCATTCCTTTGGTGATAACTTCTCGGTTCATGCCCAGCGTCGCATTGATAGAGATGCTGCTCTAGGTTCCGCTGCACCACATCAGTCATCGCGACTTCTTACAAGTGGAACTCCGCGACGAAGTATCCCCAAGCTCGTACGGAAAACTTCATCTTACGTAAAGCCTGGGACTGTTGCTTTATCCAGTAGTGGCTCAAGTGGAAGGGCAACTACGACATCCGAAAGCCCGTACCTTGGTTTAGCCAGAAAGATCCAGCTCGAGAGAAAGAAAACGTTTAGAGAGAAGGACGTCGACGACGAAGACCTACTCAAGCTGTGGAAACGTGTGATCTGCCAGCTGCAATTTGGGGTGGGTGAGATAATTCTCACTCTGCAAGTTCGAGACCTGGACCACGGATCTGGCAAAATTGTTCGTGTACGTGCGGTCGATATCAACACACGGCTAAAAGTGAGGTCCTACGACAGGAGGCTTGAATTTGCGCTGGGCACGTTCTTGGTGGAGGATATTCTTCTCACAAAGGCGTCGCCATCGTCGAAGGTGGTGGAAAAGAAACGTTTCCTGATGAAATCGGGGAATCACAGCGTGGTTACTGACCTAGACGAGAAGTCAGAGGAGGAGAATGTTTCGTCCATTAAGCCTCCATCATCGTCTGAGCAACTGATTCATGTGGCGATTACGAGTATTGCATCCGATGCTGTGCTGCTCAAGGACAAAAGTATGTGGAAGTATGCTCGTCACTCGCCACTTTCGCCATCCTCGGATAAAAATTCGGTCTGGCAAGATCCGCTTATCACAGCGGTTTCCGTTGATGCAAGTTTGCGAGTATTAACGATTGATGTATACCAAGATACGCTGGCGGAAGTCTTTGTGTTCTTTTTCAAGCACAATACAGACGAAAGTACCGGTGAAAGCACCGAGAAGCAGTCTCCACCACCACCTCCTCCGTCATTCAGAAGCGCCAGCGAAGGAAGCACGGCAAGCCGAAAGAGACTGACTACCGACCTGGAAGAGCAATCAGTCTTGTCATCGGTGGACACCGAGGCAAACGAAGGCACCTTTTCGAGGAAGCTTGGAGTGTGGATGGCGTCGTCGTTCCTGGACAACATTCCAGTTGCCAGTCCAGAGAAGGAGAAGGACCCAGATGATGAATCAAAAGACTTGGAAGGTGATGCAGAGGAAGAACTGCCAGCGTCAATGCAGTTGCGTCTTCACGTGGAGGGTTTGTCGCTATTTCTCCATTTGGACGACAAGCAGAGACCCGAAGGCATGCCGTCAGCCTTTGCTAGCTTGACGGCACAACAATTCTGCTGCTGCATCCAACGATTCCCGCGCTACCTGAGTATGTTTGCGTATCTGACTTCGTTGAAAATCTGTGATGTGTCCTTGTTGGATCAGCACCTCAGTGAGATCGTATCGCATGGAAGTACGCGCACTGAGGCAGATGAGGATAAAGTGCGGATAAAGCGTGAGGATACTCGCCGGTACGACGGAGGTATTGCGGTGGGTCACGTTCCTACGCTAAACGAGATTTTAAACACCCTCGACGATGTCCCTGCCGTGTTTTCATGCGCCGCCCAATTCTACGGCGCCGACTCCATCCAGGAAGCATGGCACCCAGGGTATAGTAGTCGATACTCGGTGCGCCTAAAATCACCACGGATTCGCTTCCTTTACAGCTTCGTGGATGACATGCGCAACTATTGGATGAAGGGCATACTACTGGAGACGGTTTTGTCGATTTTGTCTCGAGAACAAGCGGATATGCTGTGGGAGGGTGATTTCCAGCTCTCCGATATCCACGGCGGACCGGTACAAACACACCTGGATGAAGAGCAAGGCGAAGAAGGCGGGGAGGAAGCAAGCACGAGTGAGTTTCTGGGCTCTGACGTTGTGTCAATGTTCCCGCTAGTGGATATTCGTCTGGAAGATACAGTGTTGGAGATGCCTCCGCATCGTATGTCGTCGGAGTCGCTTTTACTTCGATTTGACAGTTTCCGTGCGTCGAATGAGGGCGTCGTCAACAGTTTCCTTGGAATGGAGAATCGCATCGTGGCGAAAGTGCTGTTGAACTCGTCGTTGAAGCAACTGCAACTGGATATGAAGGCGCTTCGAATCGTGTCGGTTATTCTTGTGGACCGAAACGATGGGGATAAACGGCTTGGGGGTGGAGGATTTATCACGCAAAGTTTGTTGGGACTGACTAATTATTCTTTGTCCGTGGATTTCCGCTCACATTCCGATTGGAAGTTAAATTTTAGTTACAGCCCCGTTCGGTTGGTCTGCAACCAAGAGCAGTACGCCTTCGTACTGAGAGTGCCGTTTCAAAACTACCGGGAGCGGAGTCGATATCATTTCTCGCAAGGGGTTGACACTCCGGCAAAGGTGATAGCGCGAGTGTCATCTCGTCGGTTCTCGCTATCTCGAAGCCTCGATGGAAACTCTTCTTCTGGGCGAATCGTGGAGGATGGAGACGAAGCAAGTAACGGAGCTAGTGTGTCGGAGGCCCCAGAAGTAACAGAAGAGCGCCATATCATGCTAGATCTGCATGTCCCCGAGATTACTATGGAAATTCTGCAAGGCCAACATGGATACCATCCCTCAAGCAGCGGTGACCTCGACATGGCCGAGAAGGGCAAAACCAACGAAGGTTCCATTTGTGTTTTGTCACTCGCGGTTTTAACAGGACGCGCCGACTACAATTTAGCAAGCGGAAGGTTAACCGCAGATGTTGATCTGGAGGGAGTTCACATTCGAGACTCGCGCGTGAACTCAAAGATGTCGTCTTCCTATCGCGATGTGGTGGTGTTTGAGCGGTGCAAAGAAGGCTTGCAAAAGGCAATTAAAGTTCAGTTTGGACGCGAAAGTTTCGATGTGGATATAGCGACAATAGGCTTTGACCCTGCCTTTACTTCCCACGGAAATGGTTTGCGAACGCCGCGGACTCAGTTCAGAAGCGTATCCTCCAGAGCTATTGTCGGTTTGTTCGGATCGGAGCTGTCGTTGAGGCGAACCGATTCGGAGCTGTCTGCCTATTCAGCAATGTCTTCAACGATTACGAGCCATGGCGGCGCACCTTCCGATAAATCCGGAGAGGACAAGTCAACCCCCGTGGTTGGGACGGAAGGGAGGATGGACCTGGTTGTTGATGTAGCTGGGTTCAAAGTCATTCCATCAAATATTCACTACGATGTGCTTCAGTTCTTGACGATGCCTTCGGGATGGAGCGCAGAGGAGGAAGCCTCTGTGAGTAGCCGGGGGGACTCGAAGCCTGGTGAAGCTGATGCAGATCCAAATGAGCCAGAAGAGACGACGATGGTTCCACCGGCGTATCGACGTATTAGTCTGGAGTTGAATTTAGGACCCTCCGCGTTGTTACTGGTTGAAGATCCTCACAAATTGAAGTCGCGAGCGCTGATGCTGTCATGGGAATCGTCAGTCATCCTGAATTATCTCCAGCAAACAAATGAAGATGAGTGTCCTAATATCGAAGAGAAGACCAAAGAATCTCCTGCCCACAGCCGAAACCAATTGCAGTTTTGTGTCGCTCTCGAAAATATTCACGCGACGTCACGTTTGTCGGAGGAAAGCGTGTGGGCAATGGAACAAGCCGCAACAGCTGCATCAGCCGATTGCTTGAAGCCTATCGATATGGAGACTGTCTTGCAGATGGATCTTCGTTCCCACTTCCTCCGCTTCCGAACTACATTCGATCGCGTAATGGAGCTACGATTCGGGTATTTGGATTTTTGTACGATGCTCGCAGCGCTGGAGCATATATTCCGGCGACCATCACTTACTTCACCACCTAATACCCAAGGTGGCCAGAAGAGACGTTCGATGTCAGGCTCTTCAATTTCTTCTCTTTCTGGTGGCGCTGCTGATAGTGAAACTTCGTCTTGGAGTGGGCGTCGTCGCTCACCTTCCTCGCCACGGTCTGGTCTTGCTGTGTCCTCTTCGAAGAAAAGTGAGCGGCAACGTACAGCTGCTCTATACGGAACATCCCTGATTTACTTGGTTTCTGCTAGCTTTCGAGGACGGCTTGAGACGCGACCAGTAGTGGGCTTCTACAACTCGACATGGCGCAAGCGATATCTTGTCCTGCCGTACACGGCTCAGCAGCGACAGCTAGTTCAAAGTGTGGCATTCAGAATCTTGCCAGCATCTGGAAGCCGACGGCAGATTGGAGACGAGATTTACTATGGCGATCAGATAATCTTGGAGGCTGTGGTAGACAACGACAGCGATAGTGGTGAGAAGGACAAGTCGCCCGTCAAGGATGAAGCAGTGAGTGCTGCTGCAAAAGATGCGTCTCAGTCAACTCTGATCCGGAAGTATGATCAACTTGGAGCCAACGGGTATTTAGGGCCGGAGGGTTCAGCTGGAGCTTTTGAGACCACGATATGGAAGCACGGTAGCACGATGTTTAACTCAGACAAGAGTGTTATCTACGATCGGGAACTGATCGTGTTCGAGGAGCTCACGATATATCGCTCATTCAGCAAAGGCAAAAAGTTTGGCGCGGCAAATGCTTCAGGCCAGCAGATGGATTTTAACTCTGCTAGATCAGGTCCTCAAGCAGAAGGTGCGCACACTGTCGACACGACGGGCGCACGGGGAGGTGGATACCTAATGTTTAACGGCGTTGGAGATGCCCCCATACCATTTGCTCTGTCGATCGTATCAAGCAAAGCGAGATCTAGATCGCCACAGCGCGAGGAAAAGAGCAATGTTCCCGTTGAGAATACTTCCGAGACTTTGGATGGAACTGATACCGCTGCTGGAGATACTGATGATGCCACCGAAAAGGCTCGTGCGCCTTCACGGAGAAAGCAGAGGAGAAAACGAAAGTCGCTTTTTGCCTACACCTCATTCCTTGAGAACTTGAAAATATTGGAATTCACGCTTCCTGGGGTAAACGCGACTGTGGTAAATGACTTCCACAATATGCTGCTACCGCTGCTTCACTTTCGAGTGGCGACACTGCACGCTGATATTCGAGGAAGATTAGAAGACAAATTCACGGCGCTAGCTAGTCTGCGCTTTGGAATTCAAGCCTACAACTCGCAACTGGCGGTATGGGAACCTGTGCTTGAAGACTTTGAGGTGAACATGGCGTTCCACGGAAAGGATGGCGTCTTGTGTGACTATTGTATGTCGGAACGACAGTCGGTGTCTCCGACAGGAGCAGCGCTGCGGTGTGATGGCATGCCGTTATGCCTTTTCCGCTCTTCGCGAACCGAGGTGTTTACGAATGCTGCTGCGCATTCGTGGGAGTCGAAGAACTTCATTTATCGCGAGCTTCTGGAGCAACCCGACGTTCAAGATGGCGGCAAACTGGCAAATGCATTCATGATCGTTGTGAAAGACGACTTCAACATCAATGTATCGCGCAATGTGATTAACGTGCTGGTACATTTCTTTGCTCTAGTTACGAAAGTCACGGCTGCTGACGAGGCTTTATCATCCCGCCTCGGACCTTTCATTTACGTGGACAATCAGTCCGGGATTCCATTTGTCGTCGCTACCCACCCGTCGTCATCCTCAGCCGGTGCTCCTACTGCGGGCGGAACTCCGTCGTCATCTCGACGACCAACAGGCTCAATTGAAATGCCAACGGAAGTACCGGGTGCAGACACCAACGACAACATCTTGAAGGCCGGAACGGCAATGTTTAACAGCAATGCTTGGAGTCGTCGTCGACTGTCAACAATGCTTAACGATATTTCCTCATCAGACACGGAGTGGATTCGAGTTGAAAGCGGAGAGCGCGTTGCAACTGAAATCGTGGCGCATGAAGCACCTGCCGGATGTGTAACATCACCACTACGACGTTTGTTGTGGTTAAAGCCACAGTCCCATGGCCAGAGGGCAACAGCTTCCAAGGCCATCCCAGTGCCGATTGGGTACTCAAATCGGAGCTACCTTCACCTGGAGAGCAGCGGCAAACAACGAGATTCGTGGCACGGTGAAAGCATTATTTGTGAAACCGTTGCGGAACAGGGCACACTTGTGTTGCGCTTACGAGGAAAGGTGCAGTTGACGAACTTCTTCAGTGTACCGATCCAAGTCATCTACAACGACCAGCGAGAAGAAACGATTGAACCCGGTGGCAAGGCGGCACACTATATCCCCATCCAATATCTCGAGTCTGGGACGGTCGCGTTTCGCCCATTGCTATCCAATGGTCAGGTTCAGCGTTCAGACGCGCTTTCTATCGCGTCGCTATTGCGGTCGAATGACCACAAGTTCCGCAGTCGTTCTAGCCGTCGCCAGAATGTCGGGTCACTGGAACTACGCAAGGCGTTGACCTTTTACTGGGACGTCCACCCCAGCACAGCAACTGACGAGGCCCCCGATTTCACATTTGGTGTCTCGTTGCCGCCGTTCCAAGTAATTCTGACTGCGCTGCGCAAATCCGAACGCCACGAAACGACAATAACCTTGCGTCCGCCCATCGTGCTGGAGAATCTGGTGCCTTATGAGTTGTCATACCGCACGGTCTGTATGAAATCGGAGGCCGAGGTGGTCTGGGTGGCGAAAAATGCAGCATCGTTCTCGGGTGCGAACGGAAAAGTACCGTCCGGTAGTTCTGCTTGCGTCGCAGAGCTGGATATCTTGGAGCGCGATTTGAATAACGGAGAGGTGGTGCAAACACCAACAGTAGTAGGACTCAGTCTTGCGCTACCGCAGATTCAACTGCGAAGATTCTCTCGGTGGTCTCGGGATACGTTCATTTACGGCTGCCAGTCGTTCTGTGAGCGCATTGAGTTGAATATGCGGGACGACACTGAGTTGGAAGCCCCAACTCCCGCTAACAAGCTGACAATTTGCGTCGAGATTACACAACTCGAGAAGCTGCGGTCGCGTGCGCTGAACACTCTCTGTCCTGTGGTGTGCAGAGTGTTTACAGAGTACTGGTTGATTGATCGTACGTCGCTGTCACTGGCGTTTTATACTGCCGATGACTATTTGATTCCCTCCAACCATCCAGGACGACTTTATGATGACAAGTCGGATGCTGAAGATGAATCCTCCGCTGTGTCACTTTCTGTCTTTTCGTGCGAAAGCAAGCAAGTTGTCTCGAAAATGAAAATCGGCATCAAGGGGGGCAAGGGCGAACGTGAGGTGCAGTCAGAGCCCTTTGATATCAGCGCTGTGGGTGTACGAGGGCAGATTCTTGTGCCTACCAATCGGTCTCGCGATGCCCGGTCGCTCCTTTCTACGATTGCAGAATTCGGGGCTCCGTCGGACGGACTGAAGTCGACTTTTAAGCAGTATGAGTTCGGCGTGATGATCGAGCAAGGCCCCGAGAAGTTTTCGCGATCGCGTGTTGTGACCTTGGTCCCGCGATATTACTTCATCAACACGTCGAACAGGTTTGAAATTCGCATTCGACAGGAGCGTTCGACGGACCCGAATGCCGTGATTGTGATTCGTCCGCAAGAAACCAAGATTTTCCATTGGAGTGATTCGCGCTTACCTTCGCGGGTTCAGATATGTTTTGTGCTGCCTGACAAGCGTCACGATGCACGTGACACCTTCTCGTATGCCCATTCATCTCAGTGGAGTGCACCGTTTGAACTATCGTCGGTTGGTAACTTCGTGCTGCGTGTAAAGTCCAAAGTCCGGCCAGCGCCACCATGCCTTCCTGGGTGCTTTGAGGGAAATGTCTCTAAACGAGATCCCATAGAAGATGAAGCGGAGACGGGCCTGTTTTTCGATGAAGAAGATGAGTACGGTGACGCAGAACGAATGCTCGCCGAAGGAATCCAGCTGAACGTAGCAGTTGAGCTTCACGATCCGTCGTTCTTGGTTTATCTGGAAGAGGGGAACCAGCCAGTCCACTTTTCTCCGCCATCTTCTTACGAGTACGAAGAAGATGATCGAGAGCACACGTTGACTGTGAAACAAAAGGAAAACGAGGGATTCGTTCCGTTCAAGATCAAGAACGAGTGTAGCAACTTGGCGCTGGTTGTTTGGCAGAAAACGCTGGTGAAAGACGACAAGGGGAACGTGACCATTGGGTTTGAAGGTGGTGAGCCGGTCCTACCTTTTCACACGATCGACTACGTGCCATTCCGCTTCTCTGCATTCCCGACCGTATTTGTACAGGTGCAAAAAGTAGCAGGGTTGGGCATTGGTGCATTGCGGAAGGAGCACCCACTCCACTGCCATCGCCCGGAGAAACTGAGCACCAAATCTTCAGCGGAGAAAGCAGGTAGTGATGAACCAGTTACAGCCCTATCCAGGGCAGCCACTGTGGGCCAAACGCAAGTGGTTGCAAGCTTTGAAGTACAGCTGAAAAAGCTTCAGCGGCTACCAACAATCGATGTGTCTGAAGGAGTCGCCAAGAAGCGATTGTGGGCCGAAGTGTTACTGGATGAGACTACCAAGACATTGCTAGTGACTGACATGCTACCTGGTTTCTCTGGAGAGCACAAGCGGCGCCGGCGAGCGACGCTTCTGCGCAGTTGGAAGCGCTATAACACGTCGATCGTGTTCATTTCGCACGTGTTGGCGGCGCATACTGCCCAGATAACGGATGGGTCCGATGATGACAATGTGCAACAAGAGGTACCTGTAAAGAAGAAACGCGTCCGCTTTGCATCAGACGTCACAGAAGCAAAAAGCAAGCCTGTTCCGGACGAAGCTGCGACCCCAGGCTCAACCCAACAGGGTGTTGAAGCTGGCGAGTGTGCACCGTCCGTTGAAGAGGAGAAAGAGGTGGAAGCGCTGGCGCTCTGTGTTCGACTTGTTGACGCGACGTATCTGGAGGATGTATTTCTTCAAGCCGGGCGCAGTGATTTGACATCTTGCCAGCCGTTCATCACATTCGCATTAAGAAGTGATGGTGAGGAGGCCAGGGCTAAGCTAGCTCCACAGTCGACTACAATGTTTCCACGTTGGCTGCCTGCACCTAATTCGCGGGCGGTTCTAAGTGCGCTGATCCTGAGTAATGAGGATGCTGAAAAGGAAGAAAGCCCTCGCACTTTTGGCGCTGGCGCAGAAATCATTGTGGAGATACGAGAAGCCGACAAGATTCTGTTTGGGTCCTCCATTATTGCGACAGCACGCATCCCCCTGCAAGAGTACTGCGCGGCTGCTATGATCTCAGCGACAACCGAGGCGAACCACGATCCACAAGTGGTCGAGTTCCTTGCTCCTGTGCGTGTGGCGCGGAAAGATGGAGGTTTGTCCCGGTCCATAGAGAATGAAACGCGGATTCGCTTCCAAATGTGCTGCCGACGAACGCTGACGACCCGGTCGAATGCAGCTGCGTCTAGCGGTGAAGGCCTAGATACGCTTGATGCGGTGAAGGAGTTAGTCGATATGTTATCCGCCTATCAGTTGAAAAAGGAGCTGGACGTGCTGGTGAGCTCCAAGTCGCAATTGAAGCTTCTGCTTGAGCGTGAAGCTGTGGATACGTCGACTAGTGGGACCAACATCCCAGCGGCTTTGCGGTCAGTGCCTGATCATGCAGCAGCTGAAGAGAAGAAAGACTCGGGTCTTTCGCACTTCGTCGCCCGTTCCACTGGTTCGGACGACGAAAGTCTTGGAACCCGCAGTCGAAGTACTACCAATTCAGCTCGCGGATCTGCGGTCTCGGTGACAACTGACGAGTCTACGAGTGATGGCACATACGAAGAAATGGGCGATGAAAAGCGCTTGACTGCAGTTCTGATCGGTGTGTCGAATCTTCAAATTCCCACGGAGATTATTCGGAATAATTTCAAGCACACGCACGGGACGACAGATCACCTGGAGCCAAAGATCTACTGCACCATCACGTACCAGGAGTCAACGCGCTCTGCTTTATCGGCGGTCGCCAAGTCTTCAGCTGCATCGGCTGCATCAACAGACAAGGACAAGAATGACGACGCTGGATCACCCGAAAGAGCGTCAATGGCTGGACCACCAGGCAGCAACGCGCACCTACAGGAAGTTCGCACTCATGAGTTCCCGCGGGGTCAAATGCTGGGCCTCGACTTGGTGTACCGAAACGGGCGTATGCTTGTCCAGGGTGTTGTATGCGACGGGCCTTGTGGAACGCTGGTCTACGAGGGTAAGATCCGTATTGGGGACACCGTGGTTGCAGCCAACAACAAGTCTATCGTCAATCTCCACCGCGACGCATCTTTTGCTGTGATCGAAAAGGCCATACACTGGGGAGAGGGTGTTGGTACTCAAACCCAGGAACAAGCGTCGGGAGCAACATTCACGCTCTCCTTCCTATATCAGCCGACGACGCCGCAACGCATGACTTTTAGCGATACGTCGAGGCCCCCGTGCGCGCAAGCTAAGGACGAAGAAACGGGTGTTCGGAAGTACGATGCTGAGTGGAATCGGCGGGTTGAGTTCGTTGAAACCTCGAGTACAAAACCTGCGGCAGGTACTGGCGACGAGCAGGTGCTCGTACGTGTGTACTTGCGTAACGAGACATCGGATCATGGTCTGTCAGCATCGCAAGAGTCAAGTATCGTGCCGTTCTTGTATTTCTTTGGCGACGACGCTATGATGGATCATCTTGATCACAGTAAGCAAGACTCTCGGTTCGACGTGCTTCTAGCAGAGTGCTGGGTGCCGCTGCCACCGTCCTCTCTCTCAAGCGCCTCGAATCCCATGTCTATGGATGGAAACCCGATGGCTGAGCCGTCCGCCCTCACTTTCAACGAACGGATCTGCGCACTGTACTCGCCGCAGCAACGCTCGCATCAACACTCGGCATTGGAAATGATTGGCCAGTTACGGTTAGCACTGAAATGGGATTTCATCAACCCGTTGCGCGCGGCTCAGCAGCAAGGAGATCTAAGTCTCCATTTCCAGCTTGAAGTCGCGCGCATTTGTATCTCGGTCGTGGATGATGGTGCGTGGAGCTCGGTGGCGTCTGCTGCTGGACCCCAGCAGCCTCAAGAAGTGTTGTGCATTTCTTTGTCCGACCAAAATGCTTCTGCTGGCATTCAACTAAGCTATGGCCAGATCTCGGACGGAAAACAAGTGATCAACGCCCGCATCGGTCACTTTCAGATCGACAACCAACTTCTTGATACAAACTACCCAGTGCTGCTACGCCCGATGCGTCTTCTCGATGCACAAATGCAGGAAGAAGGCTTCACGATGGCGCAAAATAAAGGAGGCAAAACAGATCATGGAGGTGCAGAGGGAGAAAGCCCGATGCTATTGCCAACCGTGCAGTTGATGGCTGTCTTCAGTCGCCAACCGAATGTCATCCAGTTTGACTACATCTTCGGTCAGCTACAAGAGCTGGAAATCAAGCTGGAGGATGCGACGCTTGTGGCACTGGCTCACGTGTTTTCCGGGGTGGAATGGTCGCATACTGCATCAAGCTCACGTTCAACCAAGCAAAAAGAGCGGCGCGGTGACGAGTTCGGGTCTAACTTGGCACTTAAGCTGCTGGAGATCGAATGGTCTACCCCCACGCTGTTGTCTACAGCAGCGGGGAACACAAGAAGTGGAGAAGGGGCAAACATGAAGGTGCTTTTGCGCTGGCTCTTGCTCTGCCCCGTAAAGGTCAACGTGACTTTCACGAGCACTGCAGACCGGTCACTGTTGCTCTCGCTGGTAGGTGCCGTATATTTGATACTTTCCTCTGTTTCCCATTTTTTTCTGACATGAATTTGTGCTTTGCAGCTTTCGCCGGACATGTCATCAGTATTGAGTACGCTCATCAGTGCAGCTGCGGCGTTGGTATCGAATCTGGACCAGGCACCTATCCGAGTACCGGAATTCTACGTTGAGAATCTGCTGGAAACGACGCACACGCTGGCATTTTATGCCATGCAGCACTATCTGCACCATGGTTTGCGCAGTTGGTACAGTATCATGGGGTCCGTCGACTTTTTGGGAAACCCAATTGGTCTTGTCAGCACTCTGGGCACTGGAGTCAAGGACTTCTTCTACACACCTGCGCAAATGCTGCTCGAAGACGAAAACGGCCTGCGGATCGACAACCTACGCACTGGCATGACCAAGGGCTCCAAGAGCCTGTTGCGCAATACTGCGGTTGGCATCTTCCACACTACGGGGAAGATCACTGAAACGCTGGGCAAGGGTATCGCTTTGTTGGCTATGGACGAGCAGTACAACGTGCAGCGACAACGTGCGTCGACGCGACAGATCAAAAAGATCAACGACCTCGGCGACGCAATTGCAGAAGGAAGCAAAGGCCTCGTGGGAGGTGTCTGGGATGGCATCAAAGGTGTCGTGGCTGCGCCAGTGCGTGGAGCGGAGCAAGATGGAGCTGGTGGGTTCGTGGTGGGTATCGGCAAGGGCGTCGCGGGTTTGATTGTGAAGCCGACGGCCGGATTCTTGGACCTGCTCACCAGTCTGTCGCGAGGAGCGAAGACAAGTGCAGAGTCCTTGGATGGTACCGATCGCAACGCTTTTGACACAGTCACTCGCTTCCGGCTACCCCGGCGTATCTGGTACGTGGTGAAGTCAGCGAGTATCGATATTTGTATAACGCACCAGCTAACACGAATGCTTCGCTTGTATTCTGCACAGTTCGGACGGCGTGCTTGTTTCGTACTCGGAGCGTGAAGCTCGGGGCTACGCGGTGCTGCTCCTCACATCACTTGATGCAACGGATGAGTACGTACCAACTGCATGTGTTGCCTTTATCGGTTGTATCGTGTCTAACCCGCGTTGCTTCGATGCGGCTGAATGCAGTTACGTGTATCACGTGGACTATGGTATCGAGCCACACCGTGGACTCTTGTTGCTGACTGACAAGCGTCTTATCTGCTTGAGTGGCAAGACCGGGCAGAAGCTGTGGGAGGTTGCGCTTGACTCGACGCTGGAGGTCCTAGTCAAAGGTGCCACGCTCAAGATCGGCCAGTCCACATCTCCATCGCGGTCCTACAACATCGAGTGCGACAATGAGGTGGCGGCAACGAATTTCCGCGTTGCAGTGGACTCCGCGCGCGTGGATGTGTCGGCCACGCGATACCTGCTTTTGAACCTGGAGAAGAGTCAGGACGAGTCTCGGATCATTGGCGGCGGGCGTTTCGGCAGTGGAGCAGCAGGGTTGCTCAAGAATGATGAAGACCGCACAGACCTGCACGTGCTGATGGAGAACGTCCAGGACACGACGGTCACCGGGCTGTCCAACGACGACCTGCGGTCGCAGCCCCTGCGCTCTGTGCGTGTGGAGGTCTGCCACCTGCAGAACAAGGATGCCCACGCGAACGTGCCGAACCGTGCGATCGACAAGTTGCTGTCCTTCAGCGTGTTCCAGGTTCAAGTGTACGGCGGACCTTACCAATGGACTGTTTTCCGGCGCTTTAGTGAGTTCCGAGATCTCTGCGCCAAGCTGGAGGCAGCGGGGTATCTGCTGGATGGCCTGCCGCCCCTCCCACCGCGAACGTTCCTCCCGAGTACGCGAGCTCCTGTGGCGAAGCATCGACAGGAGGCGCTCAACATGTTCCTGCAGGCGGCGATCATGCACTCGGTGATAAGTCGCAGCGCTGCGATGCTGGATTTCCTCACGCGCGAAGCCCGAGAGGTGCGCGTGAGTCTGCCACCGCTGTCGCCCACTGGGGGACGGGAGGCGTCGCAACGCGCTGGAGACTCGCCGTGAGGGAGGTGTTGTTGCCGAACGTCGTGAAGTGCGAGTTTTGTCTGTGTGTTTTGGATTTACTACAGTATGTATCAACATTTGCATTTTATCAATCGTGAAATCCACGACTTGTCAATCTGACGAGGGTGTCAATGCCAGCCCAAGAGCGAGCCCGTTCAAGTTCCGCCATCACCGAAGTGATTCAAGACAGCCGTCAGCAGCTTCAACAGTGGTGTCGACCAGCGGAAACCCTATTCGCACTTAGTCGGGGAGTAGCACCCCAGCCAATCACCACAGTCGCCGCCACTAGCAGCACCACACTGCCAGGGACCCTTTGACCAGCGACGAAGTAGCAGCAGCAGCAGCAGCGATGGAGGCCAAGACGACGCGCTTCCTGACGCAGTTCTCTCGCGCCGTGTTCCAGCAGTGGACGCAGACGCCCGCGCGCGAGCAGTTCTGGAAGGATGGCGCCTTCCTGCACGCGATGCTGGAGGAGGCGGTGGCCAAGCTGCCGCGCGGGAAGCTCAAGGCGCAGCTGGCGCGCGACCTCAAGCCGCTGGAGACGCAGCTGGCCTCGCTGCTGCGCGAGCTGCACGTGGAGCACGTCACCAAGCAGCAGCAGCAGCAGCAGAGCGAGGCGGCGCAGCAGGGCTCGCTGGCGCACGGCGCGCTGCTGAACGAGGAGCTCACGGAGCTGGAGCTGACGCAGGCCGCCGCCGCCGCGACCTCTGACAAGCAACGCCGCCTGGCGGGCGTGCTGGCGCTGGACGCCGGTGTGGACGTGGCGCAGCACGCGGCGGACGCGCAGGAGCAGGACGCGGAGCAGCTCGTGCAGCTGTTCGCGCTGGTCGCGGCGCGCAGCTACGAGTCGCCGCAGGACCAGGGGCGCAAGCGTGGCCTCGTGCTACAGCGACTGGCGGCCTGCGCGCAGACGCAGCTGGAGGCGCTGCCGAGCAACTGGAGCTGCGACGCCGAGAGCGACGCGGGCAAGCAGGTGCTGCAGCTGCGCGCGCTGCTGGAGCGCGTCGTGGTGCAGGACGCGGTGGCTCTGGCTAGTGAGGAGGAAGTTGATGCTGTTGCCGCGGGACAGCTGCAGGCCCCCTGGACCAAGTTCTACTGCCCCGAGAAGAGCAAGGAGCTGAAGAAGGTGTCGTACGACGACGAGGTGGCCAAGATCTACGGCGTTCTGCTCGCTCTGGCGGTCTACTTCCCCATTGAGACTGAGGACGAGGAGGACACGTCGGCGGAATCCTCTTCCTCGGAAGATGAGGAGGAGAGCACGACTACACAGCAGACGCAGAAGCGGAAGCCGCTGGGCGCGGTGGCACAGGCCCAGCTCTCGACTCGGCAGACGCTGCTGGCTGCTCAGATGCGCCAGCGTGGACTTAACCAGAGCGGACAGTGGCTCGTGTCGGTGCTGACCTTCCTGCAGGGACTGCCCAAGCCTGCAACTTACCTTGATGAAGACGAGGACGAGGCCCTTGATGCGGAGGACCGCCGTGCGCTCCTGGACTGTGTTGGACATGTCTACACGCGCGCGTTCGCCAGCGTGGCGCTGTTTGACCAAGGCAAGGAGAATGCCGCGGAAGAGAAGATTGCGGTGCAGGATCGCGCTCTGTTCGAGGCTGTCGTGTGCCTCCGCCACGCGGTGCATTTCATGCGTGTGGAGCGCAAGTCCAGCCTGCCGGCCATCACTACGGCAATGGCTCACCTGGCTGGTGTGCCGCTGCCTTTGAGCTTCACGACTTGGCTCGACCTTGAGCAGACTGCAGCCCCCAAGTCTGTGCTGGAGAAGGCGACGCAGCGATTGTGGAAGAAGTGTGCCGACCACAGCAAGATGGTCAACATCCTGCTGAGCTCGACTGAGGTGACGACCGAAGAGCTTCCTCTTATCCAGAAGGTGAGTCTTTCTGCGTTAAACCTACTATTGAGTGGAGTGTCTGACATTCGTTGCGATGATATTTGTTGTTGTTGCTGTTGCAGAGCTACCTAGAGTACATTGACCGTGTCGCTGAAGGCAACGTGGTCAAGCCTAGCCAGACGGCTGATACTGAGCCGTCGTCGTCTGCTGCGGCAGCAGCGGAGGAAGCTACGGCCGACGCCAGCAGTTTGTTCTACGTGGACAACGCAGGCGGCGAAGCCGAGGAGGCCGCTAGCAAGTCGAAGAAGAAGCGTGCCAACAAAAAGAAGCGCGCGAACCAAACCAGCGAGGCGTCGCCTTCGAAGCGCAGCCGGACTTCGAGCAGTTAGAGATACTTCAAATGCAGCCATTCCATTTCCAAAGTTTTCGTTGCTTGCTGGTGGATGCGTTTCAAGATACATGTACCTTGAGGGCCTTCGCGGTCCCAACAGTACCGCAGTGATCACATCGCAATACGGTTCATATCGTCTACTGCGTTGGCTACAGCAAGGGTGGCTGTTCTCAACAGGCGTAGCTCTAAGCTGTAGACGAATGACTAAACGACTAAGAAATCACCGATGCCACTCTCGCGCCGAACCGGCACGTGTTGACACGATTTCGTTGAATGGAGAACTGCCGCCGTGCTTGTTACAATGCTGTTGTTTATTTTGTTTTTCCATACTGTTTGTCCTTGTTGTTTGTTGTCTTGGCTCCGCCAAGGCGGAAACCAGCGCGAGGGTCCCCCGAGCTGGTTTGCTAAATAGTTCTTTCCTATTTTGTCCAAAAATTCTAAAGAAAAATCACAATCAAAAGTTTGCACACTTGTCCATCGACGACGCCAATCGCCCGCAAGTTCCACTTGCCTGCGGCCGATTCTTCCTCATGCTGGCGCGGTCAGCTGTCTCCAGCCGATCACGCTTGCAATCCACACTCTTGACGTGACTCGAAGCTCTGCACCCACCTGCTCACATCAGCGCCCGTATCATGCGCCGCACCACGCTCCAACTCCATCATAAACCCCTTGAAGTAGAAGTGACGCCTCGCGACATCAACGACACCAGAGCAGGCGGCTTCGAGCTGCGATCACTCGTCGCCCCCACTTGTCGGCTCAGACTGCTGCAGTCTCCGTCTTCGTCTTGTTCTTTTTTCTCGTCTTTTTGTCCATCCTCCACCACGGACAGCGACCTCGCCCAGCATGTCGTTCCTCTCCTTGCTTTTAGCACCAGCAACATCACACCACGCGACATACTCGACTCGGTCACTCTCCGTCTGCTTCGTCTCGTCCGCTTGTCCACTCCACTCCGCTCCACTCATTGAGCGAAGTCTAGTTCGTGGTCGTGTAGTAGGCCCGGCCGCTCAACACGCTCGGGTCGATCTTGGAGCGCAGCGGGGGGATCGAGTACACGCTGGGGGCCTGGCCGCTCGCGACGTTGAGCGGCGGCAGGCGGAAGGCGCCGCATTGCTGCTGCTGCTGCATCTTGCGCTCCTCGGCGCCGCCTGCGACACGGATGGGGGACAGCAGGCCGTGGGGGTGCATCGGCGTCGTCGCCGGCAGGGGCAGAGGCAGGCGGTTCTGCGCGTTCTGGTAGCTCATCTCAGTGATGGCGCTGAGCACGCCGCCGAACTTGCGCGCCGGGAAGGGGCTTCCGTCGGGGGACGCGCGCAGGGGGCTGAGCCGCACCTCGGTCTTCTGCATGCACCACTCGGGGCTGGGGCGGATGAAGCCCGACTGGTTGCTGCCCCACTCCATCTTGCGGATCTTGTCGCCGAAGTCGACGGACGCCGCGCGGGGGGCCACGACCTCCTCGGGGCACTGCTTGATCACCACGGGGCTCGACATGTCGGCCATCTCGACGTCGGGGGGCGACGACGGGGCCGAGGGCACGGCCACGGGCTCCTGCTTCATGACCTCGATGGATGCCAGCTCGGCCAGGCGGAACAGCTCGCTGCGCGGGGCCTCGTGGCCGGGCACACCCGTGAGCGAGCGCGCGGGGCTCACGTTGGCGTTGGCGCTGGGGAAGCGGCCCGCGTGCTGGTGGTGGTGGAGCTGGTGCTGGTGCTGGTGCTGGAGTTGACGCTGCTGCTGCTGCTGCATCTCGTCGCTCGAGACGTACTCGATGGCCTTGAAGAGGTTCTCCTTGGCCGCGTACTCGCTGGCGTCGGCCTCGCTGTGCTGCGAGCCGTCGTCGCCCGCCTGCTTGCGGCCCTTGTGGCGCAGGCCGCGGCGCCAGCGGCTGATCTTCTGGCGGTACTTCTGCGCGTGGGTCATGGTCTGGCGGGTCGTCTTGGTGCCGATGAAGGCGGCGATGACCTTCCAGGGGCCGGCCGGGTACTTCTCCATGGCCTCGAGGAACTTCTCGTGCTCCTCCTGGGTCCACATCTTGAGGGGCTGGCTCTGCTTGGACGAGTAGACCGTCGTGCCCGCCTTGGCCTCCGTGGGCTTGATGCGGATGAGCTTGCCCTCGCTGTTGGTCATCTCGAACAGCTCCTTGCGCACATTGGCCGAGATCGTCATCTTGCTTTCCCGCGTCTTAGCACCCACACGCCTGGCGCCGATGCATGTACAGCGGGCGACAAGAGGAGGGAAAGGAAGAATTGGCTTTGGCTGGCTTCGAGCGCCAGTGCAGCACAGGCAGCGACACGAAGAGCGAGCGCCCCAGATCGCACTTAAGGCGGATTTACGGCGTGATGGATCAAGCGGAGATGGGCGCGCGCGGATACGACGGTGGATTCATTTACCGCTCCCACTTTAGCGCATAGGTTCAAGTATTAGTTTGCACAGGTGGCGGTACAGTCTGACCCACCCAGCACCTCTCGCCTACGGGGCCATGCATGCTCGCTGCAACCCGAAAACTATTAATACAAAGTACCAACTACACCTGCACTACATTCACTGCGTACCGAGAGCAGAATCGGCGAGTAGCATCGCAAGGCGCGGTGGTTGCACACCTGTTTAAACGCATAGTATTATTCGAACAGAGGCTATAAAGATACGTATTTGCCCAACTGGCGCGATTCAACCCGCCCAAAGCAGCGTATTTTGGGCGGCGGTTCGTCGGTCGCGCGCCGGCGTTGCACACGCCCCTCTTGGGAGCTGCCGCCGTGCATTGTGGCAAGCGCGCTCCAGCGCGCACACCAGGACACGCTTCTCGGTGCAGCGAGCGCTCGCAAGTAGTAGTAGTAATCTTACTGGCGAGACCCTGGTGATTCAGGGCGGCGCGCGCGCAGCAAACTCTCGCTGCCAGGCGGAGCCCCAAGTCCGGCGCAACGGTGTTGCCAACAATGCCATTCGCATAGACATGCGAATGGGTTGACTCGAAATGGGTCACTGCAGCCATGTGAAAGGCAGAGACCGCACACGGAGGCAACTTCTGGTGCCCATTTTCGCCGCGTTAGCAGGAATGTCACCTAAAAAAATGTCAGGCGCTGGATGCCAGTCATTCCTGTTCACCGGTCGTGTATCCACCTCGGACGTTTCAGCCCCGCAGGTCAAGCTCTGGGTTCTCGGTCTCAAAAGTTCTAGGCTCTCTGGCAACAACTGCATTGCGCTGCGATCCACTAGCGGCCACAGAGCCTAGTGGCGAGCAAAAATTGAGCCGCTTTACTGTGTTGCTCACCGCTCGAAGCCAGTACGCAGCAGCAAGCCAGTATCCTTCCCGGCCTGCAGCGCCAAAACACTTCTCCTATAATAAGCCTGTTGAAGCTGTCACGGGCGGCCCCAATTCAAGGGTATCCCTTCGGCACGCAAAATACCCATTTCGTAGCGCCAGCTGTTAACGCGCATGGGTCCAGCACTGGCGCGAGGGCATTGCTCGGAGTCAGTCCGCCCTTGGCGTCCAAGTTGGCGGCGGTGATGTGGCAGTCCAACAATCCAGCCCCGGCGCCGAGCCGTGCCCGCCCGCCAGGCGCTGGCTAATGAGGCCTCGCTCTTCCGGGCGGCGGGTGCTGCCGGCGCGGCGCATGCGACGGCAGTGGCCAGCCTTACTCACGCTGTGCGACGTCCGGTTGAAATTGAACATGGCGGGCGAGGGAGCGCTCGGGGCACTGCCCGCGCGCTTTGCGGGTCTCTGCACGAGACCCGGCCGCTGTGTGCTGCTGCGAAAATGGAGCCCGATGTGCCGCCGGGTTCTAAAAAGCTGTAGCCATCCCCGCGCAGCATCTCGACGGCACCCGATCGCGTAGAGCCTTGCACGAGCACGAGCAGCGCCGCTGCTCCTCCCTATCCAGCACAGCAAGACGCACGCCCAGGAAGGCTTCCTGCTTCCTGAGGAAGCAGCAGCGGCGGCGGCGGCGGGAGACCGCGGTCGAAGTTCTCGATCAGACAAGGTGTCTCAGTGCGGCACCTGGCGCCCAGAAAATCCGCGCCACCGCTCGCGAGGCTCGCAGTGCGCCGTGCTGGAGCGACCGCAACATCCTCGTCATGCTGCGCCAAGTTCAACTGGTTGGCTCCCTATCCGCCGGCGGCGGCCGGGGCCCCGATGGATACATCGCACGCAAGTCAAAGAGGGTCGCGATGTGTTGCCGCCACATTAAACCATTCGCAGCAACACTAGCAAACCTCGACAGCCTACACGAATTGCCCGTGACTCACACCAAATACGTGAAGACCAGCCGGGCTGCAGCTACTAGCTAGGATAGCCTATTGCCATCGGCATTTCAGGGGCATTCATTCGATTCCGAGCCCGGCAATCTGAGTCGCGTCTGATTCCGTCAACCCATCGCGCTTTTTGTCCAATAAGAAAACACATAAAATGGGCTTCGTGCCAAAACCAGGTACCAACTACCAGCTCAACTTTGGGGGACCGGTGCCAGAACCCGTTGCTCGCAGTGCGAAAACCCGTCGCAAGCGCGACCGCGACGTCGGACCAGTATACAAACGCCAAGTGATTCCGCGATGTACCCACCAGAGATCCAGTGCATTGGGTACACGCCCCATGCGTTAGTAACCCTAGCCAGAGGAATCCACCCGCTCGGTTCATCCACCACCGATCGATCGCCACTTTGCCTTACGTTGAGAGCCCCGCAGCAGCATGACCATCTCGCGCAGCGTGTACAACCAGCTCTTCGAGCAGGCGCCCGACGCCGCGGGCGGCGGCAGCAAGGAGAAGGTGATCCGCCTGCGCCCCACGGAGGCCAAGGCCGGCGCCGTAGTCATGTCGGCCAAGAGCAAGATCCAGATGTGGACCAAGGAGGAGCACGAGCGCTTCCTCGCGGCGCTCGAGAAGTTCCCGGCCGGCCCCTGGAAGAAAGTGGCCGACTTCATCGGCACCAAGACGCCGCGCCAGACCATGACGCACGCGCAGAAGTACCGCCAGAAGATCCACCGCCGCCAGCGCGGCCTGCGCAACCAGAAGAAGACCACCAACAGCAACAGCAACAACAGTAACGTAGCCACGCCCGAGACCGCAGCCGCAGCCACTTCCGCCAACCCGGCGCCCGTGGACACCAAGGCGGACCTCAAGGGCGAGCCCAAGGCCATCGTGTCGCCCTACGGCGTGGCCGACCTGCAGCTCAAGCCCGGCTCGGAGGCCGCCGTCGCCGCCGCGGCGGGCGCCACCAACGACCAGCTGCTCAACATCCTGGCGCAGCAGGCCACGACCATCCAGGGCAAGCCCCAGGCCGAAGAGCAGGCGGAGCCCATGGAGGTGGACTCGGCCGTGACCGTGGACACCAGCGCGTCGCCTGAGGCCGACGCGGCCGCTGCAGCGGCCAGCCAAGGGTCGCCCAGCAGCGGCAACAACAACAACCTGCCGTCGCTAGCGGAGATCCTGCACCTCGGCGGCGCGGAAGCACAGGCGGCGGCTGCAGCTCAGGCAGAGAAGGCGCAGGCGTCCCCGGCCAAGGTCGAGGAAGAGGAGAAGAAGAAGACGGAGGAGGTCAAGACGGAGGAAACCAAGGCAGAAGCGGAGGAGATCACGACAGAGACAGCGGCCGAGGCCCCGACCTCTACGCAGAACCGGCCAGAGGACTGCAAGTGCAACTGCCAGTGCAGCGCGCACGGAGGCAAGAAGCCCGCCGTGGAGGAGACGACCACGCAGCCCCGGCCTGAAGAGAGCTAAGTGCGAGTGTGTGTGCATGTGTTGCTCTTCGTGGCTGGACGAGAGAGAGAGAACGGAGCAGGCCGTCGACAGCGGCGCGAGCGTCAAGCATCTCGCCGCGCTCGGAACGCGTTCTGCCTAATAATTATTGATAACAAGATACTCTTGCAACCCAACGCAACCCAGCGCATCTGTGAGATTCCGCTGTAGCCATTACGTACATGTACTGCCCTTCAACTTGCCCGACTCAAGCAGCCTGCCCAGTCCAAGCTGCCTGCCCGCAATGATTCGTCGTCTGCAGTAAATTGATTGAGCGATCTCCGCATTCGAATGCTATCGGGCAAAGGAGAAGCAGGCATGCCGGTGTCGAACGATGTGGTTCAGTACATATATAATATGTACGCCGATGGTATTTACTGTACTGTAAGAAGGCGTGCAAGAAGCGCTGACGGCCTTGTGAAGAAATCGGTACTCAAGGATCAATAGTACATCTGTACTACATGTGTGCATCTCAGTAAAAGTGGCGCGGTTCGAGTACAACAAATGACAATAAATACATGCACTCACGTTCTCTAGGTTAATCGTCGTACTGTTCGATGTCAGAATGGTATTGCTGAACTCGAGCTTCATCCGTTTTCAGGCTACTGCTGCTTGAGTTAGCCTCCCAGCCCACAGTATTCTCACACATTTTGCTTCGGGAGCGTATCTGATCGTCGCGAGACTTGAAGTCGCCAGACACGGATGAGCTGGGGCGAATTGACGAGCGCTGGATCGCGGACGAGGGCGGGATCCCGTACATTTTGTTCAGCTTGTCGTCTATGCGGTCCATGTAGTCGTGCACAGCAGCGTTGACCTTGTCGATCTCGTTTCGCCGCCTGCTCTTCTGCAGCTGTGGAGGACGAGTTCCATCCAACAATAAACTTGTTGGCGAGGCAGGAGACATGGCGGGCGATGGTCTACACGTATCGCTGGCATCGTCCCGGAAACGAACCTCTCTGCCTGCAGGCGGGGAGTCACTCAGCGCCTTGGTCACGTCGAGCTGTTGCCATTCACTCAGAAACCTCTCCACCTCTTCGGAGCGACGTGATGCATTCCAGCTCATTCGAGGAGGTAAGGGCGACACCGAAGCCGGTGGACTCGCACACGCTGTTTGATCCACGCTATTCTCACACTGCCGCCGTCGGGGTGAGCCACCGCGTTGGTCGGAATCCTCAACGTCGATCACCGGCGAGTATGCAGGTTTCTTCTTCGATCTCATCGATGGACTCGCAGCTTTCCTGTCGCTGGTTCCGGTACCACGAAGCGTGTAGAGCTCCCTTGCCTTGCTCCGGTACCCTGATGGTTCCTCCGAGTCACTTTCTTCGCCTTCATTGAAACTTTTCTCCAGCTCCCGCAGCTTCTCTTCACGAAGCTCTCGCTCTGCCTGCTCTTGTTGACGTCTGAGATGAGTCACCACCGTCTGCAGCGTTGCCTTCTCCTGGACTTCCTGCTCCAGCTGCCAGCTAACCTTTTGGTAGAGCTCGTGCGCCTTCTTAACCGCTTGCTTCAGGCTCCGAACTTCCTCCTCCTGTCGACGCGCTGCGGCTTTCGCCTTGTCAGCCTTCACTTCCTCTTCAATGGAGCTACTCTTCAACTGATCAAGTTCGAGCCGTAGTGAGGCCTTCTCGGCCTCCATCCGAGCGATTCGACCTTCAGCATCCGACACCTCGACTTGAAGAGTTTCAATCTTTGCCTGGGCTTCCACCAGTTCGTCCTCCCTTGACTGGATCTCTTGGTCCTTCGCTTGCTGCTCCAGTTGAGTTCGTTGCATCTCCTGGTCGTTCTGACTGCGCAGGGTCGCCATCTCATCTTGTAGCTCCTCCGTCTTTTTCAGCAGCACCTCCATGTCTTCCAGGCTATTCGCTTGCTGGTCCAACTGGAACTGGAACTCATAGTTCTCTTTCTGCAAGGAGTTGCGTTGGTAGTGCAGGTCTTCCACGCGTTTACCGAGTGCCAGTATGCGCTTGCGAATCAAGGCGACAGTCGGAATGTCCTCTTCGGATAACGGAGCGGTGTCGTAGTCAGTCATGTCGCCACGTGCAGCGACCCTCATCTTAACTGGTCGACGACGACGCTCAAGCAGTGCCTGGCAATGGAAGGTGCCGTTGGTGCTGGCCAGTAAAAGCTCTTTCGCGGCCGGATTGATAGCCATAACGACTTTGAGGATCAAACTGCCGAATGAAGACGGCACATAGCCCGACGATGCCGAGGCAGACTCCATCACTTCCGCGACCTTTTCAGTGATCTCCATTTTCTTCAGACGCTCGAGCAGTGGCCGAAGCGAAAGTCGAGACAAAGTCTGCTGGGGTGGCAGCACTTTAATGACCGTAGGCTGGGATGACAACGCGCTCGCCCTCTTCCTCGATCTCACCACCTTGAGTGGAGCACACAGTCCGAACGCGCTCTCTTCGCTTGAGCTGGTGGGGCAGTCACCGAAATGCTGGAACCGATTCATCGCAAACACGGCGATAACCACGCGTCGGAACAGCCGTCGACGCTGACGCTCTTTGGCCTTCTCTTCGTTCGGAGCTGCTGCTGGAATCATCTCTTTCAACACTTGTCCGATGCACTCGATCTGCTCATGAGCTTGAGCAAACTCGGCGTTCTCACGCAGCAGCAGACGCCTCTGAGCAAGCAGCTCGCTGACTTGGAGGATCAGCGGCTGCACAACCAGCACGAAAAGATGCAGAATCGTTGCAAACACGGGCAGATCTTGCTCAAAACCGTCCACCATGTGCTGAAGCTTCGCGTTGTTCTCTTCAGCTTCAGCGAGTCGAGCCGATTCCTCTTGAAGCCTTGTCTCTAAAGTGGAACGCTCACTGTCCACGTCTTCAATGCGTTGCTCAAAGTGCAGTTTTTGCTCCTGTGCGTTCTTGTTGTGGACACGCTCCATCTCCTCCAGAGCCTCTTTGAACTCCTCTTCCTTGGCGGTGAGCTCCTTTTCGATCGCGCGCAGATCATCTTGGGCCTCTTGTAACCCTCGAGACTGCTTCTCACTATCAAGTCGCCAGTGATCCCTCATCGACACAACAGCATCGACTTCCTTCCCCAAAGAAGCAACCGAGCGCGCAAGCGGCTCAACATCCACCGAGTCCGGTCCATCCCAGGACTCCTCTGTCTTCAGCGCATGATGCAGCTCCTTTCTCAGCCGAAGCACTAGTTGTCCGCATTTCTTCAGCTCTGCTTCCAGCTCCTCGCTTTTCTCACACGCCTGCTCACTCCACTTCAAGACCTCGGTCTTCTCTTGGCTGATGATCTCGCGTGCTTGCTCAGCCAGTTTTCGCTGCTCCCGCAGCTCCTTCATTTTGGTCGCGTCTTCCGCCCGCAAGTGTTCCAGCTCGGTTGCTCGTTCGACAGCGAGCGCTAGTTTGCTTCCCTGTTGCCGGACGAGGTGACGCGCCCGTTGAAACTCGTGCACGACGTTCATCATCTCATTCCGCAGTGCAGATATTGCAGCCTGAACTACCTGAAGCTCCGGTACCTCTTGCCAAACTTCCTCTCGACGCGATCGCTCACAATCTACTGCAGTCTCCAGTGCCGCGTCATCAGAGTCGGACGAATTGTGCAGAGCCCTCTCGGCATATTTACGAAGTGCTTCCACTTGCTTCTGGGCCGTACGTAGCTCTGCGGCGACTTCAAACTTGAGGTCCTTAGTCACTGCCTCCACTTCTCCTAGGTGACTCTCGAGGATTTCGTACTCCTCGCGCATGTTGCCAATGGTAGTAGCGTCACTTTTGTGCTTGGCGACGTGTTCCTCCAGTTGCGAACCAAACCGCTGGAGTTGATCTTGATATGCTGATTTGCGCTCCTTCCAATGCTCTTTGAAGACCGACAACTGGTGCTCTAGCTCTCGTTGCTTCTCCAGCAGCAACCCGTTCTCTGCTTGCATCCGGTCCAACTGCATTTGCATCGTGCTGCGAACGTTCTCCACTTTTTTGCGCTTCTCACGCTCCTGGGAGTGCGTCTTCTGTAGGCCTTCCATGCCTTCCTCCATTCTCTTCACGCAATCTGCAGCGGACGCCTCGACAGACTCGCACTGCGCGGTCTTCTCCTTTATCATCGCAGTCAAGTCGGCAATCTCACGCTTGGCATCCTTGAGCTGAGAGCGGCGCTCAGCCACCTCTTCCTCTAGGGCTGCAACAGTTTTCTTATAGAACTCGAGCTCCTCCACAGTGCGATTTTCTTGCTGACGAAGTTGCTTCGTGTTGCGCTTCCATCGCTTCACCTCCAGAATCAACTCGGAAATCTCTGACTGCGAACTCACTTGGAGTTGGTCGCGCGCATCGCGTGCTTCCTGCAATGCGGTCTGGTACTCCCGGATCTCGGATTGAGCTGCAGTTAGCCTCTTCTGAGTCACTTTCAGCTTGTGAGCCGTTTGCGCTGCTGTTGCCAAGCCCATTTGATCTTGCTGTGCTCGGGCGTCCATCTCGCTCACCTCATCGCGCAAGCGCTTTACTTCACGCTCTCTAAGCTCATCACGCTCTTTCAGCGCTTCATTTCGTTCGCGTAATGCTCTCGATTCCTGTCGAAAGCGGTTGTTCTCCAGCTGCAAGCGCCGTAGGAGCTCTAGCTGGCGACGCAGTGCATCATTCGAAGCCTCCTGCTGCTGCACCTCCTCAAAAAATTCAGCCGGCACTTTACTACGGCTCACGCCCACACCATCTTCAGTTGTGGAACTCGATCCGGGCGGTAATCGCTGGCGATGAAAGTCAGCTCGTGCCCTCTCCTTGATGCGACGGAGCATGACTTGAGCATGACTATCATCCTCCTCGTCATCATCGTTGGCGCCGTCTTCAGGTAGAGTGAAATGGCGACTAACTTGCGTTCTTTGGCGTGACACCGAGCCCACGTTCGTGACTTGGTCCTTCTGGAAGCGAAACTGAGTCCTGGCACCACTTGCAACCTTCTTCAGTGAGTTGGCACGCTGCCTCGCCATACAATCTTGGTCGTCAGTTGACTGCGGTGAACCACTGCCGTTTGAAGAAGGAGAAGAGCCTTGATCTGCCCTCAGTCCTTCCAGTAGCTTCCGCTGGCGGGCATAGTGTGCTTGCTGCTGCTTCAGATTTCGCTGCAGCTTCGTCTCCATACGCTTGGCATCTCGGTCGAGTTGTCCGCGTCGAGCCTGGATGTGTCGCTGGATAGGCGAGTCCTCTTCATCGTTGCTCTCCTTGTGCTCGTCGCCGTCGTCGTGGCTTCCTATGCGGTTCCCATCTCGCGACAAATCGTCCAGACTGAGCACCAGCTCCGGCGACGGCGGCGGTGACGACGACGAGGGCGTCTGCACGATTTCTTGAGCGCCCGAGTGAGGTGGTGTATCGACCGTGTCTAGCGTCAGTTCGTGCGGAGCATCGGCCGATATCGGGCGCGCTCCTTCCATTGTCGATGGCGTTGGAGCCCCCCGTCGAGTAAGTGACCAGGTCAAGCAGGTTTCTGAGCTGCTGACTAACTGCCCGCACGGCTCTTCGTGTAGTAAAACTTCACGTCAATGACAGCAACCGCTGTAACAGCCCCACACCCGCACTGCATGAAACCACAGTACGGGATCAGCATCAGCACCACGATTACCAACCACTTACTCGAACGGTGCAACAAGACCCGACGGACTGCTCTAGGCCTCGCTGCACCGGGTAATTTTCAGAAGCTCGATATGTATTTTTTAAGGGCGAAGCACCCGCTGGGACGTCTTCAACCAGTTGGTTTGAAGCGGCCAACAGCGCAGCTCCGTCATCCGTCTACAAATGCACACACGCGCGCTGAGCGAGTGCAAGAACTACTGGGGACCTACGCCAGCGCACTAAGTCGTCTAGTCCACGTCTTCCACCGACGAGGCACCGGCCTTCCGCTGGCGCAGCGTCGAGTCCTCCTCCTGCTTGTCGGCGCCACCCGCGGAGAAGCTGGCCAGCACCTCCACGACGTCGCCGTTCTCCTCGCCCTTGGCCACCTCCGCGGCCGTGCGGCCATCGGACGCCTTGACCGCCAGCAGCTGCTCGCGCTTGGCCGCCGAAATGCTCGACAGCAGAGC
Organism: Phytophthora sojae; assembly: GCF_000149755.1. Lineage (NCBI taxonomy): Eukaryota > Oomycota > Peronosporomycetes > Peronosporales > Peronosporaceae > Phytophthora > Phytophthora sojae. The sequence continues at coordinate 6,732,751 of NW_009258116.1, forward strand.
CTCGGCCGCCTCCGGCCGGCCGTGGAAGGCGCTCCAGTGCAGCGCAGTCCAGCCATCTCCGTCCACCGCGAGCACGTCGGCCCCGGCCTTGACCACCTTCTTGATGAAGTCGTCCGTATCCACGGGCGAGCCGCAGGCCACCATGAGCGCCGTCCACTGGTCCTCGTCCGTCTTGGCGTTCACCTTGGCCTTCACGGCCGTCCAGAGCGCGTCGAAGTCGGCGTCGGCGCCGGCCGCCAGCGCCTCGGCGATGGCCTGCTCGGGCGTGACGTTCTTGGTCTCCTTCTTGGCCGTGGCCGACGCAGCAGCAGCAGCAGCAGGGGCAGCAGCCGAGGCGTCCACACCGGCCGCGGCCGCCGCCTCCTCCGCCGACTCGCCCTCGAGGCGCTCGTTCCAGATGCGGCCGTTGCGGCGGCCCAGCAGGTAGGCCTGCACCAGCGGGTTGTCCCAGAGGTTCATGGGCATCATGACGCTCTGGATCATGACGACGTGGTTGACGCCCATCTTGAAGTGGATGAGCGACGAGATGCCGGCGCCGATGAGCGTCTGCTTGATGAACTCGTTGGCCTTGGCCAGCTCGTGCGCCTCGTACGTGGTCTCCGTGAGCTCGGCGTAGTTGGGCGACTGGTCGAAGGGCGACTTGGGGCCGGGCACGAAGATCTTGCGCGTGTCGTGCTTGCGCTCGATGAGCTGCTTGAGGTAGAGCCCCACGAGCAGCGCCGTGGCCTGGCACACGAAGAAGGCCGTGCGCGCGGCGGTGAGCGTCGTCTCGTTCTCGAAGTCGATCTTGCCCATGAGGAAGATCATGGGCAGCATGATGAACATGCGCATGGGGCTCTGCTTCCCGGCCATGGCTGCAGTGAGGCCTGCCTGCTGACGTGGACCTGGACCAGAGGGGGCGCGAAACGCGGAATGAACCTTTTGACCGCTGCTTCGGTGGCGCCAGCAGATGCTGCAGTCGTTGAAGTACACTATACACGACGATTGTATCGATCTGCATAACGGGCGTTGATTGGTGGAAAGTGACGTGTTTTTTAACGGTCGAGTACCTCACATCAACTGAGCATGAAGGAGACTTGGAGGCGGACGTCGCGCGCGTAGGCGCTCCCGCTGTGCTGGACGTCGCGGCCGATGTGGCCGCACGTAGAGATGTGGGCGTCGTGGAGCACAGCGGCCACGTCTTCGTAGCTGGCCAGCAGCGGTCGCAAGGCCTGGACGAAGTTGAGGGACGCATCGTAGCTGCAGACTCTGCCGAGCGCGTCGAACTGCAGCTGCAGCGTCATGGGGACGTGGAGCTGCTGATTGATCAGTCGCTGGAGCAGTAGTGAGTGCTGCGGCTGCAGGAGGTGCGAGAACACGTGCTGGAAGGTCGACGAGACGACGCGCAGCGACAGCGTGAGCTGCGACTGGCACACGGCGTGGCCGACGGCCCCTGGCAGCACACTGAAGCTCTGTGCGTGCAGTGCCAGCGACCCGAAGAACGCTGTGTAGCGGCGCCACTGCTCCAGAAGCGAGTTCTGGCCGCGCAGCTCACCGTTCGACACGTCAGGGTGCACCACCTGCTGCACGAATCGGATCTGCTCTTGACTCGGGGAGGAGGATGGCAGCCATGGCTGGCTTTCGGTTGGTGCAAACACCGAACGGAAGCAGTGTACCAGGTCACGCGCTGTCTGGAGAATGTTGGGGGTTGAAGGCACTGCATTTGGTGACGGTGGCAGCGCGGCACTTGCTGAGATGGGGCAGTCGCAACGCTGGAGCTCGGCGTTTCGGAGACCGTGTAGCTCCGATTGCAAGTGACTGACTTCGGACTGCAGAGTCTCCACAGACGCTTGCAGGTCCCGTTCGTACTGACGCTTCCGCTCGAGATACCGCAGTTGTCGAGTGCGACTCTGCGCTCGACGTCGCTCCAGTCTGGACGAGTCGCTGCTGTCGCTGGAGCTCTCTGCAGATACGAGAAATGCTGTTAGAAGTGTACCGTGTAGCGACGACGCAGCCGTGGTTTGCAGCTTGAACGCGGTCGTCGTCACCTTGACGCGGATGATTTGTGGCCATTACGCAGATCAGGCAAGAGCTCCCAACGGGTCGCTTGCTTTTCGTGGCGTCGAGTGCGGTAATGTTACGTCAGGATAGCGCATGTGTGACGCGCTGCACTTTGCTCCAGAAGCGCGCCGAAATCCACATCGCTCGCGTGCTGGTCGCCAATCCACAAGAGAAACGCATCGGCTTCAACGCGAACCCCTCGAAATCGTCTTTGTTCGATGACGCTACGGTACCATCGGAATGGCAACTCAGAAGTGTATCTGCTTGCTGCATAAAAGCAGAAATATTCTAGTCGCTGCTGTCGTCGGGTCTTCTTGAATCGTAGCAACAATTACCTCATAGTATCAGTGGCTGCACGATGCGTTTGCACTCGGATGGACGTACTCGACTGGGAGACGGCGATGGGTACTGTAAAACACGCCATGGGTCTGCTGTTTGTCGAACGGATGCGCGCGCGTCATGAACACCACCGTCGTTGACAGAGGTGTAAGAAGGAGGCTACATTCGAGCTCGTTCAATTTATGGCGACTGACTTACAAATATCGTCCCTAGCTACCAGTTAGGAGAGAACTTTAGCACAGCTCGTGGACACAGCTGAATCATTTCCGGTGAAGTATTTCACGACGGATACGACGACAACATGAGCTACATCATGCTTCGAAGTATTCTACAGCTACTAGCTGACAAACAAGCGAGAAACAAGACATCTCGCATGGTGTCGACGTCGACGGCTGGGGCCGTCGTGGCCGAGACAACGACAGGTCTAGAAGCAACGATGTTCTTGTAGCGAGACGAATTCAAACAGGACACTAAGGGTAGTAGCTATTCGCTGTTGTGAATTATTTGCTGTTGCTGTTGAATTGTTGGGAGCTTGCCCACGCAGTAGCTAGCACTTGGCACCTCGTGTTTCGACCGAAGAAGCTGCGCACGTCGAAAATATCCGTGTCAAACCTTTAGATTTCTGCAGTATCCAGGTCGCGGAAGCCTTCCAGTACGGCTTCCAACAAATCAGCAGAGCACTGCATAATGGGCGGGGTCGCGACGCTCATGTCGATGCTGCAAAACAATCATCAAGAAAATGTCAGTTGGGCTGTTCATGAATACTCAAAACACACAGTTACCTACACTGGGAGCTCGAGCCGCTGCAAATGTGTCGTCTGCATCTCCCCGAAGCGACAAATCTGTGAATCTTGCTTGCTGATTGCGCCGCCCGCCGTCGAAGGCGCAGCATCAATCGCCACAGCGCAGCGAGCGCATTGTTCCGGTGTCCGCAACGCCCTTTTCAGAAGGCGACGGAGCTCTGCCTGGTGCTCGTTTAGCTGGATCACCGCCGCATGGGTCAGCTGTTGATCCGTCTTCAAGTCCTTGATGTCTTCCGCGATGCTGTCTACGCGCGGCAGGCCGAACGGGAGTACAACAGCTTGAGGGAGAAGGAGTTCCTCTGTCGAGACTTCAACTGCCTGTCGGCCAAGTGTCTGCCGCATCCAGCTCCGCACACGCGACGTCGCATCAACTGCGGCCTCTTTGGCTGTAGCCAAAATGCGCTTGGTCTGGGCGCTCTGAAGCGCGTCGGTAGCAGCGTCCTTCAGCTTGATGGAGAGTTCCACAGTGAGGAAGACGAGCTGCTCGCAGAACATCTCGAAGTCGGCAGAATACGGCAGTAGCTCATCAGAGGCGAAGGGAGCCTGGGAAGCAGAGGACATGGCGAGTTGTAGTGGCAGTGCGTGGTCTGGTGGAGGGAGCAAAATGCGGAATGCGATCATTGACTTCAAGTTGCGGGTCGAGAGTGATTGTCACTTCAACTTCAACTAATCATATTGTAGGTACAGCTCGGTTATCTCATGAAAGCAAGCCGCTGCCACGAGACATCATCGTCGTCACTTACCACGGCAGCTCGAAGTCCCCAAACTGCTTGTCAGCGTTGTAGAACTTGCCCGTGTCTTTCATCGACAGGTGGGCCACAATGTTTGCCATGCTCTCAGCCGAGTCGGAGGGCTTGAGGTAGCCCTGGTGGTCGTTCATGTCTGTGTCGACGTACCCAGGGTTGAGCGTCACGAAGACGATGTTGCTGTCGCGCAGTCCGACAGCCAGCGAGCGCGTGACCATGTTGAGTGCAGCCTTGGACGTGGCGTAGGCGTAAGCGTGGCCGAAAAACTGCTCGGTCGCGCTCGTATTGCAGCCGAGGCTGCCCAGGAACGATGACACCTGGGCGACGGTGGCGCTGCCATGGCTCTTGGCCGCGAGCTGCAGGTTCGGCAGCAACGCGCGGGTCACGAGGAACGGCCCGACGGCGTTCACCTCGAACTGGCGCATGAAGGCGTCCTTCTTGGCCGACTCCAAGTCGTCGGCAATGTAGATGCCAGCGTTGTTGATAAGCAGGTCGATGGGCACGCCCTCGAGTTGGCGGGCGGCTTCAAGCACCGAAGCTTCGTCGCTCGCCTCGAGCTGGACGGTCTTGAAGGGCGACAGGGCCATGAGCTGGTGGCAAATAGAAAGATTGTACGTTAGACTGTGAAAAGTGACTGGAAGTAAGCTACCAAGGGACCTTCGCTATAGACCTCGTCGGTGTTGCTGTTGGTCCGCGTCGTGCCGATGACGTTCCAGCCTTGTTTTGTGTAGTACTGCGCAAGGGCGAGGCCGATGCTGCGCGTGCTGCCCGTGATGAGAACCGTCCTCTTGGAGGCGGACATGGTGCTGATGGTGGTGGTCGGTGTGCTTGGTATGAAGCTTTTCGGAAAGTGAGGGCATTGGCAGCGCTGCTAGCCCTTGAGGTATCCCCGACTTCTAACGATTATGTCGGCGTGATCATCGCTTGCAATCAGCGTATCTTTCTCGAAGTGGAAAGCGTCAATTGCCCGGCTCACAGTGGACGTGCATTTGCAGTCCGTGGCGGCATGCTCTGCATTAGGAGCCGCTCGAGATAAGACCCGAATCGTGAGCGAGCTTCAGAATGCTGCGACGCTCCCAAGTTCTTATAAATTTGCATTGGTGTTGTTTCTCGCTAACGTAGTGGTTCAAAACACGTAGCAAGACTCGAACAATGTTTAACGAAGCATGGCCTGCAAAGTGAGGCACTCGAGATCTGCTACGTAGCCACGAGAGCCGTTGTTGTCTTCGCAGTCACTTCAAACGCCACTAATGACTGCCGTACTCACTTGTGAAGCTATCGCAGCTACAGGCAAACGGACTTCATTCCGATCGACTTAACCTCGCTACTTTGGAAGTGTAAGACAGCAGCCAATGAGTATTACACTCATTCACAGCATATTCGTTAGGGGGCACTCAACTCAGTTGGCCACACTGAGGAAAGAGCCGTACGGGTATTCCCCGGTCTGCAGTGTGAACGTCGCACAGAGCGGATTCGCGGCTGCGGTCTCATTGTACACGTCGCAGTCCGTCTCGGGATTGATGGCGACAACATAGTCCGCGTCTTCGGCCACCTGCTTGAGACCCTGCCCGATTTGGGGGTAGTACACGCTCCAGTCGTCCGCCGTCAGCGTAAAGTAGACGTGCTGCGATTGACCAGGCTCGAGGCTGATCTTCGAGAACTTCTTGAGCTGCTTCACCTCCGGCACCGAGATAGAGCGGTACGGCTGCGTGATGAAGAGCATGACAGTCTCCTTGCCGACCACGCTACCAGAATTCGTCACAGTGACCGATACGTCGATGGTGTCGGAGCTAGACGTCACGGTAGTCCTGCTAAGCACCAAGTCCGAGTAGGTGAAGTTGGTGTAGCTCAAACCCGCGCCGAAATCCCACTGCATCTCGCAGTACTCGTTGTCAGCGCAGCGCGTCGATACGCGGTGGTTGTACGGCATCAAGATATTGGCAGCGTCTTTCGGGTACGTGATCGGCATGCGTCCGCTCGGGTTCACATGGCCGTAGATGATCTCTGCTAGGGCCTTGCCTGCTTGTTCGCAAGCCAGTATGCCGTTGATAACAGCGTGGACATGTGCAGGGAGTCCTCCCAGTAAACGCGGGCGGCCTTCGAACAAGACGAGGATGACCTTGGAACCAGACGAGGCTAGCTCCTTGACGTATTCAACTTGACCGGCGGGGAGGGCCAAATCGTCAAGGTCCCCGGTCTTTTCTGCGTATGGCTCCTCGCCAATCACCACAACCGTGTACTCAGCCTGATGGCAAGTCGCTTCGCCGTGGTCAGATTGGCGTCCGAGTAGATTCCATCGGCGTTGAGTCCATTGAAGTAGGTGACCTTGTCCCCTGCAAAAGCCTCCAAGCCCTCCTTCACTGAAATGCCGTTCGGGAAGTACTCGTTGCCTGTGTAGCCGTGCCAGCGGACACTCCAGCCACCACACTGGTTACCGATATTGTGGGCCGAGTGGCCAGTGAGGAAGATTGTAGACGAACTTGGGATCGGCAGTGTGCTGTCGTTGTTCTGCAGGAGCACAATGGACTCACGAGCCATCTCCAATGAACCAGGTCGGCACCGGGCATTGGGTTATCAAACAAGCCCACTTGTAGCTTGGTATTGATGATACGGTGTGCAGATTCCTTCAGGCGATCCAGGTACTCAGGACTTTGTTCGAGGAGAGCCTTGGTGGCGTTCAGATACTTTGTGTCGTAGGCCATGCTCATATCGATACCCGTCAGATTGTACGAGAATCGGATGGACTCGTTCACATTGCGAGCGATGCGGTGGGCTGTGCTGTAATCCCCGAACTCATCGAAGTCGGAGACCGTCAGGCCGGTGAACCCGAGGTCTTCGCGCAGGAGCTGCTGCAGGATCTTGTGGTTACCGATCACCGGGACGCCGTTAATCGAAATGTAGTTCTCCATAGCTGTCTTAACCCCCGCGGCAATGGCAGCCTTGAAAGGTGGCACGAAGTAGTTGAGAAGGTCGAAGTCCGAAAGCTGCGTGCCGTCCTTGTCGCGGCCGGTAGGCGTCTTCGAGTACGCAACGAAATGCTTCATACACGCCGCGGTCTGGTTGTTGGCCTGCAACCCACGAATGAGGGATTCGCTCATGACAGTCACCAGATACGTGTCCACCCGAACGTCTCGTAAGTGCGCGGCCACAGCGGGTTGCTCGAAATCTCGAGAATAGGGCCAAATACCCAAGGCACCCCCGCTGCGAGCGTATCCTGGGCGCTGATGAGGCCCATGTTACAGACCAAGTCCGGGTTGAACGTCGCGGCGGCGTTGATCTGAGCACCAAAGAGCGTTGCGTTCAACACGAAGCCAGCACCATGAACCGAGTCGAGACCGTAAATCATCGGCACGCCGTTGTTCTCTTCCATGACGATGCCTTGGATGCGGGCAATGTTGCTCCGCCACTTCGTAGCGTTCCATCCAGCCTCACCAGTAATCGCGTTGGGGGAAGTCACGAATGGCGAGACCAGGAAAGACCCGACGTGGAGATTGGCGAAGGTCCTCACCACTTCTTCGTTCAGCGAGTAGTCTTCGTTCAGCATGTAGTTGATGCTGATCTGCGTCAATTGACCGACGACCTCATCCGGCGACAAGTTTTCGACGATGACAGCTGCGCGCGCGTCCAGGTCGTCCGTAGCAGCACCCGCTGCCAGACTCAAAGCAGTGCAGCACGCCGCGATGAGCCAGTATCCAAGCATGAACAGAGTTGTTTGGCTCCCAACGAAGGAATTTCGGAAATGACCTCGTGATTCACATCACAAAGGCAAATCGCTTCGTGGTCTTCTCAATTGCTGTTAGCTTGAGCTTGACAACTAACGTCACGCCATGCAGTATCGCCCGGTCACTCTTTTCAGCAGTATAAGCGTATTAGCGGCACGCGATACATGACCACTCCCGGTGATTTTGTTGAAGGAGTACAGTGGTGAAGTGATACTTTTCACTGGAAGCTCCAGTCAGTGATGTGAATGGGGGGACAAATTGCACCACAGTAGTGCCCCTACCACTTCAAGTGGTAGATAGATCTTCAACCACTCTCCGAGTATTTGCCTCTCGAGCACACGTTTGGCAAGGACAGTAGCCAGGTAGATAAAGGTTGGCCTGACCGAATCCTTCGGGTTTTCATGTTCTCGGATTGGGTCGTAGTTGCCGGCCGCGTGGTAGACAGATCTTCGGCCTCGACAGACACCAGCCCGCTCTCTTCAAGCACTGCATGCGAGTGCTGCCGCTTCCTACGATAACCTTGCTAGCGAGAGCCGCATTCAACTTTTCGTTTCACCAAGCTACACGCAGTCCGATTCAAAGACCAGGTACGTAGCGTTTCCACCCGTCGACATCAATAAAGTTATTCCGGTTGACGCCCAGATCGATACCAACCACGCAACGCTTGTATCCATGACGTGCGAACAACCCCCCCCCCCTCAAACGCCGGGACAGCTAACCAGATGCCGAAAGCCGACGCCAATGACCGGAATCCCGATCAATCGAGCGAGAAGAGGAATGAACACTGTCCTAACAACGTGTAAATGACGATCCGGGGCAGTGATGTATCACTGTTGTGTGTTGTGTGTGTGTGCTGCATCGGAATGCACCACCACGCAAATCCATGTCTTGCGCCGCCAAGGCTCACAGCCAAGTTCACAGCCTCACGGGCTTCGTCGTCTTGCTCCAACAATCTCACAGCCCGAACCCATCGAGGAGGTGCCACCTGCCAACTGGTCATTCGACTAATGAGCTCGGCGTCATCACTCGTCGCAAGTGACGATCGCACCACTGCGACACCAAGAAGATCGCCGCTCGTGCGAGAACCATGCTGATGCTGGTGCAGCAGAGCGTGTGGATTTTCCCAGCGCTTACGACGCTGCAGAGAGACTTGCAATGGGCGGAGGCGATCATTTAGCCGCGTTGCAAGTACCGTAGAATCAGGCTGCTTGGTACAGTACAAAATCTCTACAATTTTGGTCCGTTCTCGAATTTTCTAGAAAAATGACTGCTGCAGGCCCCGCACTGAGATGCGCCGCCTCCAACGAGGCGCAAGAAGAGGGGCGTGTTCTCCCTACGCCCGCACTATCCGCCCCCCATCGCCGCTCTGCCCTCGTGGCAGGAACGATGGCGAATTGCCGCTCGACGCTCGAGCGCGTCTCCGGAGCAAAAATCATAGTTTTGCCATATGTGCATAACCGCGCACTACCGCACCCCGTCCCCTAGACGGGGGTACACTTGTAACACCCGGCGGGGTTACACGGTCTCCCGCACGGCTTGACTTGGCCCCAGTATTGAAAGCGGAGCAGGAGTCGGCGCGTCGAGCATCAAGCAGCAGGCAGCAGCAGCAGCAGCGCTCGGGGCACCTCGTCGAGACCCAAGCGCACGCGAGTTCAGAGGCAAGGGCATCCGTCCGTCGACTGCGGCGTCCGCTCCGTGGCCTCGTTCCTTCGCCGGCGGTGGACGCGCCGCGTGTCCGTCCGTCCGTCCGCCCGCCTGCCCGCATTGCTGTTGTTGTGTTACTGTAGTGAAGTGTCGTAAGAGATGACCAGGAGGGAAGACGGCCGCCTTGGCCGCGCGAGGCGCAGGTGCAGTCTGCTGCTCGTCGCTCTGGCCGCCGCCGCAGCAGCAGCGCTGCTAGGGCCCGCCGCATCGGCCCACGTTCAGCCGTCTTCTTCTACCGCCGCCTACTCGTACGCCGTGGCGCAGTCCCCCGACGTGGTCGTGGCCGGCGGACTGGACGGCCGCGTGTACGCCGTCAACGCCTGGTCGGGCGAAGTGCTCTGGTCCTTCGACTCGGGCGGCCCCATGGTGGACTCGTCGCAGTGTCTGAGCGTGCACCAGAGCCCCGAGATGCCGCCCAGCTACCACTCGGCGGCTGCGCGCGAACACGAACGCGAACATGCTCATGCTCATGCCCCAGCTCAAGCCGAAGCCGACGTGGACGCCGACGGAAGCGTCCGCGTGGCGGCCGCAGACAAGCAGGTGGAGGACCGCTCCGTGATGCAGCACCAGACGGCCTCGGCGCAGGCCATGGCGGCCAGCGCGGCCTTTATGTCGCAGTTGGTGCCGTCCTACGACGGCCGACTGTACCACTTCTCCAAGAGCAAGGTCAAGGAGCTCGGCATGACCATGGCCGACATTGTCAATGTGAACGGCCCCGTGCGCGTGGCGGTGGATCCGACTACAAGCGGAGACGTGAAGGGACCCAGAGTGGAAGGCTCCGCGGCGGCAGACATTATGCTGTTCGGGGAGAAGAAGCTGGAGATGTTTACGCTGGACGCAGTGAGCGGATTCCGTCGCCCGTATTCGTCGCCCTCCGCCGCATCGACCGCGTGGTCCAGTGAGATCCTGTTCGGCCGTTCGGAGTTCACGACGCGGGCTGTTCACTCGCGCAACGCGTCGTCGACGCGGTGCTTCAAGATTTCAGAGTTCTTCTTGGACTTTGCCCAGCAGGCGCACTGTTCTGTTGGAGATGGCGGCCACAACATGGCCCCGGAGATCCTCGTCATGCCCAAGGACCCGAACTCAGCTTTGGAAGACGAAGGCTCGACTATTGTGGCGTTTGACCCGTGGACAAATGAACAGCTATGGGAATTCGAGGTGCCTGACTTCGATGTCCTTGCTGTCTATGGTGTTTCTACTGCGCGTGGAGCTACCTTCTACAAGTGGAAGGTCGATGGTCCGTCCTCAACCGCGACCAAGCAAGGACAACGACCAGCTCAAGTGGAAAATAGCGCAGTAAACCATAACCACAGAATTGAAGCGAGCTCAGAACATCAAGCGGCGACGAAAGCACGCGTGGAGCGGGAGAAACAGCTACCGCAGGCAGAGAAGCAGCTAGTGCAAGTTGTTCCACGCACATGGGATACGATGGAGTCAAGGTTCCGTCTGCGTCTACTGGGGGACAATTATTTTCTCGAGTCAAGTGAAGATGATGGTGTGGTGGACCACGATATTGGGCAAGTCTCTCATGGATCACCACCTACTTTCCACGGGAGGCAGGCCGACGATGCCCACGATTTCCACGAAGACATGGGAGCTCGTAAGCGGCGTCGAATCTTCTGGGAACCGATTGTGAATGACGGCAAACGCGGCGTCTTCATCACGTACACGCATGTTGGAGCTATGCTTTTGGGAGTGACGACATGTGGCATGCTTCTAGCTTGGGGCTGCTACGTGAAAGGTCTTTCAGCATCGTTGGCACAGTCGGCGATCAAGAGCATGGACCAAAGCCAGTTCTTCACGTCTCATGTGCACCGCCTCACTATCCAGCGTCCAGGAGAAGAGGACATTGTTATCTCAAGTGTCATTAGTCGCTCACTCATGATGAACACGTTGGGAGTGAACAGCCAGGTGCCGCTGTTGGAGAATGGTGAGCCCGTGAGTGTGTTGTCAACTGAAGTCAGTGCTAGTGTTGACCCTGCGGCCGAAGGAATGCTCATGGAGAAGTTCTCGCGTCTGGCTGCTAACGAAGCTGCCGCAATCCTTCTCGGTGGTGGCAACGCTGGTGTCAAACACAAGTTGCTCGAAGCTGATCCAGATGCAGATTCTAACGCAACAACAGCTACATCTACCTCCTCTTCCTCATCATTAACGGACATGATTGTCCGAGGAATCTCGACATCGTCTTCTACACTCCGGGTTTCCAACCATGGTTCGGCTCGCGCAAGCAACAGGCTGGTGCTTCCGTACGCAGAAGACAAGTACCAGACGAATGACAACGTTTCAGACGTGTACGAATTCAAGATGCTCCCAGCCAGCGAGGAGGCAGAGTTTCTGTCACCTAACGCCGACAACGTATTTGACGGCGATCGGTTTGAACTGGCGGATTCGGATGATGAAATGTTTCCCGAGGGTGAAGAGTCGGCGGGAACGCTGAATGCTGCAAAATCGATTAGCTCGTCAGGAGATTCTACTACTGGTAGTTGCTGCAGTAACAGTAGCAGTGGCAGTAGCCAAGCTATGAGCAAGTCGAACGACACAGCGGGTCTTCTTGCGGAAGAACGGGCAGATGAAACCACTGATGAAAAGTCCAGCGAGGAGAAGTCAAATGCGCAAGAATCGTCGGAATCGTCCTCATCCGACTCCGGTTCCTCTCCCAATGAGGCAGAAGTGCTCTTCCCGTTTGTGTGTCAAAGTCGCTTTGTGAATGAGTTTGAAGAATTGTCTGCGATTGGCAAGGGAGGCTTTGGCCAAGTCATGCTCGCCGAAAACCGCTTGGATGGACGCAAGTATGCCATCAAGCGGGTAGGATTGAACCTGAAGAACCAGACATCCAAGACATTGCAGAAGTTCTTGCGGGAAGTGAAGATTCTGGCGTTGCTCGACCACCCCAACATCGTCCGGTACTACCAGGCGTGGTTAGAGAAGGTCGAAGAAAGTGCCAAGAGATCATCCGTCGTACCGTCTTCGGTTGCCTCGGACACGAGCTCGTTCGGCGGCCTAGCAAACGCCCAAAACTACTCGATGAGCAATCTGTTGGCGCCGATCTCGGAGCTCGAGTTTTCCGGTAACCAGCGACAGCTTGAGACGTTCTACAGCAACGGAAGCATGATGAGCGATAATGACGACGATGGCTTTGAGTGGGAGCGTGGATCATCGTCTGGCGTAGAGGATGAAAATGGGTGGAAGGAGGAAGACCTGGTCGTTCAGAATAAGCCTCGCACAAAAAACGTGCCGTCTCGGGTATCGTCTTCGCGCTCTCCAGGTGCTCTTGGCAGTGAAGAGGATTCTTCGTTCAACGCTGCGGAGAAGTGCGACCACTGGCTGTACATTCAGATGCAGTACTGCGCCGGCCGCAACCTGGCGGACTATCTAGCCGTGCCCACTCGCCCAATGGAGTTGTCGAGAATGCTCAAGATTTTCGTACAAATCGCCAGCGCCTTAGCACACGTGCATTCTTGCGGGCTGATTCATCGGGATCTCAAGCCAGCGAACATTTTCGTCGCGGATGTGGAGAGGGACGAGATCAAATTGGGAGATTTCGGGCTGTCACGCTACGCTGCGAACGTGAACAACCTGAACGCATCGGCCACCCTCGATGATTCCCAGCAAGGGCCTCCAAGCTCTGGCGGTCTAAGGGAGACCCCGTTGTCAATGTCTGTGTGGTCAAACATGTCGGAGAGCAACGAGGTCACGGCGGGTGTTGGCACGTATCTGTATGCGAGTCCTGAACAAGTCGCTGGCAAGAAGTACAACGCCAAAACCGACGTCTACTCCCTGGGAATGATCCTGTTCGAGCTGTGCCACGAGCGGTTCGGGACGACAATGGAGCGGTACATCACTCTCCGCGACGCGCGCGACAGCAAGTTCCCTGCCGACCTCCGCGCGGCCAAGAGGTGCCCTGAAATCCTGGATATGCTGCGCAAGCTTCTGAGCCACGATCCGGCTACGCGGCCAACCGCCGACGAGGTTGTGCAGTGGGGGCAGATGATGTACGAGACCAGCCTGGCGCAGAAAGCCATGGACGTGGTGCGATCGCCGCGCAACTTGGACATCGCACGAGCTACTGGCGGCGCGTACCCGTTCGTCCCCGGCATCGAGCACTTGATGGCTGGAGGCCCCGTTGAAGTCGTGGCCACTACCACGTTCTCGCTCAAGGTGGAGGCTGTGATGGAGCACTCGAGTGGCGACGAAGGCGGTGAGCGCCGCTTGCCCAACCATAATTTATTGAAGCAAGTGTGCGATGTGATCGCCGGCGTGAGCAACGGCAAGGTGGAGATCAAGAAGTGCGGGCTGCACATGCAGAGCGAGGGCGTGACGATCCTCGAGTTCGAGCTCGACCCGCAGGCTGCGATCGCAGAGGCTCCAGGCAGCGACGTGGAAGGCACCGTGGTGATGGCCATCGAGGCGCTGGCTGGCGTGCAGATCGTGCACCGTGTGAGCAAGATCGACTGAGCCGCAGCCGGTTGGTCGGGCCGAAACCCACAAGAAAAACGCAAGTATGAGTTAGTAGTTGAACCGAGTACAATAAAAAAAATACCCGTCCTGGTCAAGCAGGCATGAAATCCGTCACCGTTCAAAGCCACCTTCACTCTCCAGGCACGTTGACGTGAACAGCCAGGCGTGTCGCTAGTCGGTTCCTTCACTTTGAGCCGGGCTATTGACGTTTTTCACTTCGTAAGATACGTTGATTAGCGGTGATGATCACGCGAAGCGTGACGCTCAGAACCGCTGCTGCAGCACTGGAGCTCACTTTCCGAAAAGCTTCCTACCAAGCACACCGACCACCACCTTAGCACCCTCAGCACCATGTCCTCCACCAGCACCATGACCTCCTCCACCAAGAAGACGGTTCTCATCACGGGCAGCACGCGCAGCATCGGCCTCGCCCTCGCGCAGTACTACACGAAGCAAGGCTGGAATGTCATCGGCACGACGCGGGCCAACAGCAACACCGACGAGGTCCGTGCCAGGCTCTGGCTTGCATGCGCTCCTACTACCTTTTCACGCCCTAACGTATTCTCTTTCTCGTTGCCACCAGCTCATGGCCCTGTCGCCCTTCAAGACCGTCCAGCTCGAGGCGAGCGACGAAGACTCGGTGCTTGAGGCCGCACGCCAACTCGAGGGCGTGTCCATCGACCTGCTTATCAACAACGCCGGCATCTGGATCCCCGACGACCTCCAGTCAGCCAAGAAGGAATCCTTCATGCGCCAGTTCGAGGTGAACGCCGTCGGACCGTTCCTCTTGACCCGTGCGTTGCTGCCGAACCTGCAGCTCGCGGCCAAGAGCCACGGCAGCGCCACCGTCGCCCAGGTGTCGTCAATGCTGGGCAGCCTCCGCAGCAACACGAGCGAGATGGAGCAGTTCTTCAGCACTTCCTACGCTTATTCGATGTCCAAGGCTGCACTCAACATGGTCACGCGCTCGCTGGCTGTCGGACTGCGCGACAGCAACATCGTCTTCGTGACGCTCAACCCTGGGTACGTCGACACGGACATGAACGACCACCAGGGCTACCTCAAGCCCTCCGACTCGGCTGAGAGCATGGCCAACATCGTGGCCAACCTGTCGATGAAAGACACGGGCAAGTTCTACAACGCCGACAAGCAGCTCGGCGACTTCGAGCTGCCGTGGTAAGCGAACGTGGTGTTAAGCCCATGCGGCAGCGACGAGACCGACCGAGCTACTGTACCAACAAGTAGTTGGACAAGTTTTAAAGTTGAAGTGACGCCCGCAACTTGTAGTGATAATCAACGATGGTATTTTGCTTTCTTTTTGCGCTGGGTTCTCGTCATCTGCGGCGCAAAGCTCCCCATTGAGATGAGGTTGCCTTTCCCCAGAGCCCCTGCTTCGATGCCTGTGGCTGTAGCCATAATAATGACTGCAGTTAATGCAGTGTGTGGCGCTGGCTGTGGAAACCGTCATGTTTGGTCTGCTGCATGGGGACGCCATCTTTAAGAAATGCAGGACCAGGAAACGCGGGCGGTGGTCTAGCTGAACGAGGGTCACGACTTGGTCTAGCTACGCGTGCGGTGACTTTAGTCTAAATGGTGTTCAAGTCGGTCTGTACGGCGAATCAACACGAAAGAGTTTGTGTGCGGTGGTGTTGTGTTAATAGAGACTTTTAGAAGCACCGCTTTTTTTTTTTTTTACAGTTTTAGCAGAATAGCATAGCATGGGCACCAGGTATGCGTGTTTTCGGCATCCGTCAAACGGTAAGAGTGAGCTCTCATACCGTTGATCGAATTTCAAAATCACGTAAAGCGAAACTGGGGAAGTTGAGGCATGCGGGGCAAGCGCACGTTCTCGAAAGACCTTCGTGGTAGCGGGAGCATGTTTGTGGGTGTGCGCATGCCCTAAATGCATTATGTGTGCTCCAAAAGCGATGCGTGCAGATTGATACGGGCTTTCACCACGTCATTCCCTAAAATGCTTCCTTGATTGACAACACGGTATCGATATCTACGTGTCGTTTCAGTGCTTCTAATTAGAGAGCAGTTCTTCGTGTTTGGAACTAGAAAAATCTGGATAAAACTTCGGTAGATTACGGATAAATTACGGATGTTCCGGTAATTGGAACATCAGCCAGTAATTTATCCTATCCGGCTTTTATCAGGATTTTATCCAGATTTTCCTTACTCCAAAACTAAAGTTCTCTGTTCGTCACGGATTTTCAGCTTGTGGCGTGTACTAGATGCACTGCAACAGCAACATTCACAACGATTTTCTGGAATTCGTAAGTTGGGATGTCTCGGCGACATGAATTTGCCGAATAGAAGACCAATTGGTGATTCAAGCCGTGGTGAAGCTCTGGACTTTATCACGTCGTTAGTTTTTTTTTATTGTAGGCAACCGTAGTAAATGCTGGGCATTCGTTGGCGTAAGGCATCGCCAACTACCGCCACTGCCAACCTTCTACTCAGTACGGGTGCCTCTTAGCACGTTCAGCTGATCGCGTAGTTGTTGGCATTGCGCAAAAAGCTCGTCTCGCTCCTTTCGAGTGACCTCAAGAGCCTGGGTGGCTCGATCGAGCTCATTTTGAGCTTCCTGTGCTCGAGCATCCCGCTGTCGCTGTCTCTCGGCGGCGTCAGCATCGTCTCTTTTGCTTTTGTTGCCTCCTGCTTCGTCTTCGTCCTCCTCGTCGAACGCGTCCTCTTCGTACTCAGCGTCGCGTTGCTCGGCCAGAAGATCCTGCCAGTACTCAACCGTCTGCGTCTGCTGCTCGCGCTGGCGCAGCACCTGCAGATAAAGCTTCTCGGCGGTGTCGAGCTTCTCCTGCAACAATTGAACCTGCTCTTGGTGCCAGAGGCCAGAAGGGGTCTCGCTGGACGCCCCCGTCAAGTCTGACTCGCGTTGTTTGGGCGGCAACAAGCTCAACCGACTGCTCTGCGAACGTTGAATGCTGTGACTTGATGCCGAGGTGGCCAGTTGGCTATCCATACGCGTTAAGAAGCCCTCCACTTCGAGTAGCCGGCTCTGCCATTGACCGCTGACCGTTCTGTGCCCAAAGCCAACACTTTTGCTCGACTCAGCGCCACTACCCACTGCCACCTTTGACTTCTCCTCTTGATCCTTCTGCTGCTGTCGGACATGGGCAAACAGGCCTTGGTAGCAACGCACCAATAGCGCGTACAGCTGCGAGATGAAGTGCGGGTGCGTCAGGTCGCTAGTTTGCGCTCGAGCCTGTGCCAAGGCGTGCAACATCACGACTGCGAGCTGTCCGGTGGAGAGCTCGTGCAACGCTGACAAGGACAAGTACAGGGCGGCTTTCCCGCCTTGGTCATGACAACTCACATATCCTCCACCTCCACCTCCATTGTTGCCATGCGCGAAGCTCTCAACAACCGTCAGTGCAGTTCCAGGCCCTTCCTTAGTCGACACCGTTCGAAGCAGAAGCTCTGCAAACTCTCGTCGCGCTCGCATCCGCTCATCCAGCTCGTTCACCGAAACGTGAGCGAGCTTCGTCAAGTCCAGCTCTTTTGCGTCCAGCACTCCTAACAACGACGAAGCCTCACCATCCCCCACGGACCCCTTTTCGTAGCGACATCCTGCTGCTACAGCCTGTGCGACTGCACGTCGATATGCAGCCAAACCAGTGTCGTCCTCCTGCTGTAAGGTAGTCTGCTCCGGTTCATTAACCTTCTGCGGGGTTTCTTCCTGCTCGCTGCGCTTGAAGGCAGCTATCAGCGCCTCAATTTTCGTCAGACGCTCTTCCAAAAGGTCCTCCAGACGTTTGGCTACTTCTGCTGTTAGGGCCGACTGTGGTGCTTCGGCAGCTTGTTGCTGGGTTTGCGGATCGGTTGGGGCTGGCGGTGCCGAAGAGGAAGTTGTTGCAAGAAGCTCTTGCTTCTGTCGGAGCCCCGCCTTCTCCTGCACGAGGCGCTGGTTCATCACGGCGATAATGATCTGGGCCTTGCGACGGAATTCGTCTTCTACCAGAGCCTTTTGTTGCGCCATCCGAGCTCGAACGCGCGATTTCTGCTGTTGCCCACGTCCTTCAAGCATGAGCGTAAGACGCTGGAGTTGGGCAGTGTGCTCTCGCTGCGCCGCCTCGCGCTGCTTGGTCTTCCCAGAAGGCAACGCCTGCAGCCTTGTCGCCAGCATTTGGGTCATAGCGAGTCGTTCCTCGGCTAAGAGCGCTGCGAGGCGAGCGTCAACTTGTGCGAGCTGGTCCTGTTTCTCTTGTGCTAGACGCTCCAGCTCCGACCGCTTGTCTTCCTCGAGTTCGCGTCGTCGTTCATTCGCTTCGAGCTCCAATCGAGCACGGAGCTCCGCCACGAGGTCTTCAGCTTCACGCTGCGCTGCACTCATCATAGGCTGCTGTGGCTGCTGCTGAATGGGTTGAGTCTGGGCAGCGGCCGCTGGCATATTGGCAAGTGCCGCTGTGTGCTGTGCGTCGAAATGTGCCAGGAGATACGCGATCTCGCGCATCTGACGCTCCTTGAGGAGTTTTTCAGCTTGGTGCTTGGCCTCCTCGCTCTCCTGTGCAGCTTGCCACTCTGCCTCACGTAGTCTCTCGGCAAACTCGGCGTCGATCGCTGCGAGCACGCGCTCCGTCTCCGATTCCGTTTGGTCTTCGCCGCCTTGTCGACTTGAACCCTTCATTAGAGCCTGTGCCTTCCGAGCGGCCTTCTCCTGCGTCACGGCTTGAAGAGCCCGCCGAACGTCCTCCATACTTCTCGCTGCAATTTCAGCGAGTTGCGCCGCCAGTTCTCGCTCGTGGCGAGCACCAACAACCAGCTCAACCGCCCCGAGCAGTGGCAGCTTCAACGGTACAAGTCCATACGTGAAGAGCTGCTGAACGGCGACCACATCTTGCTGCTGCTGTCGAGCAGCTCGAATCATAGCGCCAGCCTTCTCCTCGGCAGGAGACAACACAGCACGAGCTTCAGCTTGCTCAACCGCGGTTTCTTCGACAACGGGAGTCGCCGCTTCCTTGGCGGCCTGCGCTAGTGCGGCCTCGAGCTCCTTCTCGGCCTTGGCCGTGTCTTCTGCTTCCTGCTGCTGCCGCGCGTGCAAACGTTGACGCTCTAACTCTCGTTTCTCCTCGAGCTCACGCAGCTTTCGGGCCTTCTTGGCAGCGATTCGAGACTCCAGCCGAGCCTTCTGAGCAGCGCCATCAGCGCTGTGGGTCTCGCGAAGCTCGCGTAAGTTCGTGTCGAACTCACGCGCCATTTTGTCGGCCGTCTCGATTGCCTGTTGCTGCAATTGTAGCGCCAACGCCTCTGCTCGCTTGGCAGCTTGCTCCTCGGCTTCTCGGGCGAGACGAGCTTCCAGCTCGTCCTTCTCGCGCCGCTGTCGAGCGCGCTCTTCCTCCAGCTTCTGCGCCAGTCGAACAGCAATCTCTTGTCGCTCCTTCTCCTCTGCCTCAGCCTCTGCTTCTGCTTGGGACTTGGCCAAAGCTTCAGCCTTTTCACGTTCAGCAGCGATTCGAGCGTCTTCTTCGGCATCAGCATTGGTCTGCTGAGCTTTAGCACCGCTAGTAGCGGCTTCCTCCTCCAGTCGCTGCTTTCGAGCACGTCGTTGGGCAATTCGCTGCTGCAGTTTTTCCTCCTGTCTCGCCTGCTCCTGGGCCAGTGAAGCTGTCAGCGCTCGCAGTTCACGCTCATGCTCTTCCTGTAGGCGGTTCATTTCCTGTTGAGCCAGTTGCTGCTGTCGCTCTGCGCGCTCACGCTCTTGCTGCTGCTTGCGCTCCTGCAGCGCCCGAAGATCTTCTTCCTGTTTGCGTTGAATCGCTTCCCAGGCTTCTTGTTCCTGTGCTGCTAGCGCTGCGGCTAGTGCGGCCTCCTCCTCTTCTTGCTGCTTGCGCTCGGCTTCTTCTGCGGTTTTCACGTCACCTTTTGCGGCGGCTTGGGCGTCGGCTAAGGCACGCTTCTCCTTCCGGCGAGCGATCCTTTCCTGCAGAGCACGCTCTTGTCGCTCGCGCTCCGCCTGCAGGGACTCGCGCAGCTTGGCGGACTCGGCGTCATGGATTTCCCGACATGCTGCTAGCTGGGCTTCAATCTGCGCCTCGAGACGGAGACGCTCAGCGTCGTCCTCCAAACTCTGCGCACTCGGCTCGAGTGTAGCGCTCTCCTGCTGATCCTTTTCGGCTTGTCGCTGCTGGTTCTTGAGCTGCTGCTTACGCTTCTTCTCGGCTAAGCGGTCCGCAAGCTTTTGCCTCGACTTAGCCGCCTCCGCTGCATCAAGCTGCTGCGTTTCTCCTCGGTGTCTGTCAAACTCGGCTGCAACTCGCGCTGCTTCATCCTGCGCTTGACGAGCGGCTGCGGCAGCTTGAGCCGCGGCTGTAGCTGCATCTTGGAGCTCAGCGGCAGCCTGGCGCAATGCTGCTTCTTGCCGTTTGCGTTCTTGTGCCAGCGCCGCTGCCTGCTCCTGCATAATCTCTGCCTGCAACCCAGCCATTGCCGCTTCGTCGTCAGTAACAGCCTCGCTGTCTTGCTGGCTTTCAGCTCCCTTTGCCTCACGCGCTGCCTTCTTCTTCGCCAGCTTCTCCCGAAGCTGCGCCTCGCGCTTCTGCTGATCCGCTAGCAACGCCTCTTGCAGAGAGCGCCGCTCTCGCGCGTGTTCTTCCTCAAGTCGCTTAAGTTCGCGCTCTGCTGCAGCTTGTAAGTCGAAAGCAGCTAGTCTCTGGGCTTCAGCCTCTTGCTCCAGCTTTCGGGCGATGCCGGCCAGCTCCTGCTGCTGTCGATCAACGAGCTGTTGTCGTGCAGCGCGCTCTTGGTCATCCATCTCGGCTTGGGCCGTTTGAACCTCTAGCTCCACCGCAGCATCCTCCGCGTCGCCATCTTCATTGTTGCCACCACCTTCATCCGCCTTATGCCGCTGTCGCTTCGCAGCCAGCCTTTGCTTGAGCGCTAGCTCCTGCCGAGCACGCTCGGCTCGAAGAGCTTCCTTCAACCTGGCCGATTCCTGCTCATGAGCCAGCTTACACGCTGCAAGCTGCCGCTCGATGTCTGCTGCACCGCGTTCGCTGGCTACCCGCATAGATGTTGCAAGGAGCTCCTGCTCACGCGCAGCTTCCGCCTCCAGCTCGGCCTCTTTCACTGCGCGGTCGCGTTCAATAGCCTGCAACTCCTGTTGCTCCTCCAGTAGTAGGGCGGCAGCCACTTCAGAATCCTCACCACCAGATGAAGCGCTCGCTGCAGCCCGTCGTTTCTGCTCCAATCGAGCCGCCAATGCGGCTTTGCGAGCTGCTGTCTCCGCTTCAAGCTGCTCTCGTCGAGACTTCATACCGCGTGCGTGCGCGGCCTGCACACTCGCGATTTCTCGATCAACAGAGCCGTCATCTTCAGGCTCGCTAGCCATCGACTCCATTAGCGTCGTCGTTGCTTTCTTTGCCAGCTCGGTAGACTCGATGATGTCCCGCGGCTCCTGTCGCTCCCTGTTCTGTCGTCGCTTTAGCTTTCGCTCAGCTAAGCGTCTCGCCATCTCCTCTCGACCGATTGAGCGCTCGGCCGCAGCTCCCTGTAGTCTCGTAGCTAGAGCTGCTTCATACTCAGCTCTCACACGTTCGGCTTCAAGACGAGCAGCGTCAAGCAGTCCCAGGGAAGCCTCCTCCGCAGCTCTATTGGCTGACAACACGCACATTTGCGCCAGCAGCCCCGTTTCCTTCTCGCGACGAGCTTCTTGAGCTTCAGCCTTCGTGTTGGCCCAGTTCGCTTCGAAAGCTGAATCCAATGCCTCCATCGCTAGTCGCTCTTCCTCCTTCGCTTCGTCATCTGACACAGTTGAGCCACATGCTTGCTGCTGCTCACGCTTTCGACGGAGCTTGTCATGCAGTGCGAGTTGTTGGCGCTTCTTCTCGTCCTCGAGGTTTGCGCGCAGCTCCGCCAAGTGTCGATCGTGCTCAGCAGCAAGACGCTCCAGCTCTTCCCGAGCCCTGCGTTCGGCTAGCTCTGCATCACCAAGTCGCTTCTCGACTGCAGCTTCGAGTGGAGCTAGTATCGCGTCAACCTCTCTCTGCTCTTGGTCACGTAGTGCAGTCCACGCTTGAACTTCTTGGGCCGCAAGCTGCTCGTCCAGCTCTCGCTTCAACTCCTCCTCCTCTGTCCCCTCCGTTCCTTGCGCCGGCATCGGCATGATTCCATCCCTTCTAGCAGCTCGCCTCTGGCGAAGACGCTCTTGAAGGAGCTGTTCCTGTTTGCGGCGCTCCGTCTCCAGCGCCTCACGCAGTTTGCGCTGCGCTTCATCGTGCTTCTTCCTAGTCGCCTCCAAGAGTGCGTCCAAATCGTCGCTACTTGACGCTAGACCTCCGACCAGAGCGTCTGCAGTTTGCTCCTTGGTGTGTTGAATCGCCAACGCAAGCGCTTGCGCGGCTGAAGCGGCAGACGCATCGATAGCTAAGTTTTCCTGCTGCTCTTCACGATCCAAAGCAGCCTCTGCGCGCTCCCTCTCACTCGACGACAGCGACATATTATCCTGTAGCGCCTGGCGTTTGCGTTGCAGTCGCTCCGCTAGTTGCGCTTTGCGCAGACGACTCTCGTCTTCCAGTCGCTTCTTCAGTGCGCCCCACTCGCGGTCGTGCTCGTCACGCAGCCTTTGTAACTCGCCTTCCAAGTCATCTACTACCACAGCCTGTGCCTCAGGTGACAACACCACTGCTGATAGAGGCGCATCTTCCGGTCTTGCTAACCCCTGCGGGCCGGTTGGCGCTGATGCTGGTGCTGATGCAGCAGACGGCTTGACTTTCCGACTGCGCTTCGAAGCTAGCCGTTGTTCGAGTCTGCGTCGACGGTCTTGAGCCTTCAACGCATCCACGTCCATATCGCCCAAACACGCGTAGAATTCACGGGTGATCCTGTCGGCTTCTGCGCAATGAGCTGCCGCCAAAGCCTCACGAGCTGCCTGAGCGGCTTCCGCTTCTGCGCGCAGTCGACGTGTTTCAGCCTGCAGGGTCGACTCCTTCGCCCGCATCTTGTCATCCAGCTCCTGCAGCGCCTGGGACGTTTGCTCACTTGTTGTTGCGTCCAGCCGCAGACGCTCGTGCTCATGATCGCGGTCAATCTCCGTCATTGCCTGCTGCACCATGTCATCCGTCAAATCGGTCGGGTGGCCTCGCTTCAGCTCCGCAAGGCGCTCGGCTCGACGCTTTGCCATGCGCTCAAGCAGTTTGTCCTGCTGCCGACGCTGCTCGATGCCTAGCGATTCACGGAGCGCGCGTCTCCCCTCTTCATGGTCCCGATAAATTCTGTTCAGCTTGTCCTCACTCGCAGCAAACTTTGCGTTTGCATCGTCGCAGCGCACTTTAGCCTTGCGGTCTGCCTCAGCGAACGCAGCTCCTACTTCATCTCGAAGTCTCTCGTGGAGTGCACTAAGCTGCTGCGTCTCCCTTTCAGCAATTGCACGCAGTTCTGCCGCCTCTTCTTCACTTAAAGCACTGTCCAGAGTTTCAAGCGCATCGGGGTCAGAGCCTTTACCGCCTTGTTCCAGCTCCTGAACTTTGTCTCGGCGCTTCTGCTTAAGACGCTCACGCAGAGCCTCTTGTTGAGCTTGTCGCTGAACTCGTAGTGCATCACGCAGAGCGGCAGTCTCAGTCTCGAACGTCGAATGGCAAGCTGCTAGTAATGCTTCAATGTCCGTCGTGCTTTGAGCAGCTGCCGACAGCACGGTGGTCGCGAGTTGCTCGAGATCCGCGTCGGCCTCCGCCTCCATTGCGAATTTCCGCTTGATTGCTTCGGTTTTGAGCTGCTGCAGAAGGTTTTCTTCGTCCTTGTCGGTGTCGATGGGAGTTTGCCCTGGGGTCTTGTCGTCGCTTACAAGTTGACGCTTAGCCTCGCGCTTGCGGCGCAGTCGGGCTTCCAACTCGGCCTTGCGTCGCGCTTCATCGTCCTGCAACTCTTGCTGTCGCTGCTGCCACGCGCGGAGATGGCTCGCACTCAACGCCTTGATCTGCTGCTCCACTTCAGCCGCCATAATCTCGGCCACAACATTATCTTTGGTAGCGCTGGTGCCGGGTTTCTCAAGTGCAGCAGGCACGGCTAAAGCTGCCAAACGAGACACCACGCTCCGCTTTCGGACGACCATCTCTGCGGCATCTTTCACCGACGACTTGCGAGTCTGTCGGGCCCTCCACAGTCGCATCAAAGTCGCCAATTCCTCATCGTTATCGTCTCTACTGGCCAAGATTTCGCCTCTGGCTTGGACAACCGCTTCTTTTGTGGCAATAGCCGCCGCCTCCGCGACACAGGCATCTCGGAGCTGCTGCGACAGTCGGTCTTCGTGTTCACGCTGCTTGGCTCGCTCTTCTTCATACGCACGCTGAGCTTGGGTCTCGAGCTGCTCTTCCAGTCTTTCTCTCTCCAGCGACTCCTGCTTGGCAATGACAGCATTCATCTCCGCCACTTCCTTCGGTGAAGATCCAGGCGGAAGCTGCTTTTGTTGCTGCTCGCGTCGCTGTGCCATTCTCTGTTGCAGTCGTTGCGTCTGTCGGCGCTTCTCCGCGTCTAGCGCCTGGGTAAGCGCCCACAGAGCGTTGGCGCTTTCGTCCCTGAGGCGCTCGATCTCACTTTCCGTCGCTGCTCGGACCGCGGCGGCAGCTTTCTCCCGCTTGGCGGCCTCGTTCTCCAGTGCGTCCAGTGCATTCACCACCGTCTGAGTGAGTCCCTTCGCTCCTTCATCATCGCCTGGAGCGAGTTTGCTCAGCGCGAGCTCGTAGTCTTGTCTGGTGAAGCGAAGCTTTCCTTCGACTTCCTTGCCACACTTGTGCAGCGTCGAGGCCAACGCCTTCGCCAGCGTCTTTCCTGCTTGCCGTTCGCTGTCATCAAGTGCTGCCATTGCAGCCTTGAGACTTTCGTCAACCTCAGCCAACGCCGCCATCTCTTTGTCATCGAGGCGCTCAGATAGAGAACTCGTCGACTGGGCCTTCCCGGGTTCTTTAGCCTCTTCGCCCTTGCTCATCTCTAGCCACCTGCGATTGATCTTCTCCTGTAAACGCGTTTTGCGCAACGCTGCATCGGCCTCCAGCTCTCGCCTGCGCTCAGTACACGCCCGTACGTAGTTCGCGTGGAGCTCGTCAAACGCTTCCTGGGTTCGCTGTTCAATCTGCGCAGGGATTCGACTGGCAAGGGTCTCCAGCAGCTCCCCCGTTAGGTCGAGTCGAGCGCGTGGCGTCTGAGCTGCTGCAGAGGTCGCTGCTGGAGGTTCAGCAGCAGCTTGGCTGCTGGGTTCTAGGTCATCCAGGAACGCTAACTGAGCGTCTGCCACCGCGACAGCGATAGTCGCTTGAGCTTTCTGCGCCTCGATTTCTTGCTGGTGTTGGAAGTGTTTCTCCCGCAGCTCCTCGATGGCTTTCTCAGTGAACTCGGCCAGTTGGGTCTCCAACTCCTCCTCCTCCTCCTCTGGAGAGGCTTCGTCGCCATCACCGTAGTTTTCGTCAACGTAGACATCATTGCTGCTGCCATCCTGTGCCGTTCCTCTACGACGGCGCTTAGCCGACAACTTTTCTCGCATTTTGGCTTCGAGGCGCAGTCGCTCGTTTTCGATCTCCCCCCTCAACGCCATAAATTCGCGGTCGTATTCGCTTTGAAGCTTTTGAAGCTCCGCCTCGGCCTTCGCAAAGATGCTCTCCCCTTGCCCTTTATCCGCTTGAGCTGCATTCCTCGCCGCTATCGTGAACTCTGAGACAGCATCCACAGGCTGAAGAGAACCTTGTTGACTTGAACTCCGATCAAGAGGAGTGCTAACTTGACACTCCTCTACTCGCTCTCGAAGACGATTAATCGCGCGAGTCACAGCTTCTTGTTGGCGCGCGTCCATGTCGTCCTGCTGCTTCACGACTGCTTCTAGCGCTTCTTCCTTTCTCTCCGCGGTTTCAACCACCAATTTTTGTGCCTCCTTCTCCGACAATGGAACGCCGTCACCCTCATTTTCACCCGGAAAAGCCTCATTCGGCGTCTTCCGCTTACGCTGCAGCCGCTCCTTCAGCTGCTCTCTTCGAAGCGCGTCCTCCATTGCGAGAACTCGCACGCGATCACTCCACGCCTGTGAGTACACGTCGTTGAGCTGCGCGATGATGTCAGCGTTGTCGTCCCCAGGGATTCCAGGTTCAAGGCCTTCACCTTCATCTGAGAACTCTCCGACTTCAATCAGCCCTGGTGGAAGGCTTTCATCTCCTCCCATGCCTGCATCGAAATCTTCCATCAGATCCCCTGGGGGCTCCGCGAAGTCTCCCCCAGCCTCGTCCCCGCCAGCTCCGAACTCCATCTCAAGACTCGACAACTCCTGCAGGTACTCCTGCTCAATGGCCAGCTCTTCCTCTCGGAACTGCGACTCCAACGATTGTTCCTCCTCGTCGTGCTGAGCCTTCAACACGTCGGCATCTTCCTGCTCTCGACGCTGCACTTGCGCCTTCTGGGCCTCGCGCAGTACCTCCCTTGCTGCCTGCCTCGTCGCCAGCTCAGCTTGCGTGCGCGTAGCCTCCACACTGATAGCCGACTGAATCTTACGCAGATCCGAAGCAAAATCGTCCAGAAGACGCTCCTTCTCCACCGCCGAGAGCTGAGGGTAAGTCGCATCAAGTGCCAACGCATACTCCGCGGCACTTTGTCGCGTGTCACTCTCAATTTTACGCTTGCTTTCTGCTAGTACTCGAGGATCTGCAGCCTTGGTCGGTGCGTTGTCGGATGTACCCATCGCAAACTGTTCAGGATTGACCGTCGAGGGCACGCCGTTAGTCCGAAGCAGAGTCGTAAGTCCAACGAGAAGCTCCTTGATCTGGAAAAGCGTGTCGTCTCGGAGCTTAGTCGCAGCCTCTTCCTCTGCTGATGGAGTGGGAGGTTGGGGGGTCTCAACTCTCGCAGCTTCAGACACTTGGGCATTAACTGCTGTCATACGGTCCTTCTGTTCCTGGTCGGCCATCTTCCATTGCTCTTTCGCGCTGCCCACAGCTCTACTCAGTGCGTCTTCTGCCTGTTGAGCGCCGTGTTGCAGCTTCAGAGCTCGTTGCGCCTCCTTCTCCAGCTTTTCATTCACCTTCTTCGCCCCCGCCGCGACTTCCTTGAGCAATTTACTGAGACGGCTCTGCATCTGAGCCTGCACATTGCGCTCCTTGACAGGGTTTTGCTCCTCGCGCACAGCGTCCAGCTCGCGACGGAAGCTGGCCTCCAAGTCGTCAAGTGTAGCGAGAACTTGCGGTAGCGCGGCTCCAAACTTCTGCAGCGTCGGCATCGGACCGAAGAGCGCCTCGTCCTCCCTGCTCTGGGCTTTCTCCACCTCATTGCGCAGCTCCAACAACTCTTCGACAGCCGTATCCGAGTCTTGAGTTGCTGTCCCGGTCGTACTCGTACGTTGAGGAGGCGTAAAATATCGCTGCGATGCCTCCAGCACGAAGTTGCCCACTTCACGCCGACCCTTCTCCGCTTCCGCGAGGTGGATAAGCGACGACGATGTTTGAGTCATTGGGTCAGAGCCCAGTAGCCTCTTCAAGTCGTCGAGAACAACGCGAGTATGCTCCAGACAGGTCTCTTCGTTCGTGCTAGTGCGCTCCGGCACAGCTTCATCACTAGGCGAGGACATTTCCTGCACCATCGCTCCAGTCAATTCCGCTAGCTGCGTACTCCAGCCTTCGATCTCGCGCAGACCCGCGCTCACACTGCCCAACATGGCGTCCTTCTTCCGCTCAAACTGCTGACGCTCCTGCAGATCGCGCTCCAGGTTCTCCAGCAGAAACTTCTCCCTACCCGCCACACTCTTCGACCTCGGACGTCCACTGATCGTGCTCAACGGGAGCTCTTCAGGCGCCTCCTCCTTCGCATCAAACGATACTGGAAAATCACCGCCCTCTTTGCTTGCGCTCGAAGGTGACGCGGACATTAAGTCAGACGCCACCAGTGCGTTCACGAACAGCCTCTTGAGCTCACTCGCTTCGGCTTGTAAGTGCTGCATCAACTGCTTCATGTCCCCCTTTTGGTCCTCGAAGCTCTTGGACACGGCCTCGTGATGGAACTGCAGTCTGTCCACGAGCTCTCGCAGATCCAGGTCCTCCTCATCCCAGCGACCTAAATCCGCATGGTATTCCATCGCGTTGCCCTTGGTCGGCTCCTGGCCGCCCAGTTGGAGCTCTTTCACCCCCGTCGTCGTTGGCTCAGTCGCCAGCAGACTTCCGTCGCCTACAGGAGCGTCGCTGGTAGTATTCACAGCAACCGTCCCCTTCGAGTGCATGGCCGAGAGGTTCACTTGCTTGCTCTTGGCTCGGTACCCGCTGACGCTCTTCACCGCCGTGTTGGTCCAGCTCTTGGCGCGGAAGTAGTAGAGCCCTGCAATGACTGCTATCACTACACCGAAGAGCCCGCCCAGCAGCCCCACGATGAGCGCCCAGTCCGGCGCCAAAATGAGGTCGTCCGTTCGGCGCTTAGCGCTGACGGTGATCAAGTTCTTCTCGTTGAGCGGGACGATGGCCGCTTCCGTGGGGCAGCTCGTGCCGGCCTTCATGACTACCACAATCGTTTGGGCCGCAGCGTTTAGCGAATTCCCGAAGACGTAAGTGCCCGCCTCCGTGAATGAAAACGCGAAGGCGGACACGGTGCTGGCGTTCGCGTTCACCTTGGTGGCCAGCGCTCGGAAGGCGCCATAGTCGAAGCTGGGGTTCGTGTTGAGCATCGAGTCCTTCATGTAAATCGGATAGGCGCCGGCCACCGACAAGTCGAAGAGCAGACCGTTCCCCACCGACAAGCACACCATCGGGTTCGCGATGGAGGAAGGGGTCGATGCAGTGGTCAGTCGGCGTCTTCGTCGAGAAGCTGCATCGGAGATCGATGACGGGAGGTCGTAGGACCCCGAAAAGCCGGTCGAGGCCACTGCGATCGAGTGAAGCTGGCAGTCACTCCCTGTGGTGCACGACACCTTGGACACTAGACCACTACTAGAAGTGCCGTCGTCCTCCGGTAGGGGCGATACTTCACCCGTGGCTGGATCGTACAGCTGCAGCTCGCCCGTAGTGCTGTTGACCTGGAGCTGGATGGCGTCGTCGCGACACTTCTTGTTGCAGATTGTGTCTAGATCAGGTTGTTCGTCGCACTGACAGACGCCCAGACTCGCCACGTACGTGCCAGTTCCGTTGTTACAGCTCGCATCACAGGCCGTGCCGCTTGCATACACGCACAGGCCGCTATCGGAACGCACTTGGTTGCTGCTGCATCGGTCGTACACAATCGGCTGGCAGTCCACGTCTCCGTCTTCGTCGCTGCGGAGGATCATATCTTGGTCGTAGAACTCGTAGCCAGGCTCGCAGATGCAGTACCCGTCCGTCATCTGGAAGGCTCGGTGGCTGCCGACGCACGTGCATTTAGTGGCGCCAGTCCCCGCGTACGCGCTCGTTGAGCACGGCAAGCAGCTGGGCTGCCCCACCGCGTTCTGGTACGAGTTCTCTGGACAAAACAGGCAAGCGGACGCGTTCGTGGCCTTGTAGTTGGGCTGGTACGTTCCGCTAGGGCACGCGATCTCCGACGAGCTCCCTGCTGGGCAGTAGTACCCCGGTGGACAAGGGTAGCCCCTGTCACGCTCTCGACTCTCGGGGTGGCTTGAGTTTGTAGCTCCTAGACACACAAAACCTTCGAGGCATTCGTCGCAGCGAGTCCGGTTAGCATCAATACCGAACGTTGCGGGGGGACAAGCTTCACAGGAGGAATACAGCGACGTGTACGCTCCGTCCAGTGGAGTCGTGCGGCCAAGATACCCTAATGGACAGGGGATTGGAGCTGTCGTTCCGCTAGGGCAGTAGTGGCCGATGGTGCAGATGGAAGGCGAGTCAACGGCCGGTGAGCAGAAGTATCCCTCAGGGCATGTGACGGGTGTCGTGGTGTTATACGGGCAGTAGCTGCCACCAGGACACAGCAATGGCGAGCCTGCACCCTCAGGACAATACGTAGTTGCGTTGCACACTTGGGGTAGCGTAGCTCCTGCCTCGCAGTAGGACCCATTGACGCACAAGGCGCAGTCATCGGAGCTTCTTCCAGCGCCTACAGCTCGATAGGTCCCAGAAGGACAAGCGTGAGGCTCGCTCGAGCCTCGGAGGCAGTAGGACCCTGGTGGGCAGTCGTAGTCTGCGAGGCCGATGATCCCCGTCCGGTTGCAGAGCTTCCCTGCGTCGCAAGGCAGACAGTCCTCCAGCTTCGCTTGCCCTTCAACACCGTTAAAAGTCCCGGCTGGACAGGGAACTTCGCCAACGCCGTACGGGCAATAGGATCCAGCGGGGCAGGGGACGGTCTTGGTGCCGTCGTTGCAGCTCTTCCCTGCGGGACACGGGGCGCAGTCGCTCAGTGAGATCCCGAGTATTTCGAGGCGTGACGAGTTCTTGGGGCACGCAATGGGGTCCAGTACTCCCTCCGGGCAGTAGTAGCCGATCGGGCAGGGCCCTCCAAGCTCCGTCCTCCACACTAGGTCATCATCCGAGTCCGAGACGCCATCCATGGTATTCGTCGACGGATTCGGATTGTAATTGCTCATTTTACAGTAGTACCCCGCCGAACACGAGGCGGTGATCGTTCCCCCGACGCAGAACTTGCCTGCAGTGCACGGAGCACACTCCGTGGCGGCCGTCAGCCCCACAGCGTGTCCGTAGGTACCATTTGGGCACAACAAGGGGTTCTCAATCCCCTCTGGGCAATAGTAGCGAAGAGGACAAGGTACTGGAGCGGTAGCGTTCGTGCCGCAATAGCCTCCAGCGGGACAAGTGACGCAGGAGCTCTGCTTCTCAGCGCTGTTGTACGTCCCCTTTGGACAGCGGATCTGGCTGAACGATCCAAGCGGGCAGTAGTAACCGGGGTCGCATATCCTTCCTGTTGTGCCGTCAATCGGATCGGACAACCACGCGCCGCCGAGACAAACGTGGCCACCAGCACACAATCCCCCCGTAACTCCGTCAGTTGGCTCTGCTGTCGTCGCATTCCCGACGCAGTAGTGACCAGGCGCACAGTCACCCGACGTCGTGTTGGTTGGAGGCAATCCCGAGCAAAACTTCCCCGGCGGACAGCGTGCACACTCCTTCGAGCTTGCGAGAGCCCTCTGATCGCCGAAAGACCCCGCAAGGCACGGATACATGGTCGGAGACGGGGTTTGCAGGGGGCAGTAGTAGCCGTGAGGGCACTCCAGAGGCGTGATACTCCCGATCGCGCAGTAGTATCGTTCCGGGCACAGTTTGCATTGAGCCAGGCCTTTCTCGTCCGCGAACGACCCACCGGGGCACGGCGTTGGCTCGAAAGACCCCTCCGGACACTCGAAGCCCTTAGGACAAAGCTGCGTGGCCGTACTCTCTCCGCCAGTGCAGAGATACCCACCCGGGCACTTCTCGAATGGGGTGACGATCCCAGAAGAGCTGCAGAGGTAGCCAGGAGAGCACGGGAGGCAGTAGCTGGCGTTCACGTTTTGACTCGTCTCCGAATAGGTGCCTGGCGGACACGGAATGGGGTTGCTAGTGCCCTGCGGACAGTAGTGGCCTCTGGTGCACACGTCTCCAATGATCCCGAGCGAGTTGTTCTGGCCCGTCGGGGTGGCCGTATACGAACCTTGAACGCAGTAGAACCCTTCATGGCACGGTAGAGCGGCGTCAGTGTTTGTCGACGAGCAGTAAGCTCCGGCGTCACACACGATCGGCACCGCTGAGCCTTCGGGGCAATTGGTACCAGGGAGACACGGCCCGCCCGTTGCAGTAACTTCAGCCGGGGTTCCTGTCGGTGATCCCCCAGAGCAGTAGAATCCACTACGGCAATTGCCCTTGGGCTTCACAGCCGCGTACTCGTCGATGTAAGTGCCTCCTGGCGCGGGAGTGCACTGCGAGAGGTCCTGTAAACCGTAAACCGTACCAAATGACCCCGGTGGGCATGGGAATTGGGTACCTCTTTGAGTGCTTTCGGGGCAATAGTAGCCCATCGGGCACTCGTTGACAAGGTAATCGTTGCAGCCTAGTGGGCAATAGTATCCCCGTGGGCACGCGAGGCACGTAGCGGAGCCCGTGGTGTTGGTGTATGATCCTTCCGGGCACAATATCGGGCTGACAGAGCCCTGTGGACAATACGAACCAGTTGGACACGAATCTCCTCCAAAGTAGACGGCCAGCTCAGCACTGTCAGCCGTACTCACAATGCTCTTGACAACCCCCGACGACGGATTCGAGTGCGTGTTGTTGCGCTTGCAGAAGGAACCAGCGTCGCACAGCCCCGAGGGCTCCACGAGTCCTGCGTCGGAGCAGTACCTGCCTTCGTCACAAAACACGCAGTCGCTGGACTGTACAAGCCCGGTCGTATTCGAATAAGTCCCAACCGCACACGGTACAGGAAAATACGTGCCTTGCGGGCAATACGCGCCAGCGGGACAGACGTGGGTTTCGTTCTCTGCAGTCTTGCCATACGCGCTCTCGGATCGGGGAGGGCAGAAGTTCCCAGCAGCGCACAAACCCGTGGGCTGCACTAGCGCCACGCCGTCACAGAATGATCCTGGGGTGCATTCCAGACACTCGGTGGCGTTCGTGAGTCGGATGGCGCTGCTAAACGTGCCGATTGGGCATGGCACAGGGACTTCCGCAGTGCCGGCAGGGCAATAGTGGCCCGAAGGACAGTCCGCGTACGTGTTGGTAGCCACGCCGTCGCAGTAATACCCCATCGGGCACTCGTTGCAGATGCTTTGGCCCTTGTCTGCTGCGTACGTGCCAGCAGCACACTTGATAGGGGCCGAGCTCGCCTCGGGGCAGTAAAATCCTGCAGGACAGATTCCTCCAGTCACGCCGTCCGTTGGCGATGGCGAAGACGCATTCAAAACGCAATAGTAGCCAGCGCTGCACGACCCTGAGGGCGCTGTTAACCCTGTAGCACTGCAGTGCTTGCCTCCGGGGCAAAGCGAGCACGACGCCAGACTGGTTCCTCCCTTGGACGGTCGGAACGAGCCAACTGGACAGGTTATGGCACTTCCTGTGCCTTCGGGACAATAACTCGCGACCGGGCACACGTCACCATAGCTCTGGGCCACCGGGTTGGCAACTGGCGAGGCTCCGAAGCACACAAAGCCAGCTAGACAAGGTCCGCGTGGAGCTGATAACCCGTACGAATCGCAGTACTGCGCGCTGGGGCACGGCTCGCACTGCTCAATCTTCACGAGGCCCTGCACGTCTGCGAACGTCCCCGGTTCGCATTTCACAGGTAAGCTGGTCCCCTTGGGGCAATAGTTTCCCGTGGGGCAGATCGTTGGCGAGATCGTACCGGGCAATCCGCAGTAGTAGCCGGCGGGGCAAACGACGCACTGGTGCTGGGCTGGGTAGAGATTATATTGGCCTGGCGGACAGGGCGTCGGCGCAGTGGCCCCCTCCAGGGAGAACGACCCGCTGGGCGTCTCCATTTGCGTGGGCACCGCAGCTCCTCCAGTGCAGTAGTAGCCGGGGTGGCAGCTACCTGTAGGTTGAAGCAAGCCCGGGGTCTCACAATACTGGCCTGGATTACACGGAACGCATTGTGCCACAGACTCCAAACCGGTGAAGGGGTTGTACGTCCCCTGTGGGCACAACGTCGGCGACGAGGACCCCAGTGGACAGTAAGCTCCTTGAGGACACTGGTCGCCGGTGTGTCGGTTGGTCACGCCAAAGAGGGAGGACTCGTAATTCATCGGCGCTGAAGTGTAGGCCCCCAAGATGCAGTAGTAGCCAGGGTCGCAAAGTCCTCGAGGGACCGTAAGCGCCGTGGAATCACAATACATGCCTGGCGGACAAGCCAGACAGTCTTCCACCGCTCTAAGCCTCAAAGCATTAGCATACGTGCCAATTGGGCATGGCTCAGGGCTTGAAATGCCCGTACGGCAGTAATATCCCGCCGGGCAAGTGATCGGGTAGGCCGTCCCGATGGGGCAGTACGATCCAGAGACGCAGAGCGCGCAGTCCTCCTCGCTAGCCCCCATGCTGCGATTAATATAATATCGCTCTGGACACGGCACTTGGGTTTGAGATGTCGATCGCAGCGGACAGTAGAAGCCTGGAGCGCACACCCCCGTGGGCTGCAACGCGCCTGCAAGGCTGAAGTAACCTGCGGGTGTCGGCGTGCAGTCGCTCATGCTGTCTTGGCCGGTGCGGTTACTGTAGCTGCCCGCTGGGCAAATCACCGGAGCGGGGGTCGCTGTGGGGCAGAAGTATCCCGCCGGACAGGCATCCGTCTCCAGCGCTGGCTCACTATCCGATCCTGGCGGACAGTACGTGCCGTTGTAGCACGTGCCGTAGAGGGCCCCGGGCGCAGACCACCCCACCGCGTTCGAGCGCATATTCGCTGCGCTGGTCGTGTCGCTGTTGCAGAAGTAGCCGGCCTCGCATGTCGAGCACGCCTTGGCTCCGCTGGTGGAGAACTTGCCTTTGCCGCAAGGTTTGGGACTCACCGAGGCTTCGACGCAGTAGTAGCCGGCCGGGCACGTGACGCACGCTGGCCAAGCATCCGCCGGCCCCACTGTCTTGGTGTTGTTCACGGGCGTGTAGCTCCCAGCCTTGCAAGGTATCGGAGCGACGGAGCCCGCGGGGCAGTAGTAACCTGGCGGGCAGTCGTCGCACTGGCTGGGCTCGAACAATGACGTGCTGGATGTGTAGGTGCCACTTGGACACGGGAACTGCGTGCTCGAGTATGTCCCCAGCGGGCAATAGTGGCCCGGAGCGCAGTTTCCGTCGATAAAGGACTTGCCGCCTTGACAATACCTGCCTGGTGGACAGATATTGCACTCTTCAGCTGCTGCTAGCGACGTGCTCGAGCTCCAAGTCCCCGGTAAACACGGGAACTGGTTCGAGTACGCGGTGCCGTTCGGACAGAAGAAGCCTGGGCCACAATCCAACATGGTTTGCGTTTCGCCTCCGGTGCCCTGCAAACAGGCGTGGCGCAGCGGACAAATGGTACAGTCCTGCGCTCGGATCAGGTCGATGTTCTCGGTATACGTGCCAGCGGGGCACGGATGGTCTGTAGCGAGCACGGTGCCTCCAGGACAGTAATGGCCCTTTGCACAGCGATCGACGTAGTTGCTTTGACCCACGTGAGGACACGACCAGCCTGGGGGGCAGTCCAAGCACTCGTACAGATCCGCTGCTCCCGTCTGCGGGTTGTAAGTCCCCGCTGGGCAATTCGTCGGGGAGCTGCTCGCTTCGGGGCAATACTTGCCAACAGGACACTCGTGACACTGGGAGCCGATAACCAAGCCAGTTTGGTCGCCACTATACGTCCCTGCGGCACACGGGTACTGGTTCGCAGCGCGTGTGCCTTCGAGGCAGAAGTAGCCCAGTGGACACGTCTGCGGCTCCGAGCTGCCAGTTGGGCAGTAGCTGCCTGCCGGACAAACCTGGCACGCATCGGAGCTCTTCTGTCCTGCGTCCGGGTTGAATGTCCCCGATGGACAAGGGTTTTGAGACGCGCGCTTGGTGCCTTCGGGGCAGAAGAAGCCTGCGGGGCAAAGCTGCCGCGTGAGCGGAGTCGCTCCCATTTCGCAGTAATAACCTTCAGGGCATGGAGCACACGCGTGATCGATACTCTACACGACAACGCTGTTAGTACTGTTGCGTGAAAGGCTCTCAGGAGAGTGCTGAGTGAGCGCAGCGTACCTCGCCAGCCATTTTAGTTCCATAGGTTCCTGCAGGACACAAGAAGAAGGTCGTAGCCGGGTTGCAGTAGCCTCCCAGTGGGCACGCGTCTTCGGGCGGCGTCGGGTTCGTCGAGGCGAGGCTGCACTTGTATCCTGGATAGCACGAACGACAGTTGGCCACGGCACCTGCACTATAGTAGCCCACTGGACAAGGCTGCGGCAGTTGATCCGACCGCGGGCACTCGTAGCCTGGATCACAGGCCAGACAGCTTGTCGACGCGCGAAGGCTGTAGTAGCCGACCGAGCAGTTCTTGGGCATCTCGTTGGCCGTATCGCAGTAGTAACCTCGCGGGCACTCGACGCACGACCCGGAGCCTGACGTCGAGTAGTATCCTGCTTGGCACGGCTCGGCGCTGGAGCTGTTTGTGAACGCACAAGAGTAGCCGGCAGGGCACGGAGTGCAGGAACTCGCTCCACCAGTTGAGTACGTCCCCTTCGCGCAAGGAACGAGCAGTTTGGCCGTGGAATCTGGACACGCGTAGCCGGTAGGACAGGCAGTACACGCCGTGGCACCTGTCGAGCTGTAGTAGCCGTCAGGACAAGCGACCGGAGGGGAAGTCGTTGGGTCAGGGCACGCATAACCTGCGGGACAAATAGTGCACTGCACAGCGCCTCCCAGTGAGAACCATCCGGGTGCACACACCGCGCACGTCGAGGCCCCCTCAACACTGCTGTACGTGCCCAGCGCACATGCAACTGGGGCAGCAGTCGTAGCACTAGTGCAGGCGTAACCTCGAGGACACGCCTTACACGACAACGAGCCTGAAGCGCTGTAGTACCCCACACCACAGGGCTGAGGCTCTTGGCTTGTAGATGCACAGAAATGCCCACTCGGACACGCAGAACACACCAAACTACCCGCCAGAGAATACGACCCGCCCGAGCATGCAACGGGGCCGACTTTTGGGTCCACACATTCATAACCAACCGAGCACTTCGTACAGGGCGCAGCACCGGAGTCTGCAGCGTAAGTGCCTCCTGCACACATCTCTGGGTTGACGGAGCCTTGAGGGCAGTAGTAGCGCTCGGGGCACTGCGCGCACGATTCTTGGAGCGTCTTGTTGTTGTAACTTCCTGCGGCGCACTCGTGACACTGGACGTCGCCTGCTATTGAATACGAGCCAGCAGAACAAGGCTGGGGGCTGGCTTTTCGGTCGCTGCAGGATGCCCCCGCAGGACAAATGAGGCAGGTTGATTGTCCTTCAGAGGAGGCGTACATTCCACTTGGACAAGCTTGGCAGGTACTGACATCTTCAGCGAATGCAGCGCTGGACGAAGTACCCAGCGGACACGGCACCGGTGCTGAGCAGGACCCTGGACAGTAATACCCGAGAGGGCAGCCGACACATTGCGAGACCCCCGTTGTGATGTTGGGCAATGGGAACCAGCCTGCACGACACGGTTCCACGCATGACTCCATTGCGAGCGGCTCGTAGTACACTAGCACCTCATTTTGAGGGAAAACAGCGTCGGTTTTGGCGTTGTAGTTGAGATCGGCCGAGGCGAGCTGGTGAACAATTCCGCTGGTAGCTCGCACTGTGGACGCAGACGCAGACGCAACCACGTTGATCAGCCTCGGAGTGTTCCACGTGCTTGTCGTGAATGTCACTTGGTCCGGAAACGCCTCGATGTATGAGTCATGCGGCGCCAATTGAACGATCACGTCGCTGCTGGGCTGTGAGAGGAGCGATATCTCGTAACTGTCGTTGCGAAGACTCTCCACGACGGCGAGAAAGCGATCGGAGATGTGGACGCCGGGGAAATCGTTTTCGCTGACGTGCACTTCAACGTTGTCGACTGCAGCGAAGGTCCGTTCGTCATCCCCGCTGGAAATTATGTGGGGGATAACTACAACTGTCTCTGCAGTAGCTGTTCCACTCGCGACGTAGTCATTCGGTGCAGTGACCGTGATGTTGGCGGCGCTGGACCAGTTGGACGCCGTGAAAACCACTGATTCGGGCTCGACTGATAGCCTTGCACTGCTATCGGAATCTCCGACTGAAAGGACAACAACAGCATCCCCGTACGGCGGCGCGCTCAGCGACACCGTGTACTGTGTTCCAGTGGCGTCACCTTCAGCCACTTGCAACCTCCAAGAGCTTATCACAGCACGCGCCTTCGAGAGGAGTGTGTCCGACGTATCAACGTACGCCTGATCAATGATACGGCTAGCCGCATCAACCGTCTGCAACAGGATTGATGGACCAACTGGACCCTCGAGTGGCGGGTGAGCAACTCCGTCCAGCTCAATCGACACGTCCTGCATCTCCACGCTGTCTGTCCCCGATGCAGCGTCTCTCTTGATCCAAATCGCATTGTTCTT
The DNA here is from genome assembly GCF_000149755.1 of Phytophthora sojae. NCBI lineage: Eukaryota > Oomycota > Peronosporomycetes > Peronosporales > Peronosporaceae > Phytophthora > Phytophthora sojae. The sequence goes on from NW_009258116.1 coordinate 6,770,511, forward strand.
CACCAAGACCGTGAAAGTTCCATCCAATCCAACGATACTTGACAACGCCACACCCACCAACGACCCGTACATATACGGCAAGTAAACAACCACAGCTCCATCCGTCGGTAGCGAGTGCGCCAGCGTCATGTGAATTGCCAGCGACGAGCTGCGACCGCTCAGCAAATTCGAGAACGTCGACCGCGAGTTCCACAGCACTCCAGGCGCCACCTCCATGTCCGATAGCTGCAGCGTACGTGTGAACGTAGCGCCAGTGTCCGAGATCTCCATGGATCCGACGCTAATGCGACCGGCGCGACTGGGATTCGTCACTCCTGTCAACTTAAACCGAATCTGCGACCCGGAGGCGACCTCGGAGCCGTTGCCGCTGCGCTGCACTGTCAACGAGTTGGCGCTCGTGTCCACGTCGACGCTCCAAGTGCCGTCCAGCGCCTCACTCAGCGCCGCATCATCCAGCGCCGCGTCCGGTGCGACTGTGAACAGCGCGTCCAGCTGGATCTTGATCCGTGCGTCCACTGGCAGATGCGGGGTGTCCCCCGTCGTGAGCGCAACCTCAAGCGCCGGCGACGCCAACACCGTCGCGTTACTCCATGAGGCGGTGGCCGAGGCATCAACGGCGTCCACGACGCAGTGGAGCCCCGCAAGGAGCAGCAGCGCCAGAAACACAACCAGCCGCATCTTATCAAGTGGCCCTCGAAGAGACGCGAACCTAGCGGGCGAGCACCGAAATGTGTCGAACACCGAAATAGTGGTGCGCTTCAACCTCTGCCTCAGAGGCAGTGGCAGCTCAGGTGTCTGAACAGCCGTGCTCCTTGTGCTCGGAAAATAACATTTACCTCAACGTAGGTTGAAGCGCCATTGCCAGTGTCCATGCATGATTCGGGCCCAATTCCATGCTTGACCCGGGCTCAATCAATCATTGCTGCTCGGTCCGCCTTCCAGAATCAATTACCCGCAGCCTTCAGCAAATGAGAGTGGTTGCTGCACCCGTCCACTGGAGCCATCTTTTGAATTGTCCGCACTAATAACCTAACCAACTTCGTATACGCGGTATACTTTCGACTTTCAACCATTCATTCCTAAAACTGCGGCGAGCCGCCACACGCATGAATCCCCCCCGCCGCGCGGTCGCCCTGTTGGCCGTACAAGCATGCGCATGATGTCGACGACTACCGGTAGCGCCTAGTGGTGCTGCAGCGACACCTCGTGGCGACGATGACGTGGAGCGCTCCCTGGCTGGCTGGCAAGACTGCGGTCGGCGCAACACAAAAGGCGTCAGAGCCCCCCCCCCCCCTCCTCCCTGCGCGCGTTTGAAGAGATGCATGAGCATCAGGCCACCTCTCAGTCCTGTCAGGCAAGTAACTGTTCGGGGGAGATCTATGCATCACTTGGTGTATTCATACTCGTGTCTGTACGCGCAGCGGCCAGCTTTAACCGGCGGAGACAGAAGGCACTTCCTGCTCCGCTTTCAAACAGCTTTACCAGGAGAACAAGCGAAAGAGCGCAAGCAGAATGCGTGAGACTTCAGCGTTTGGGATCAGTTCGAGGGCGGGGCTATCGTCAGTCGGGTACAGCGGTATCAGTCGGGGAAAATAAGCTTCCAGTCGGGCAATCGGGTACGGTGACGGGTGACGGTGTTCTCAGTCGGGTACCGGTGGTGATGTTTGTTGTTTGCTTGGCTAGGTCAACGCATGCGCTCAAGTTGTTTACCTGTACAAGACTACAGCTCGTGGCGTGGCCACAAGAATCTTGCGAGCTGTTGGTAGGAGTTAACGTAAGAGAACGATGGAAAAAACAATGTAATGGACTGTCCGAGATGTGTAGTGTCCTGTACTGTTCGAAAATTCGCTCCCCGTAAGCTATGCACTTAGTCATTTCACTTAGAGGCCTCAAAGAGACCATTTGCAACCGAAGCAAAGCATAGGTCTGCAATGTTCGGCGCGTGGGCCGGAAGGTATGCCTAAGTAGGAGTTTCTATCTAATCCAGATACCTCGCCTGGTCGAGCCGAGGACTTAGCGTAAGGCTCGAGGGGGTGGGGCAGGTCGCGCAGCGGCGCCCCTCGAAGTGCCGTTGCTAAGTCCACAGGCGAGAGCCAACGTGAGAGTGTCCTACCCTCTTTAACATCAAGTAACAAGTGCTTAGTCGCTTTGGTGGTCGGCATTGGGCCTTCTCGAACATTCTTCATCTAACCGGTCTATACATGGAGTATACAATTTGCTTCAGTTTTGGTCGGTTCCTGACGGTCGTGGTCGGGCGCAAACGGGTACAATAGTCTCGTCACAGCCTAGTCTTCCATATGGTGGACGGGTGCATCAACAAGTGCCTTCAGCAAATTCATGCAGTTTCTTCCTGTAATGGGAGTCATCGTGTGTCGGTGGCCAGATTCGGTCTTCTCCACTTGCGTTGAGCCAAGACGGAGAAGTATGCACAGCATTAACAGCAACGTCGGGGTCACCAAATGGTCTCAGTGAAGGTTCGCTATCCGCCAATCCGTGCCTCAGGCTGGAGTCAATTCAGCAGCAGCAGCAGAACAACAACAACCGCCTCGGCGGCTGCACGTGTCGTCTCAAACGCAGCAATCGGATTTTTCGACGAGCAAGCCGCCTCCGTCACTTTACAATTCGTGCGCTCTTCTTCTTGTCTCAAGCGCTCAACGCAAACGATGCACAGCGCCGCCAGTGGATTTCGCTTCAAGCGAGCGAGCGACGACTGCGGGGCGCTTGCGGGCGTGGCGTTCGCCGACTCTGGTGACTCGTTTCTCGCCGATGCGTACCGTCTGGATCGAGCGCTCGGATGGGCTTCAGCCCCCAACCATGGATCGCATCGACCGAGGGACTTGAGCCAAGCCAGCGGCGCTGCTCAACGTCACGGGCTGAGCCCTTTGCCGCCTCGCCGATGCGGTTGCCATATGGATCGCGAGCGGTGCCTCATTCACAGTCAAGATAGGCGCCGGGCACAGCCACGAAGAGCGCACATATGGGGCTCTCAACATAACACACGACGCCTCTTGCTTTCGTGCACGTGTGTACGCATTACTTCAAGCGAAGCTGCATGTGCGATGGGTCCGGCCGGCCGTGGGCCACCCCCCAGTCCGATCCCCACTTGACGAAATCCCCCGCCTTCAGCACGCACACAGAGCTCCAGAGCCAACTCAAGTCATGCGCACGCCCACGGCGACAGTAGTAGACGGGTACTTGGAGCGGCGCGGGCGCCACCTGAAGAGCTGGCGACGCCGCTTCTTCGTGTTTGAGGACGGCATGCTGCTGCACAAGAAGAGGGACGGCCCGGGCGCCAAGGTCCTCCACGAGGACCGCGTGTTCGACGTGCTCTACTGGAGCGGGCGCCCTCACGGCCTCTGCCTCAAGCTCCGAGGCGACCGCATCGTGTACTTGACCGCGCGCTCAGAGGAAGACGCCGCGCGATGGCACGACGCCATCGAGAGCTACCTGAATGAGCAGCGCTGCGTCGAGGACCTGCGGCGCGCGCTGTGTCGGGGTCGCCTGCCGTCCATCCGCGAGTGCGAGTAAAGCAGTGACTGAAGGCAGCTGAGCAGAGCAGAGCAGAGCAGATAATTTATTTGGCGGAGGGCGTTGACGCAATGCAATGGAGTGGAAGGGGTGGAGATTAACAGCAGGCGCGGGCTCCTGTGCAGCACCGAAAGATCGAATAAGTTGCCACTTCACCGCAACAGCATAATAAGGAGCGACGGACGTACCGCCTTGGTGGACGATTGCAGGACGGAAGGAAGTGGCCTCCACCACAGGCAAGTTCGCCGAAAGTGAAAGCCAGCTGGGTGATGGATTTTTACTTGATTTGTGTATGGTTTTCGGTCGATGGGTACATTTTCCCACACTGCGCAAGCCAAGGGGAGCTCATTGCGGAAGTCGCTTCCAACCGCTCGTGTCGCCTTGTTCGCTCTCCCGTCGCAGCACTCGCCCCCGTCGCAACTGCCGCTACGTGATTGACAAGAGTAGACAGAGAGAGAGAGAGAGAAATATTGTAGCTGAGAGAGAAAGATAATAATCGAGACCGTCGAGACATTCACGTTGTCCGTCCGTCACGCTCTTGATCTCTTCTTCTTGCAACTTGAGCCCCACAGACCATGTCGCTCTTCGGGACGTCCGTCAACAGTGGGGGCTTCGGTTTCGGTGGCCCCGCCACAACAACGGCAGGCTTTGGCCCGAGTGGCGGCTTCAGCTGCGACCCCTCTGGCCGAGTCGCTGGGGGCTTCGCGGACGCTGACGACGCCTCGGAGCCGTTCGGACGCGTCGAGAACACGCTCCAGTGCTTCGTGCGGAACGGCAGAGGAGCGACCACGTTCAAGTGGACGCCTCCTCAGCCGCCATCGCGTCCGCTGTTCCAGAGCTCGCCGTCGCCTTCGTTCGGGTTTCACTCGGGTGGGGGCGACTCGAAGCCCGATATCCCGGCATTCGGCTACTCGAGCCAGCCGCAGTCCAAGCCGCTGTTTGGATCGAGCGCCCCTGCGTTTGGTGGCAGCCAAGTGACGGTCAGTGGTGGAGGGTTCACCTTCGGGGCTACTGGCGCGAGGACACCCGCAACGGACACGAACGCAGGCTCAAGCTTCGGGTTTGGCAGTGTTGGTGGCGCTGGTGGAAGTCTCGGCCAGGCCACGTCGACAAGTTTGTTCGGCAGCACTGGATCCAGCGGCGTGGGCCCGAGTTTCGGAGCGTCTGGCGCTGTGTTTGGGTCGAGCAGCAGCGCTGCCAAGCCGCCTCTGGCGCCATCTCCGAATCCGTTCACATCGTCGACTTCCGGTTTCGACTTCAAGTCGACTACGAGTTCGTTTAGCGGTAACGCGAAGCCTGCGAACCCGTTTGCGACCTCGACGACTACGCAATTCGGAGTGTCGAAGGCGTTTTCGTTTGGAGATTCCATGATGCAGCAGTCCTCTGGAACTTCCAGTAGTAGCAACCCGTTTGCGGTCAAGAGTGCTTCCAGCTCGACGTCCAACCCGTTTGCGACCAAGCAGACTCAGGGCTCGACGTCCAACCCCTTTGCAGTGAAGCAGGTTCCAAGCTCGAGTGCGAACCCTTTTGCCTCTCCGGCATTCGCTTCGAGCTCATCGGCAAACCCGTTGGCCGCTAGGGTCTCCCCCAACGCTAACGTGAACCCGTTCTCCGTTCCTACGCCGGATTCGTCCAGCTCGAACAAGAACCCGTTTGCAGCGCCAAGCTCGTCCTGGCCACCTGCTCAGGTGTCGTGGCCTTCTTCTTCTGCTAATCCAGGCTCGGCATCGATGAAGTTCAAGAGCGGGCTGCGTCCAGCTTTTCATCCGAGTGCAAGCCCCTGGGGCACCAGCACGAAGGAGTCGTCTTCGGCACAGCCAGCTTCGATCTCAGGCTTCGACTGGACTGGCTGGGAGAAGAAGAAAGAGGAATCGACGCAGCAGAACGCTGGGAGCCTATTCAACACGCCGAATCTCTCAAGCGTCGAGACGACGAAAAGCTCTCCGAGTTCTTTGGTGCCCGCGTCTGAAGCTTCTTCTTCGTCGTCGTCGGATGTGGTGGTGGCGTCCCCTGATACGGACCCGTACGGCTCGGGTTCGTTTGGTGCTGGCCTGGTCGAGCAAAAGATCAAGACAGCGATCGCGAATCCGCCGTCGTCGGTTGAGCTCAAGATTCTTGACGCTCGATCATCGCCCGCATCGATCGCTCCAATGTCTCGCCAGCAGCCTTCAGCGAAGTTTGCTGCCAAGCTAGGTTTGGCCCGACAGCCTCTACAGGCAGTTCCCATGCGCCCAGTACAGCCACGGTTTCCGAGTCGCAGGGTTGCCACGACCGCGTCGACCTCTCGACCGCAGGTCGATCCGTTCCGCTTCTCGAGCTCGTTCTCCCGCCTGGCCATCTCGAAAAGAGCTTTACGGGTCCAAGTTGGCCCCACGGCGATGGCGAAACAGAACGACTTGAGCAGTCCAGGAAAGGCTGAACGGGTTGGCAACGCCTACGAGCGTGCTGAAGTTGCAAGTCCGGCCAAGTCCAATGAGAAGTCGGACGATGAGCCAGAAGCTGCTGCCACCCTCGAGAGTGATAGACTAGATGAGGAACAGGTCGAGAAGCCTGCTTCATCGTCTGCCTGGCCTGTTCTACGCAACGACAAGTACTTCACGCAGCCATCTGAAGGTGAGCTCCACCATCTCACGGAGGAGGAATTGGCACGCGTGGAGAACTTCGTGATCGGCTGTCGCGGCTGCGGGAAAATCTCCTTCGTTGGAGCCACGGACCTCCGCGGCCTTCAGCTCGACGATGCCGTTGTGTTTTCCGACGGAGAAATCGTGGTGTACCCGGATGAACGCGCCAAGCCGGACGTCGGTTGCGCGCTGAACAAGCCAGCTATCGTTGATCTCCACGGCATTTCCGCCGAGGTGAACGAGTCGCACGAGGACTTCTTGAAGCGTCTTGAGCGTCACACGCAGGCGTTGGGCGCAACCTTCCTGGGGTATGACGAGGACGCGCAAGATGGGAGCGGTGGCGTGTGGAGCTTCCGCGTGGAGCACTTCTAGGTTTGATTTACACAAAGCATGCATGGTTAGTAAGTAGTAAGCAGGTAGGAAAGTTAGTCAATCAGTAGGAGTAAGCCCATGCAAATATGTAGCACGAAAGATGTCAAACAAACGAGTAATTAGCGTGTGACGTGTTAGGTCTGTCCTGTTGGCTTGGTCTTATTGCCAAAGTGTGCTTACGCTCGCCAGTCGATGAACGTGGAGCAGAGGTGCATCAGCTGGCTCGTCCGGTACGATTCCACGAAGGAAGACTCGCGACCCGTGACTAGGTGCGCGAGTCCGCCGAGAAACTCGGGCTCCAGCTCCAGAGGCGTTGAGGTCGATGAGGCATCGCCAGTCAATTCGCGCTCCTGGGTGTACGACAGCAGCGAACGCAGCTGAACCGCCTGCGTCGCCAAGGACACGATCATCGACGAAACGGAAGTTTGCGCCAAAAGCGTGTTCTTGTCAGACTTCTTGCTGGCATCCTTCGCCGAGGCATCCCGGGCACTGGAAAGCTGCTGGGAGAGCAGCATAACGCGCTGCAGGAACTGGTCTTCATGGCCAACCTCAAGGCCTTTTTGCTGCTCCAAACGAAGGTACTCCAGAATGAGGCCGCCGCCGATGGCGTCCACCTTCTCGCAGCTCTTCCACTGAGGAATATACGCACACATGGGCTCAAGGTCCAGCAGCAACTGCAGCAGAACATCTTTCTCACTGGCAAAGAGGCAACGCATCGCGACGTGAGAGATTAGGCACGCATGGGCTTCTTCGTAGCGGTGCGCAGCAATCCACTGAGCAATTTCCTCATGACGCTCCTGCCTCACGACAGCTCGTACCGCCAAAGCTTCGCTAACCCATTCGGAAGGAAGGCTCAAGCGCTCACACAGCTCTTCCCGCTGAGAGGCATTCGATGCCAATGCATCCGCGTTGCGGAACAGAAGTTCGCGGCAGGTATTTTTGCGCTCCGTCGCGTCCGAGATATTTAGCGCAACATAGACTGCATCCTTCCAAAGGCCAGCGCCCTCCAATTGGCGAATGAAATTCTGATGGATGTGCGATTCCCACTGGCGATCGAGCTTGTAGCCGATCGCGCGCAAAACGCTGTGGAGGTGCCACGACAACTCGTAGTCCAGGTGGTGCGACTCCTGGCTCATAAAGCCGCTTGGCGAGAGGACTTTGCACAGCGAAGCCACATCCTCGATGTAGAGCTTCATCAATTCCATCAAAACGTCGTCTTTGTCTGAGCCCGAGGTCGCAAATCGTGAAAGCGAGTCAGAAGCAAGCTTCTTGGTGACAGCGTCCTCGTAAAGCGTCATGGCCGACTTCAGGGACGTGGCTGGGCCGCGCTTGTACCACAAGAACAGAGCTAAGCAGGCGATCCACGACATACTCGCACCTTTTTGAGCTGACAAAACCTCCACGCTTCCTGCCAGCACACTGTAGACAAGAACAAGAGTCTTGTCCATAAAGTCCAGCGCTCCGTTTTCACTCCACTGCGCAAGTTGTGTCTCCATCAAATTGCGAAAATCCGTTCCTTCGTAAGATGCGGCCTGAGAAATCAGCGTCGCGAGGCGAAAGTCACCACAGTCCAGCGCCATATCCGCTGCTTCAGCGATCCGGTGCTGACACAGAAGACGGAGCACGCCTTCCGGGCTGGGAGAGTCGTCAATACCGCCCGCGTTGCTCGCATCCTTCATGGCAGCTTCAAACCACTGAGAGATGGCCTCACGGCGCAGATCTACCGTCTGAAAAGTGTCCAGCGTCTCCACTTCGTTGGGGTCATCCCGCGACGCAAGAGGGTAGAACACAGAATCAGGGCGTTCGCCCAATTTGGCACCGTGTTCTTGTCCCCAGAGAGCCTGGATCAACTTCCATAGGAGAAGCGTATGCTTTTCACATGAATCACATGGTACCTTTCGAACTCGGTTTTCAGCGTTGGCAACGTACTTGTGCAAGCAGTTCATTAGCGGCTCGTGGACGGGGAGGGCATACTGTACTGGAACTTCGGATCCATCATGATCTACGTAGTGGTTTGGAGTCCGTCCCTGCGACGTGAACTCAAAGTGTAGCTTCAGTCCTTCTTCGAGATCGGTCTTGCGCGATTTGGAAAGACGAAGAGGAAACTCGATACTGACACGACGGCCTTTGTTTTCCACATTTGAATAGACTTCGGGTCGCGTAGTGAGCTTTCCAAGGTTCACGAGCTCGCCATTTGGCCCCCAGGAACAGCGAAACGAGCGAGCCATGAACATGCCGCCGTCGACATGGTTTCGGACGACTTTCGCTTGTGATTGGTTAGAGGTCTGCAACATCATTTGGTATGTGGTAGATTTCTCCGCAGGTGGCAACCGATCGGCGTTGCTGTTCACGCCAAGTGGCTTCAAGGTGTACGGGATGACAGGGAACACTTCACTGGTTGGGCGCTGGTCTTTCTTCGTGGCCACCACCACCTCCTCGACATTAAAATCCATGAGCGAGTCGGACTCAGGTCCCGACACTCCTGAGTCGTCTGACATCGCGATCGACTTGTCGCTATCCGCGCTGGGGACTTGCTGCTCTCCAAATGACGCAACCACATTATTGTTCACCTCGCCACCGTAGATCCAAGACTGACGAAACAGCCCACTTCGATCAGCCGAAAAGGGACTCTTTCCACGACCGACTACATGGCCTCGTGTCATGCCTGGCTTGCGCGGGGGCTGGTCCATATGCAGCTCCTTGCTGTCCGCCACTCCGTTCTGGCCGTCCATGTCAACGTCGTCGTCGTCGTCATCATCATCAAAACCGTAGCGGCTGAAATGCTCCACACGGAACCGCCAGATACCCTTATCCGTAGAGTAGTCAAGGAAGGTGGCACCGATATCCTGTGTGCGCTGTTTTACGCGTTCCTTGTACTTTTCGGGCGACGAAGATTTGCGCGGCGGGAATATTCCCAGCAGCTCGACAATAGCGGGTTTGTTCAGACCCTTGCCGAGTTCATGCTTCTTCTCATCATCCTTGTAGACGATCACCTCTTTTTTCTCAAAGAACACCAGCTCATCAAGGTCAAGATCACGCACATCCGTCTTACCGATCCACTCAACGGCCCCCAGTCCTCGGCAGCCGACAGTAAACTTTTCCACTTGCGAGAGTTCCTGATCGGTCATTGTCTGCAAGCGTTCATACGAGGGGATAGTGTAGTAATCTTTGTTTTTCAGCACAGGGCAAGAAGAAGCGGCAGGGGAGTCACGATCGGCTCTGTTCGCTGCAGTTTCCTTGAACAAGTCGTCCTCATCGCGACTGGCAGAAGCCAAGTACTCGTCGTACGTCATGAAGCGCTTAGGCGGCGCCGTCTCTTCACTAGTATGTGCTTCAGGCTTCTTAGTCAGGGAAGAAATCGACGAGCTGTGGTCCTCACGCTTCTTGTCCTCGGTGCGATTTTCAATCACAACAACATCGATGGAATCCCCGTCCTTCAGCTGCAGTTCTTCAATGGAGCTTGCGTCATGCACGATGCGGCCCTTCAAAACCAGCTCAATGTCGACGATGGGGGATGCCGTCGAAGTACTGCTCTCACGCAGCAACTGCTTCACTTCAGTTCTCGCTTGTTTCACAGTCTGGTTCGGGTAAAGACGCAGCGAGAACGACTTTTTGTTTGTCTGGTTGCAGAATGTGACGCTGTACTTGCCATCATCACCGGTCTTCAGTAGCCGACTGCGCGCACTTCCAATTTCGTGAACATCTGGGCGGTCACTGTCAGCGATCGGCACAACGGATACGTGAGGGCTCGCTCCCAGCCGAGACGGAGTTTGTTCTCCCTTGTCAATCACAAGCTTCTTCGTGACCGAGTTTCGGAACAGCGACGAAGTAAACTTGAACTCGTCTTCCTTGGAAGAGCTATCGCCCTTTGAATTCCCATCCGTTCGGGCTCCGCTTGAAAGCGAAGACGAAATAGCCGGGGACGTGAACGTTGAGAATCGGCTCTTCGAGCCCTTGAACGAGCCACGGATAAAGGACACCGGAATGGCGTGACGGTTGCTGACCGTCTGACGGCGTGTCACGAGAGGTGGGTCCAGTGGGCCCCTGGGAAGCCCAACGTCATCAGCGAATGTGGTGAGTCGAGAAGACGCACTAGATCCAGTTTTGATCGATTGGAGATCCAGCGCGGCCTTCACGTTTTGCTCAACAAGACCAGCACCGAACGACCCGGCACCGTACGGGTTCACATCAGGAGCTGCGACCAGGTTCAGTGGTTGCGCGGCTGCTGCCTGAGCCGGTTGCTGTGGCTGCCCAAACAGGCTACTCGTCGTGCCGAAGCCTCCAGTTGGCGCAGCAGGCGTAGCAGTGGTTCCAAAGCCGCCAAAACTACCAGTAGTAGTGCTACCAAATCCGCCGCCAGTGCCGAAGCCGAACCCAGTGGTTCCTGTGCTCGTGGCAGTATTAGCTCCCCCGAAAAGAGATGATCCACCGGCTGCCGGAGTACTACCGAATAGCCCTCCCGTAGTCGTACTTCCAGGCGTCGATCCAAACAGGCTAGTTGTCGCAGGCTTAGCCGCTCCAAACAAACTGGTGGTCGCACCAGGCGTAGCGGCTGGAGTCGTGCCAAATCCAAAGCCGCCCGTTGAACCGGTCGTTCCACCCGTCGAGCCAAAGAGTGAGGTCGTGCCGGCGGCCGGTTGCGCAGGCGTGGTGCCAAACGCACTGGGCGTCGTAGTACCTCCAAATGCACTGCCCGTCGTGCTTCCAAACGCGCTCATACCGCTAGTGGCACCGAAGCCGAAACCTCCAGTAGCAGGCTTGGGAGCGGTACCTCCGAACGAAAAACCAGTTGACGCAGGTGCTGCCGTGCTAGTTCCTCCAAACAGCGACGTTGTCGCGCCAGCCTGGGGCTGTGCAGTTCCAAATCCGAAGCCTCCCGTAGCTGGGGCCGCAGCAGGCGTGGTCGTGGCGCCAAATCCTCCAAAGCCGGTGGACGCTGCAGGCTTGCCAAACGCAGAAGAGCCAAAGCCGGAGGAAGCCGCTGGGGTAGTCGTACCGAAGCCTCCAAAGCCGCCAGTCTGTGGCTGCGCCGCAGGAGTCGCACCAAAGCTGCTTCCGAATCCGCCCGTCGTCGATCCAAATGCACCACCTGTAGCGGGAGCTCCAAATGCCGACGTAGCAGCGGGCGCGGCGCCAAACGCACTGCTCGTAGCTGGCGCACCAAACGCTCCCGTCGCGGGGCGGGCAGCAGTATTTCCAAACAAGCCGCCGCTCGTGGCAGGCGCCGCCGGTTGCGATCCGAATCCACCAAATCCTCCGGTTGTCGTTGAAGTGGTCGAGCCAAACGCAGACGACCCAAAGCCGCCACCAGCGGTGGATGTTGCACCGAAAGCTGACAGCTGGCCGGTGCCGAATCCTCCAGTGGATCCAAAAGCCGAACTGGTTGCCGGCTGGGCGCCGAAGCCCCCGAACGCGCCGGTTCCGCCCGTGGTCGCACCGGGTGCCGGCGCGTTCTGCGTAGCCGCCGCCTGGGCTGCCGCCGGGTTCGTGCGCTTCAAGTAGTCTTCGTAGCGCAGCTCCTCCGTCGACTTGTGCGCGTACGCCTGCATGCGCGAGATCGAGATGTAGTTGGCCGTGCCGCCCGTTCCTGACGGCTCCATTTCGCGCGTGGGCTGGTACGGCGGTTGGCCCGTGCCGACCTGCACCTGTCCAGCCGCGGCGCCGGCCGCCGGCTGCTGGGTGCCAAAGCCGCCGAAGCCCGTGGTGCCCGTAGCCTGCGAGCCGAATCCGCCGGTCGTGGCCGTCGACGTCGCTCCGAACGGGCTCTTGGCCGCCGACGCGCCGAAGCCGCCCGTTGTGCTGCCGAACATGCCGCCGCTGGCCGGCGCTGGCGTGCCGAAGCCGCCCGTCGTGGCTCCTCCTCCTCCGAACGCGCTGGTGGTACCGGCACCGCCGCCGCCGCCGAAGGCGCTCGTGGATCCGAACGGACTGGGGCTCGCCGCCGGCTTGGCGCCGAACGGGGTGCTAGCGCCGAAGGCCGACGTGCCGGAAGATCCGAAGCCGCCTGCAGTCGCGCCGCCGCCGAACGCTGACGTGGCGCCGAAGCCCGACGTGGTGGCGGGGTTCGCAGCCGCGCCGAAGCCCGTGGAGGGCGCCGCGGCCGCTCCGAAGCCGCCGAAGCCCGTCGTGCCGGTCTGCTGCGCGCCGAAGCTGCCTCCTGTGGCCGGCGCGGCGGCGGCCCCGAAGCCCCCGAAGGCCGGCTTGGCCGCGCCCGCGCCCGCGCCGAACGCCGACGTGCCGGAAGATCCGAAGCCGCCCGTGGTGGCGCCGCCGCCGAACGGAGACGCGGCCGCGGAGCTGCCGAAGCCGCCGCTGGTGCCGCCCGAGCCGAAGCCTCCGAAGCCGCCGCTCGCGGGTGTGCTCGAGCTGCCGAACCCGCCGAACGACATGCGGAGTGAAGGTCCCTCTGTGCTGTCTGGGTGCCTAGAGTGGGGGCAGGCCGCGGGGTGCAATCGAACGAGCGTGAGCCGCTTCGCTGTCGACCTGCCGATTGTGTTGTGCTTTGTATGGCGTTGGGTTGGTGGGCGCCAAATTAGACCCGCACTAAGTGCGAGTAACTTTGGTGTACAATACACCAACTTCAACATCCGAAAGGGATCAAGTTGAACAGGGGAGTGTCAATTCACTCTGGATACAATTCGCCACGGCACGCCAGAGCAGATTGATGGAAGAAGAAGACGGCAACAGAAGAATTTGAGATTTTCATGCAGCGATCTTCTCAATTCCAACAGGAAGCAATACTGTAGCAACTTGCTACTGAAGTACCCCGCTCTGTCAGAACTCGCCCGCAGAGTTTTATCGATGCCGACATCGTCAGCAGCCGCGGAGCGCAGCTGGAGTATCTACACGTTCATTCACAGCAAGTACCGCAACAAACTTCTGTCGGACAGGGCTATGAAGCTGCTGTTCGTCTACAACTGCCGTTTGGCGCGCAACACAACTCCTGACGCGGTGTACGACCAGTCGACCTTTGAAGATCAAGTGCAGAGGAGGAAAGTGGTGATGAAAGCGAGCCTTTCCTCGGCTGTGATGCTGAGCGCTGGCAGCCCGAGCACCTGCGCGTTCTCCTCAGTGGACGTCGCGGCGAGAGCGAGGGCACCTCTTCACCCTTCGACGCTGATAACAGCCTCGACTACCAAGGTTCTCAGTAGACAACCAGTATTTCCAGTGCTACTCTACCTTCCACTAGCTTAATTTTTATTTATTTATTCAAATACATTGACACCTCGGACGGTTTTACTTCCATTCGTCCCTCTATTGTACGTGCCATGGTGTTGTAGTGTTGCTACCGCTGCTACGGCACACCATTCTCCTCCGGTCAATTTCAAGGCGGCCGGTGGTTTTTGCCGCGGATTAAACCGGATTAAGCTGATTAATCCAAAAAATAAAACCGGTTTTGCCACGGCCAAACCCAACGCTACCAGCAAGATGCTCGCTAGTATCCCGGCATCAAGAAATGATTGGCTTCGTTGCTGCGTGCGGAACCCGGCTCAGCTCGCAGAGTTGCGCTTCAGTTATGATGGTCGGACCACATCAAACCTTTGTTGGTGGTAGTCTGGCTCGGCTCGGACTGCCCGTGTGACGGGTCGCACAGCACTTCTTAACAGAGGAAGCAGGAGTATACAAACTCCAAGTGAACAGTCGTTCACGTGTCCCTGGTCTGAAGGGGACGACTTGACCTGAAAAGCGGTAGATCTAAGACTGAATGTATTTATAGGTTGGTACAGATTTGGCCTGCATACAAATCCTAAGTTCCCTATAGTTTGTGTCATACAAAATGTATCTGTTGGCTCTGAGGCCACTTGGGTCACTATCCAGGGGAGTGACCGATGTAGCCATCCCGGAATAGTGATAGGGTCACTATTCCATGTAACCCCGTTACATCCTCCCCCACTTAGATTCGATCTTATTGACCAATCAGAGCGAGGTTACGCCGGCGACTCACATTTCACTCGCAAAGTCGAAATCCATCGACAACGGCGCGAGCTCTGGCGCCTCGGCTCCCGGGCCTCACAGAGCAACTGGCGCATCGCCGTGCAAGCCGCAGGGTCTCCACGTCGACCGGAAGCTCCAAAGCGCAGTGCGCGCAGTGCGAAAGCACCTCCGAAACCGCGGGCCGTAGGGCCGAAGACCAGGGCGGCCAAGGCCAAGGACGAGTCATCCGCGCTGATGGAGGCCACGAAGGCGGCCGAGGATGTGGTGCGCTCTCGTAGCAGCACGCCGGAGAGTGGCCGTCAGGACGGGGCTCGGAGCAAGTCTCCTGACGCCGCGCAAGGCAAGGAGGAGAGTCCTCGGGGCCATAAAAGCCCGGCTCGCGACTGGGAAGCCGCCGTCTTTGACTGCACGATGGTCCAGTACTCCGGTGAGAGTTCACCCGACGACGAGAACGTCTCGGAGGGCAGCACACACGCTGCCGAAGGCACGGAGCTGGCGGCAGGCGACATGACCAACGCCTCGGCCGACGCAAATGCCTCGTCAGAGAAGGAGGCGGAGGACGCCGAGTCCGGCTCAGGCGACAGCAAGCAGTCGCACGACGAAGTCGCCATGGCCGACGCTGGGGTCGTGGCCGAGAAGTCGCCGAGCGACGCGGGCTCCAAGCCCAAGGAGGTGCTGGCATCCAAGCATCTGACGCTGGCACAAGGTCGTGAGCGTGCTCAAGCGTCGAAAGCGGCTGCCGCTGCGAAGGCCGCCGAGGCCAAGGCGAAGAAGCGTTCAGCTTCCAGGTCGCCTCGCGGCTCCAGCTCCAAGCTGTTCATCGACTCGGAGTCTGAGGACGAGGAGGGTGCCGTCCACGAGCCCAAGGAGCTCTCCAACAACCTCGACGAGCAGCAGCAGCAATACCACGCTGCTAGCTCGGGTGCGTATGCCAGGCAGCCGACTGCCACGACTGCCATCGAGTCTTCTTCAGGCGGGGATGCCACGTACCCGCAGGGCTACTTCCCGCCCGAGCCTGGCACTGGTGCACCAGCGCTGTTGGAGAAGCTCTCGGCTCCTCGTGGCCTTATCGGCGGGTACACCTCGAGGGGTTCCTATGAGCGTGCTCTTGTTGAGAAAGAGCCACTCTTTCTTGGCGACGTTGAAGTCGCCCGGTGTGTGCTACTAGCACCACACAAGCTCACACTGAAGGAGTTCACCACGCTTCGCAAGAAGCCGGAGGATAAGGGTGGACTCCATCCTGTGTGGGGTTTCCACTGGGTCAAGCCGAATGACAACATGACCTGGAGCGAGGTGGAAGACCTCTTCTGGCGCTACGTCCAGCGCAAAGGGTATTCCGACCAAGAGTTCAAAGAACTCCGTGAGGATCGCACTCTGTCCGCAGTCCTGGACGTGCGCGAGCTCCGCATCGAGTTCGCTCAACTCGTGAGCAAGCGCAAGCTCCACTCGAAGATGGACGAGCTGAAGCAAGAGGCGAGAGCCAAAGCTCATGAAGAGCGTGGGCGTGGTGCGAGTACGTCTGCTACCGTGCCCCGGGTACCGGCCAAGAAGCCAAGGACTACTTACGAAGCTGCCGCTGCTTCTCGTCCCATATCGCAACAGCCTTCGGGCAGTCTGCCTGGAGCTGATCAACGGGCTCCCACGACTTATCCGACTCAGGGTAACCCCTCCACTTCACGAGCAGCTGGCGCTTGACATGGAGCCGCCGCTCCCGGACGACTCGTTCCACGTGGTAGTGGATCTGCCCATTACGATCAAGGAGGGCCGGCGGTGGCCTCGCACGGCCATGGCTACGAGCCTGAGGCGACGCAGCCGTATGCTGGGGCCCCGAGTCAGGTGGTGGCCCTGCAGCAAGAGGAGATTCGTCTTCTCCGGGACCGTGTGTACGTCCTCGAGATCGCGCTTGTCGTCGGCCTTGGTGGCGAGGCTGCCGCTCGTGCTGGTCAGCCTGGTGCCGTGGAGCGGCTCCGTGAGGATGTTGCCTCGCTCTATCAAGAAACTCGGAGTCTCCATGGCCGTGTGGATCGTCGAGCCGACCTGTCGTCTTACGACTCGCTGCGAAACCAGCTCGCTGACCTTCGAGCCGAGCTTCATGGCCACGCGCCGTATCCGGAGCAGCGGCAGCCTCACTCGTATCAGGCCCAGTTTGGCCAGGGCTCGTACGGGGCCCCTGCGTATGCTGCTCCGATGTACGCCGCGCCGTCTTACGACCAGCGCGCGTATCAGGCGCCTTACCGCGACCCGACGCCGCGCTTCGAGGAGCTGCGCTCTTCTCCACCGGGCCACCAACCGCTTCCTGCGGGGCAGCCAGAGCCAGAGGGTCATGGTACCTCTTAAGACGACCCACGTAAAACGTCGGGTGAGTCGTCATCGACTTGGGCAAGTCTATGGTGTACGCCGCGCCATGCCGGCTGAGGACCGTGAAGGGTCCAATGAAGCGGTGCTTCAGCTTGTTGCTCTCGACCGAGCTAACAGTGTTTAGCGGTAGGTTTCTAGTATCTAGGAGAACTAAATCCCCAACCTTAAACACGTTCATGTTTCCTCTTCCATTTCGGTCAGAGTACTCCTTCTGTTTATCTTGGGCTGGCGCCATGGTGTCTCGCACCCTGCTGATTATGTTCAGCCTGTCTTCGGCAAACGAGGACAGTTGCTTCCGCAAGGTGGCTGGACTCACGTCCGAGACTTGGGAGGAAAAGGTTTTCCGAGCCTCTCCCCCACTTAGGACCGAAGCCCCGGTACTGCCTCGTAATGTGAGCGGCACCTGAGGGTGGCGCAACCCGTTCAGGTAAAAGGGCGTAAAGCCCGCCGATGCATGTACCGCATTGTTGAGTGCGAACTCAACCATGGGCAAGCGATCAGCCCAAGAGCGGGGCATCTCCGCGCAGATACTGCGGAGCGTGTCTTCGAGCACGCGATTGACGCGCTCCGTCTGGCCATCCGTCTGCGGGTGGTCCGCCATCGACAGTCGTGTGCCGAGAAGGCGAAACAGCGTCTGCCAGAACGTAGCGGTGAACCGCGGGTCTCGATCAGAGACAATGGTCTCGGGCAGACCGTGGTGTCGGAAGACACAGTCCATGAACAGGCGAGCGACCTCGTCGCCAGTGACGGTGTCACGAACTGGAGCAAAGTGGACCATCTTGCTCAGACGGCACACGAAGGCAACAACACCAGTGTTGCCACGGTCATCGGCCGGAAGTCCGAAGACAAAGTCGAGACTCATCGACTTCCAGCAGTCCGCTGGGACCGGCAGGCTCTGCAATGGTGCGGAGGCGTGACCGGCAGGCTTCACGCGCTGGCACGTCTCGCACGTACGGACGTAGGTGGCGACCCACTTGTACATGTCACGCCACCAAAACATCTGCGAGACAGACGCGTACGTCTTCTCACGGCCGAGATGGCCACTGGATGGAGCGTCGTGCGCCTCCATCAGGATGTCGTACTGGAGATCCTCGTCGTTGGGCACGACAATACGGGGAGGATCTTCGGGCTCGACCCTATAGTGGAGCAAACCGTCAGCCCACTCATAGCGGTGCAGCCTTGCACGTTGTCGGGGCGTGAGCCACTCGGCCTTGGCTTCCGAGCCAGCGGCCAAGAACCGCACAAGAGGTCCGAGACTGGCATCGTCTCGGTACCCCAGCCAGATGCGATCATACAGATCCGTCGTGACCCGACTAATATGAGCAAGCTCGTAGTCGGGTCGGCGCGACAGCGCGTCGGCAAGCACGTTCAACTTGCCCGGCTTGTACTCGACACGGAAGTTGTATTCCGCGAAGAATGACAGCCAACGCGCCATCCGCTGTGAGAGATGCGGCGTGTTGACGGCAGTCCGCAAGGACGCGTGGTCTGTATAAACGACAAAGGGCGTCGAGCCCAGGAGGTGCACTCGGAACTTGACAAGAGCGTACTTCATGGCAAGTAGCTCCTTGTCGTGGACTGGATAGTTCCGTTCGGCTGCCTTGAGCTGCCTGGACTGGAACGAGATGACCCGTTCGCGGCCTTCATCGTCGGCCTGCAATAGCGCACAGCCAATTGCGTAGTCAGACGCATCACAGACTACGCTGAAAGGCTTCGTCTCGTCCGGCAATGCCAGGACTGGCGCGCGCTGTAAGCTCGCTTTGATGTCGTTAAAAGCATCTTGATGGCGACGCTCCCAGCGCCAGTCGACATCCTTCTTCAGGAGATCCAACAAGGGCCGTGCCAGCTCGGCGTAGCCTGCACTATACTTGTGCAGGTAGTTGGCGAGGCCCAACCACTGTCGTAGGTCCTTCTGCGACCGAGGTGGCGGCCAAGCCGCGATTGTTTTCACCTTCTCCGGGTCCGCCCGGACCCCGGCGCTACTGACGAAGCAGCCCAGGACCTTGATCTCCTCAGCTGCGAACACACACTTGTCGATGTTGGCGTACAGCTTGTTCGCCCGCATGACTTCGAACACACGTCGAAGGTGCTGGAGATGCACCTCCATGGCCGTCTGGCCTGCCTCGGCACGGCTTTGGACGAAGATGTCGTCAAAGTACGTCTGTGTGAACGCACGCAAAGGTCGGAACAGTTGTGTGACCAAGCGATTGAACGTTGCCGGGGCGTTAGAAAGCCCCTGAGGCATGACCAGCCACTCCCAGAGCATACCGCTCGGCGTGCTCACAGCCGTGAGTGGGATGTCGCTCTCGCGCACCAGGATCTGGTAGTATCCGTCCACCAGGTCCAGCGCGCTATACAGCGTGCAGCCGGCCATGTTGTTGAGCAACACGTCCTTGCGCGGGATCGGTGTCTGCGCAGGCACTGTCGCGCTGTTCAGCTTGTTATAAGCATGAACCAGACGCCACTTTCCGTTCGGTTTGCGAACACAGAAGGTAGGCGTCGAGTGCGGGGACTTCGACTCCCGCACCATGCCTGCCTTTGCCTTGGAGGCAAAGAAGGCATCAATGACTTCACACTGCTCCCGCGGAAGAGGCCATTGCCTCGTGACACAGTACTTCGTGCCCGGCACGAGATCGATCTCATGCCTGATTCCCCTGTCCGGAGGGAGATTGGACGGTGGATCCTTGGACACCACGTCCTCGAACTCCTTCACCAAGGGGTACACCGGGTCCCGGGGGTTCTTAAGAATCTCAGAGCCCATGCGCGACGCGCGCTGTCTCTGGAACTCCTCCAGGACTGCCTGGTCCGTGACCGAGGACGAGTTCAACTCGGCCGACGTGGACTCCGGTCGGAGGAGAACCAACTCTGCGATCTCCCCGGCCTTTAGCTCGGCCAAGAAGTCCTCCATGGCGGGCTCCTCAAGGTTCAGCAACTCTGAAACCTCGGGCAGAGCTGTAAGCTCGACAGCTCCTGTCTTGACCCGACGACCGGTCGCGCCGTCGAAGATGTGATAACACTCTTCGGTGGCTGGAGCCTTGGCTTGAGGCTCGGAGTCGCTGGCGACTGGCGTCGTCGGCCACACGACTAGGCCCGGCTTACGACGTGTCTTCGTCTCGTGGCGCCGCCTTGACGGCACCACCGATCTTCTCGATCTCGTGCGGAACTACGTTACCCGCCTTGTTCTTGAGCGGAACTTGGTTACCCGCCTTGCTGGATGGAACTATGTTACCCACCTCGCCGTGTGGAACTTGGTTACCCACACCAGGAGCGCTTCCAGCGACTCCCGCATCAGTTATGGTCTGAGTGACCTCCTGTGGAACTATGTTACCCACATCGGAAGCGCCTGCAGTGCCTTCCTCATCAGTTACGGTCTGAGTGACCTCGCGTGGAACTTGGTTACCCACGCCAACGCCAGCGGGGCCTTCTCCAGCAGCCCTTGCTGCCTGCGGTACTTCGTTACCCGCGTGTGGACCTACGTTACCCACCTGGTAGGTGCTGTCCGGCACCTCCACTCTCAGGCCTTGTCCGGCCCGGTCGGAGTCGCCGTCAGTCTTGACGGACCCCAAGAACTCATTAGACGCTGCTGCGCCCTGGCGGCCCTCGCGGGCGCCCCAGCTGCTGCCAGAGGTGGGAACATACCTCACCAAAGCTCTGTCAGAGCGTGGGGGACGGCTGACCCCGATGGCCTTGCCGCGCCAGTCGATCCAAGGCTCGTGTTTCTCCAGCCACGGCATGCCAAGGTTCAAGTCGTACTTGTCCATGTCTAGGACCAAGAACGGCTCCGTGCTGTCGAAGTCCTCGAACTTGACAGTGAGGTCCATGTGGACCCGTGGTACTTCTACCACCGTACCGTCGGCCAGTCTTACCGAGACCAGCCCGTTGTCTTTGCTGCCTCGTAGCGCATCGGCGTACTTGTCGCGATTGCGTGCGACAGTCTGGCGGCGCGCAAAGTTCTTGGACGCCCCAGAGTCGATCAAGATTCTCAAGGGATGATCGTATCCCGGTACACTCGCGTGCACCACAAGCAGCCCACCGCTGCCCTTCTCCGCTTCGAGAGTACAGAGACTCTCAGGGGCTAAGTGCGCCACCCGCACGCCCCTCATGAAGACTTAGTGTTTCCCCAGTAGGGCGCCCCGCCCCTACTGGTGTCCAGCGTTCACCTGGTTCCTGGGGCGCGGCTTCTGCCAGCGACCCCTAGAGCCAAAGGGCTTCGAAGAGAACTTCTTCTTCAGTCCTCCCGCGGGACAAGCACGTTTCGTGTGCCCAAGCTTGCCACAGCCGTAGCAGCGAATGTCGCTCTGCTCGGCCATGCCCAGATCCATGGGAACCGGCCCGTTGATCGCTCCATTGCCGGAGTTACCATTAGGCGCACCGCCAGAGGCAGGGTTGCTCTGCCATACCGTGACAGGGGTACGAGCCTGCTTGTGGCTGTACTCCTCCTGGAGGGCGATCTGAATCGCCTCCTCCATAGTGTTTGCTTGCACACGGAACAGTTGCGTGCGGGCAGGACCGACACGCAGACCGTCCATGAACACGGTCACCTTGATGTGTTCAGGCAGGGGGTTCCCCACCAAAGAGGCAGTGAGCACTCGCATCTCCTGGATGTACTCATGCAGCTCGCGCCTTCCTTGTTTGCAGGCGAGGAAGCGCGAACGCTGGCGGTACTCGTAGTTCGCCGGAAGAAACGCGGCCCGCAGCTGCTCGCACAGCTGGGACCATGATGCGAAGCACCCAGGCGTCGTCGCTTCGCGCGTATACGCCCAACTCTTAGCGCGACCACTAAGGTTGGAGAGCGCAAAGGCGACACGGAGTCGCTCGTCCGAGACGAGAGCCGCGTCCATCGCGAGCTCGACCTCTCGAACCCAGAAGTGAAGGTTTTCTCCTTCCTTCCCTTCGAAGGGGTGAACCTTCAGCCGCAGGGGCTTCGGTTGCACCGGCTTCGGCGCGGCCGCAGTGGCCTGCAGCCCTTGAACGTGGGCGATGAGCCCTCGCTCGTAGGTGTCGAACGCGTTGATGCGCTCAACCTGCTCAGCCGGCGTCGCCGCCGCTAAGCTACGCAGGCATCTGTCCCAAAGATACCTGCCATCTTACGAACGGACTCGTACTGCGAGTCGTTCAGATGGGGAAACTCCGTACGATCCATCTTGGCTCACTCGATGAGACCACAGAGGATTCAGGTAGTCCAATCTACCCGCGTAGGCGTAGGATTGACTACAAGTGCTACCAAGTGTGACGGGTCGCACAGCACTTCATAACAGAGGAAGCAGGAGTATACAAACTCCAAGTGAACAGTCGTTCACGTGTCCCTGGTCTGAAGGGGACGACTTGACCTGAAAAGCGGTAGATCTAAGACTGAATGTATTTATAGGTTGGTACAGATTTGGCCTGCATACAAATCCTAAGTTCCCTATAGTTTGTGTCATACAAAATGTATCTGTTGGCTCTGAGGCCACTTGGGTCACTATCCAGGGGAGTGACCGATGTAGCCATCCCGGAATAGTGATAGGGTCACTATTCCATGTAACCCCGTTACAGCCCGTAAGGCAAGCAAGGTGTGGGTGACTCACCTGGACTCACTTTTTCATATATATCTCTGCAAGCTTGAAGAATATATGAAACGGGACCTTGTGCCACACGGTCACTGCCACATTGGACAAGCACGATGGGCACCGACTGCAAGCCAATGACAAAAAGACTAAAGGCTTTAGTCAGATCCACCTTGTATACTCAACCTCTGCTGGCGGCTTGGAGTGGTGACCACGTTGCATGGGATTTGGCGGAGAAGGTGCTTATATCGCGACCCGAGGGAGGACGCGTCATTGAAACGGGCGGCTGCCGTCCTACATGGACGCCTTCGTTCCGCATACCTAACCGTTCGGATCCACTCTACGTCCACAACGGCTAGTCCGCACCAAGGAGCGGCTGCACGGATTTGCCATCTCGCGCTCACTTCGCCATCCCCGGAGACGCAGAGCCTGCCGCGCCCCGCTCCGACTTCACAGCACACGCTGCTCTACTTTGATGGCGGGGCTCGTGGAAACCCCGGCCCTGCTGGCGCGGGGACGGTGATCCTACAACTTGGTGGCGCAAGCCTCCAGCCCGCCGTCCTCTGGTTGGCCAGCGTTTCCTACGTGTCGAAGACCACGAACAACGTCGCTGAATATCGCGCTCTCCTTAACGGCCTGCGTTATGCGGTACGGCACTCAATGGTGGGATTGCATATTGTTGGCGACGGCACTCGTTAAAGCAACTTGGGTTTGGGCAACTTCGTGCAACTTCATTTTGGGCAACTTCGGGCACCTTGGGCAACTTCGTGCAACTTCGAGTTGACCCTATTGTGAAATTCACGTGGATCTTCACGTGACGGCCTCATTCGCCAATTCGCGCCGTCGGCCACAGATCTGCGCGGGAAACGTTGCGCAACTTCCTGCAGCGCGCTCCACACGATCACGTACGCCTAGCCGCTGCCGCCGCCGCACTGACATGTAGCTCTGATCTAACCCTTCTTGCGATGCTATGGCAGGGATAACGCTTCAACACAGTCGTAACGCGGGGGTTGGTGAATGCGCGCTTGCAAATTCACTCGCTTTCTCGGCACGTTTGGATAACAGAGGCTTGACTGCGTGCAGCGCAACGACAATGGTCCTGTAGCGAGTTGTTCGTCGATGAGCACGTGGCACACATTCCGACGCGTTGTGATAAGGCCTTAAATGCAGCGGCGCGAAGGCAAAGACGCATTAAGGGGACTGTTATTGGTGGCGCTTGATCTGATGTGGCTCATGTGCATGGCATATTGCACGGCACCACGTCGCCTTTTGAGCACAAGTGACCCGCAGTGGTAAGTAATCTGATGGACAGTGTGCGTTCGTTCCTCTATTGCCAGACTTTCGGGCATGTACGTCCACAAATGTTTGCCGTCTAACTGCTGTTTTTATATGCCATGTTACTAGAGTATGGTTTGTGGCTGTTAAAAAACGTCCATGCGCCAACATATTGCGTAGCTCAGAGGCGAGAGGACTCGAGACTCGAGCGTTGAGCGGTGCGCAAGGTCTACTGGGCAAGGAGCTTAGTGGCTCACTACGACCTCGACCCAGTTGGAGCGCTGTATGTTGATGAAGCTGCGATTGGGCACGTTCAGCTCCTGACGCACGGTCTCCATCAGGATCGACGCCGTCTACAGCAGCAGCAGTAGCAACAGCAACGACAAAGACGTTCATTAGCCAAGTATCGCTGGTTTTGGATCCCTCTACCTTCACCTAACGACGAAGCACCGGAAAATTTGGGCAGAGATACGATAACACGAGATACCAACAGAAATATGTATGAGAACTATTGCGTAAAGGCTCTTCTGTAAGCTTGAAGTGGCTGAAGATTATACCGTCCTTTAAAACTATGTAGAGAGGTGGGTCGGTGGTGTGAACGTTAGCGTACGAAATGA
Organism: Phytophthora sojae; assembly: GCF_000149755.1. Taxonomy (NCBI): domain Eukaryota; phylum Oomycota; class Peronosporomycetes; order Peronosporales; family Peronosporaceae; genus Phytophthora; species Phytophthora sojae. The sequence continues at coordinate 6,794,760 of NW_009258116.1, forward strand.
CTGTGAGCCAAGCAACCACGACAAAATGCATCAGCACTGACACGGGGACCGATGATCCCAACGCGAACTATGTAAGGTAGGACATTTTTTTACTGCATGTATTTACTACTAGCCTTATGTTTTGAACGGTATCAAAATGCCACTGCGGCCATACAGTCGTCGTTGCTTAGTCACGGCAACAAGGGCAACCTGCAGGTATGGTATACTGTACTTGGACGTTTATTCTAGGTCCACTACTAGAAGAGCGGAAACTGTGAAGCATGGAATTTCAGGACTAGCATGCAACGCAGAGATACGTGGACATCGAGAATACTTCATCAGTGCTCCACAAGTACTCGTCACGTAGAAGATAGCGAACTATCTACTTCAAGTACTTAAGTTTTAATTATGTATCCCGAAGATTGAGCTTGGAAATACTTCTATCATTAATGGATACCTGTCTAACTCCTCCAATGTGTAAGCTATATAAATTATACAGCAACAAACTGTTTGTGAGCACTAGCGTTTGCTTAAGTTCGTGCTCCACTCTGCCCCACTCTAAGAAAGTAATTATCACGACTCCACCAAAAAGTTGCGCAACTTTCTCAGTGATGATGTGGATCATGCTGCGTTCATCAAACACAACACCTAGTGTCCTCGCCTAGAGGAGCCCCCATTATGTTTAAACATAGTAAAGTTAAGATAGTCGCTATGGTCTCAAACAGCTTGATGTAGGTTGGAGTTCCTAGCTTGCTTCCCAGCCACATCGTCAGTGATGGTCCCGCTGGAAGTAGCGCGTACCACACGAAAAAGGCAGTGCGAATCATTTGTTTATCTGTGTAGCTTTATGATTGTGACAGAACACGAGTAACTTTACAGTGTGAATACCATCGATGCAAAGCCTTACCCTGACTTGGCATTCAAGTCAGCAATAAGAGGTCGACCTTCGCTTGAAAGGGTTACCTGGGCTGAACTGAGCTGTGTTGGCTCAGGTCGAAGTAAAAGATGTTCACTCCGCCCCCTATATAATTTAGTGTCCTTCATTCAACAGCTTGCCTAGCAGTACAGGCAGCGTGAACGCACTCTGCTGAATGGTGCATGTAGTTGCTGTTGAAGTTGCAGAGCCTACTCGCTAGTGCAAAAATTCAGTATTGCAAATGTTCGGGTTTCGTCGAAGTTGCCCAAAGGTGCTGAAGGTGCTTGAAGTTGCACGAAGTTGCTCAAACGAAGGTGCTCAAAGGTGCGCAAAGGTGCACGAAGTTGCGCACCTTTGGGCAACTTTTTTCGACCAAGGTGCCCGAAGTTGCACGAAGTTGCTGAAGGTGCCCAAACCCAAGTTGCTTTAACGAGAGCCATCCTAACACAATTGCAGAAGCGAGGGCTCGTCACTTACAAGGGCTTTACGGACAGTGCTGGGTGCTGGCGGACCGACAGATGGTGTCTCGGCCTAGCAAACATTGCTATGGACACCAAACAAAGCAAGCAGGCGACGGCGGAAGATATCTCCCGCTTACCGCCGCAGTGGACAACCGTACTCGAGTCCCGCCAAGCGGACGTTGAGCACTGGATGGACACCAACCCGGATCGGGAGGGCATTGGCCGGGCCTCCCCTCGCACTGGCGCACCGTAACACGTGTGCATCTGCAGCCACACTTTGGGCGTAGGCAGCACACCCTCCAACGATCCTTAAGCGCGGGAGGGCTGGGCATTTACTAGGTCGTTAGCTAGCCTAAATGACTGTAATGTACCTCAACTTAAAACGAAAAAAACGAAACGATTTAGTCAGATCCACCAAGGCAACTGGAAGTTGTCTTTTTACTTGGGAGCAATCCATTTTGCGCAAATTACAGTGTGTGCGTTCGTGCGTCTTGCCGCTAGCTATCTGAACAGTCGGAGCCCTACCGGAAGTCTAGCAACACGAGGTGCATCTTCTTTAGGTCCCGTCGGATCACAACCTTGCCCGGTACGAGCTTAGAGAACTTTTCGCCGTCAAAGTTGCTCGGCACCTTCAGCACGATGCACTTGGCGCTCCCCTGCAGACGCGCACAGATTTCGTGCAGCGGCAGGCCTCCGAGGAACAGGTCCACCTTCTCCAGGTCCTTGTACTCGGGGCCGCCCCATGGCGGGTCCAGAAACACCACGTCCTGCTGCAGCTCGAGCATCACGTCCAGGTAGTTCGCGTGGATGCACCTCGCGTTCGTCTTTTTGAGTACCTGAAGGTTGTGGCGCAGCATCTGCACCCGTGTGGAATCGTTTTCGATGGCGTTCACGTGTGTGAAGAAGTCGCAGAAGGACAGCACGTTGCCGCCGACACACGCGGTGCCGTCCGTTACCACGAGCGGGAACCTTTTCCGCTCTTTGATAGTCGTGCTGGCATCTTCGTGGTCCTCGTTGCCGCTCTCGGAAGTCGTGTCGTCTTTCGGAGGGGCAAACAGGTCTAGCACCGCCTGAGAGATCCTTGTAGCCATCTCGAAGTCTGTCACGCTAAACTCCGCCACCTCGTCCACTTGAAGTTGGCTCCGGAGGTCGTAGTCCAGGTTCCGGAAGAAAAAGTCGCGCTTGTCGCCACATTTCCTCGGGCGTGGAGAACTGTGCGAGTCCGACCCAGAGCGAGGCGACCGGGGCGAGTCTAATCTCGACGACGATCGACGGTTTGCTCTGCTGCCCCCTGTGTGCTGTGTGTGTCCGCGAGGGCTCGACTCCGCGCTATCATTGTGATAGTGCCCTCGCTGATGATGCACGGCCGTCGATGAAGGGCTCTTAACTTTTCGGGCTCCGTAGTCGGGCGAGTTCACTACGCCTGTAGGGCTACGCCGTTGCGTATTCCCGTTCGTTTGTCTCGCGCTGTGTACCGCGACGGTGTCGTCCACATGCAGCTTGTCCGCCAGCCTCTGCAAGCTGCTGCGCCGCGCGAACATCACTTCTCCTAGCAGCGACGGGTGCGGGACACCGTCCACGCTCTGCAGTTTCGCTTCTTCTCTCTGCGAAGGCGTTTTCTGCCGCCTCTTCATCTGCTGCCTCCGCTTCCTTCGGGCCAGGTCGGCGGTCTCCATCTCGTCTTGGCTCAAGGAGCGCCCCGCACTAACGGCAGCAGAAACCGACGGCGCGTCGAGTGACTGAGCGAACCCAAGCACGGGAGGCCCCGGCGGCAACGGGAGGAAGATGCCGGCGGCCGCGTGCGTCGTCCGGCGATCGTTGCGCGCTCGCCGGCCGTGCGACACCACGGTCTTCCACTCGCCCTCCTCCACGATCACGTGGTCGTTGGGCTTGGGGCCCTTGGCCAACTCGGCCTCGCGCCGCTTCTTCTCCTCCTGCATCTGCTGCATCTGGCGGGCGCGCTGCAGCTGGCGCTCGCGGTGCAGGCGCTTGGCCTCCAGCTCGGCCTGGTGCTTGGACGCGAAGCCGCTCGCCGGGCGCCACGAGCGCTCGTTGTCCAGGCTGCTGCTGCGCTGGCGGCCGCTGAAGCGCAGGTGCGGCGCGGCAACTCGAGCTGCCGCCGCCATCGGCCGAGACGACACACGCGGAGGAGGCTCCTCGTGCTCCTGCACTTCCATCAACCAAATGATTTTGAAACGTAGCTGCTCGCGAAGGTAAGAGCTTGAGGGATGACTAGGCGTTTGTATGCTGCAGTTTCGACCAATCCCAGTCGGTCTCCGCTTTCAGCTGGGGTTTGGAATTGAAGTTCGTGCACAAGAATGCCGCTTCCAAGGCAATGGGCTGTGGATCCATCGCTTGTGTATCGCAAGGCCATGCTGCTAACCGCTCAGCATGAAGAGGCAGCGCAACAAACCTGCTCGACGTGAGCTTGGACGAATTGGCAGCGACGACGAAGATGTCCACGAGACGACGCTGAGCGCACTACGCACTCGAGTTTATCGGGTTGTAGACAGCTACAGAGGTGCAACGCGTGGCTGAAAACGCGGCATATAGTGCTAATGCAAAACAAACTCGTACAAGATTACCGGTAACTGGTGAACCCAAATGTCAACGTGGCCCACCCACGGCATCGTAGTGATCATGCGTACCAGAGCAGCAAGGCCGCCCAACCTACACGGGTCGAAAGAGGAGAAGCCAATACAGTCAATCCCACAAGGAGAGGTTGTATTTTGAACTTAAGAAGAACTAGACCCGATGACACAAACGCATTGATGCTGACTTGAGTTGCGGGTTCAGTTTTTCATTTTGCAGATGAAGGTGTTCGTGGAGTACTTGGCCAAACGCCGACTCAACTCGAGGCGACAGGGTGGCATTCGATTGCAAATAGTGCGCGTTGGTGCTGCAAAGTAAATTTCTTATGCGGGTGCTGTCACGCTGATGGGAGCGGCGTTCTTCATCGCGAGATCGTCGTTGCGAGATCGTGTTTGTCGTGTTGCAGTCAAAAAGAAAAAGATCTCGAACACCGGAATCACAGCATGCACATGTACTCTGGGGTAAGTAGCTGCATTATCAGGCTGATCAGGCAGCTCACACAAGGCTCACCATGCTCAAAAGCGGGCTCCTGCCAGTGATCATAACAGGCCCAGCCAACCTGGTGTAGCAAAGCCTGGTGTAGCAAAGTCTGCACTTGAAGCTGTGCCAGGTGCCTCGGTCTTCGCCAAATGGCACCCGCGGCCGCATGGCCAAGCGTGGTCATCCACCGTCTGTCCTTGACGCTCGCAGAGCACCGCTCCCCACGTACTGTAGAAGTAATAGTGGCCGCGGCGCTGTTGTTGCGTCTGTCGAGCATGCTTCCACGCCGTCGAAGGCGAATCTGTGGAGCCCATTTGTGCGCCAGACGTGCTGCCGCTCGCTCCGCGGTGCTGCGGCGCACACTCAGCTTTGCGGCACCGTCACGACCGCACTGGCGAAATGGCGCTGGGGGCAATGCTGCTTGGAGCCAATGTGGTGCCTTTTGCCAAGATTGCCGAGTAATCATCGCTGAACCGCCTTTAGGGTTGCACTTGAGCGGTCCCGATGTAGCCCACACAACTTTACCGACTTGAACTTGCTACGAAACCCCGGTAGAATACGTTATTGAAGGTGTATTCGATATGTCAGAGCGCCATAAAGCTTCTTAGCTGGTATACCTAAAGTTGATTACAGTCTAATCACATAAGATACAATCCGAAGACGAAGTGTATTCGTTGTGCGAAGTGGTCCCGTGTTTTTGACCGCGAGAGCCCGCCGTTCACTCATTCTCACTTCCGCCGCATGCTGCCCACCGCGTTCGACGACGATACAGCGCCGTCGGCTTGATTGAGATCGCGGCAAGTGCGCGAGGGCAGGCCGGAACAGGACAGCGCATTCGCTTCAACTGGACTCGCTCCTGGGCCGCTCAAACCGCGTAGCTGGAAATACACCGGAGTCAGACACACAGGGCAGACAAATCAGACACACAGACAGACCCCGCAGGACCGACAGCGACAGTGGCAGGTCAAGATGGTGGGCGTCGCGATGAACTTCTACGACGACCAGGGGCGCCAGGACCTGACGCCCACCGAGGGCAACCGCACGTACGCCATCATCGTGTGCATCTTCGCGTCGCTGGGCGGCATCTTCTTCGGCTACGACCAGGGCGTGACGGGCGGCGTGCTGGTCATGGAGTCGTTCCTCAACGACTTCTGCGTGGGCTGGCACGGCCAGACCATGACGGACTGCACGCGCGCCACCAACGAGCTGCCGCAGCGCTGGGTGGACTACACGCTGTGGTACAACATGACGTACAACATCGGCTGCATGGTGGGCGCCATCATCGGCGGCTGGATCGCCGACAAATTCGGCCGCCGCCTCACCATCTTCCAGGCCGGTTCGCTCTTCTGCCTAGGCACGTCGTGGCTCACCTTCTGCCCCAGCCAGGCGCACGGCTCGCTGCTCGTCGCGCGGTTCATCCAGGGCATGGGCGTCGGCAACTCGTCCTTCTCGCTCCCACTCTTCGGTGCCGAGATGGCTCCCAAGGAGCTGCGCGGCTTCCTCTCGGGCTTCATGCAGATGACGGTCGTCACGGGGCTGCTGTCTGCTAACATCGTCAACCAGATCATCGAGAACCACGAGCGAGGCTGGAGAATCACCAACGGCGTGGCGATGGCGGCGCCCATCGTCGTCATGCTCGGCATCTTTTTCGTGCCGGAAAGCCCTCGTTGGACGTACCTGCACAAAGGCAAGGACGCAGCCTCGGCCGTGCTGAAGCAGCTGAGACAGACCAAGAAAATTGGCCGGGAGCTTCGCGCAATCGGCGCGCAGATCGCGAGGGAAGGACAGCCCGGAGGCTACAAGGAGCTGATGGAGCCGTCCGTGCTCAAGCGTGTGATCATCGCCATGCTGTTGCAAGTGCTGCAGCAGGGCACAGGAATCAACCCCGTCTTCACCTACGGCGGTCTGATTTTCAAGGATGTTGTGGGAGACGGCATTTTGTCGGTGCTCATTATTTCCATCGTGAACTTCGTGAGCACAATTCCCGCTATGCGGTGGGTGGACACGTACGGTCGTAGGCAGTTGCTGCTGATCGGTGCCGTGGGCATGGTGGTCGGTCACCTAGTGTCCGCGATTCTGTTCACTCTCGGCTGCAACGGCAACACTGAGAGCGCAGGCTGTTCCAAGTCAGCAGGGTACGCCATTATCGTGGCCACCTCGTTCTTCGTCTTCAACTTCGCCATCTCGTGGGGACCTGTGTGCTGGATCTACCCCGCCGAGATCTTCCCGCTCAACGTGCGCTCCATGGCTGTGTCACTCTCTACGATGGCCAACTGGCTCATGGGCGTGGTCATGACTTGGGTCGTGAAGCTCTTTCCGTCTCTGAACATCAACGGTGTGTTCTTTTTGTTCTCCGGCACTTGTGTTGTTAGCGGAGTGTTCGTGTACTACATGTGCCCGGAGACCACTGGCATCCTGCTGGAGGACATCGAGTCGTTGTTCGACGGCAGTGCGCGTCACAAGAATTCACCGAAGGAAGTGCAGGAGACGCCGTTCCAGTCCATGCAGAGCTATCGCACTCCGGTATGATCCACATAGTTGTGTTATTATCTATGCGGGCGTCGTCGTCGTCGTCGTTTGCTGCCCCTTGTAAGCTTGCAGTTGTAAATACATTAACGATGTGTGTTCTTTGTTTTTCTAGGCCGATCGCAATGCAGTGCCGTTTTCTAGTCTTAGCTCAAGAAGCTGACTCAGTTCATGCCAAGCGGCAGTTTCGTTCAAGTTGTTTCAAAATGGCTGTATTGAATACGGTCTAGCTCAATATGAAGGCCAGGGCCATGGGGCGTGGCGGCGATGAGGAAAAATCTTGCTGGGTCGACTGAGCGCGGTTGGCCGGTGAGGAATGGCCGTAGTATCCATGATTTGTACTGCTTATTCTGGAGTCGATGGGGTTACCGGTGACCAGCTCACTCGAGTATTCCGGGTGAGTCATCGGGTCCAGAAGCGCTTCGACGCAGTGGAGATTGGGGATCGTGGCCAGCAGGCCGCCGACAGCGTCAAGCTCGACGCTTACAAAGGCCAAGTCGCCCGCCTCGAACGGGGTTGCTGTGTGGAAGCGGTACGTGCAGCTGTACGCGACCTCCCTCGCCAGCAGTCGCGCGGCGAGGTGCTTGTTGTGGCGGATGACTGGGAAAAGCACATCAAGGTCCGCCGGTCGGTACTGGGCGTATAGTCGGCCGTGGGCAACGACGATTCTGCTGTCGCTGGGGCCCTGGATCTCGACCGACTCGAGCTTGAACAGCATCGGAGTCGCGATGTGCTGATGCCGTGCAATGAAGTACTCGGACTGGGACGGACTGAGCGGCAGGAGCCTCTGCTGGGCGTGAACGTGCTCCGCAGATCGAATCTCGTCCGAGGTGGTCTGCTGGACCAACGCAGCCGAAGGTGAGTCCGAGCCCCGATCGATAGACGCCCAGCGCTCGTGGAGTCGGATCAAGCCTTCGTACACGACTTGCGTGGCCGCCCGCACCTCGTCCAGAGCCACGCGGGGATACTGCTGCGGCAGGAGCTGGCGCAGCTCGAGCAGCCGCTGCAGCTCGTGCACCTCGCTCTGCAGCCGCTGCACGTCTTGCTCGAGCTGCTCCTCGTACTCGCGGTACTTCTGGCGGTAGAACTTGCCGCGCTCGCTGTTGTTCATGCGCGGCAGCTTGGTCTTGGAGATGACGCGCATCCGGCGGCCGCGGCCCCGGCCGCCGCGGATGAGCACCGCCGTGTCTTCAGGTCGTGACGGACTGGCCGATGCGATGGCGTGCAGCTCGGCTCTCGCGATGGACGCCATGGTCGGACGGAGCTGGGAAGTTTGTAAATGAGCGCGCAAAGCGCAGGCAACGGTCGGTCGACGCAAGTACTGCGCCACCCCGCGGGAATCGCGCGAATGCGACGAAGCAGAGGGTCCGTTGGCGAGCTATTTTAAGAGCAGCCTTGACGCCGAAACGGTATCTTTCCACGAATAACTGCGTGGCTTTGCGCGCTGACCGAGGTGATAATGAATGACTCAGCTCGCTCGCCTCGCCCAGGCTTGTCTAACGGGCGTGCATCGGGTATTGGTATTTATCAGCTCTACTGCTTGAGCAGGACCAGCCCGCGCGCACTGCTTGTTGGACGGCAACTCAGATGCGGTGCTTCCAGGCCGTGCTGCTTGGTCACGCGGCAAGATGTTCAAAAGTTCGTGGTGCTGCGTGGCGCTGCGCCCGCGACGTTTCGCCGCTAAAAAACTTTTGCACACGCATCGCAGCTGTAAAAAGCTTGTAAAAAGCTGCCTTTGACGAGCCCGTCGCGGGGCAGGTGCCGCCTGGCCCGAATCTTGTAGACCTGCCGGCGGCAGCTGAGTTGCGGTAGTTGATCTTATCGCAGCCGCAGTGGTTATTATCCTCAGAAACGGGCTTTACTCGTCGCGAATACCGCTACGGGACCGCACCAAAATAGTAGTAGAGCTGGCTGCCCAGAGCTTTCTTTTGGGACGAAGCGCTCTGGGATGGCGCGGGCTTACGATACGTTCTCAGCAACCGTAGTAGCAGTTACGCGGGTTGCTCCCGTCGGTCGCATTGCTATTTCAAGCAGGCCCACGCGAGCGGCCGGAGCCAAGGCGAGCCGCCAACGAACACGGGGCAAAAACAATCGTCCCGCGCTTTGGTTTCACACGCGCCAGCGCTGCGCTGGCTTCGCCCCGACTGAAATCCGTCACCGGCGTTGATGTTGGTTCACTACGTCTCTCAGCAGTCAAAGAGTTCTCACGAGTTCTCCGACGGACAAGCGCTTGCTTCAGACACAGTATCCAACTTCGACACACAGCCAGCGCCCATGACGGCACGAATACAAACTGTAACACGTAAAGTACCCCCACCGCTCAGGACTGTATTGAGGCCCCAGAGACAGAAGCGTGGTTTATTCTGCTCGAACATCAGCCAGCGATGGCAAAAATGCATGTGCACACTCCGTCCGTATACGCAGCAGAACACGTCGTCAGCTAACGAAAGAGAGACGAACTGTCGCCGACGCCATCTCAAGTTGTTGACAGCCTGTGCTGGGGCTTTTCCGTATGAACTAGTGCTGTCGAGCGCTGGTGCTGCTCCAGAGCAGAGTAACCAGCTTCAACGTGAAGCCTCACACCAGTATACCGGTTAAAAATCAACAACCTGGAAGTCATGGTCCACCACGGGCTCTCCGACGCCTTCTGCTAAGTCGGCGAGGCCGCTTGCCGCTGCAGCGTACGCCACCCCAAATGGCCATCGCGCCCCCACCTGCTTTCGGCGGACCAACCAACCGCAATAGCTTGAGGCGACTACATGTACTACTAGAGCATCCCGCCACGGCGGCACTGATCTTCCGACCGCGAGTCGAGTATTTCGCGACCCGCGCTGGGTGCATGGCGGCGGCGCTGGCACCGAATGCACAGCGCAGGGCAGGCAGGCTGGCAGGCAAGAGCCACGGCTGCCGGTCTCACTGGAGCTGCCGGTCGACGTCACGACACGCCAAGGCTGAGTGAGACTCAGCCACAAGGCGGCGATGCCTCCTTTTTGTATGGCGCCAGTAACGCAGGCAGGGTTGTGTGTTGCACACCATGGCTCGTTTCTGCTGCGCCGCCCCGCGCCGCAGAGGACCTCTCGGGCAATAACTCGCAGCCGTGTAGGTGAGTCCAGCCTTTTAGTGCAAAACTCCATTTCCATCCAGCTGTGATCGGTACATACAAAACTTTTTATGCGGAACGGAAACGGCCGGGGGGGAGTCAGTCGCCGCGCTTTTCGAAAAAACTGGACAGCAATCTCGAAATTAGACATTTCAGCAATACGCACAGTCGCTGCGGTATCGACGACGCCGCGCAGAGAGTGAGAGCGTAGGAAGGGAGTCAGAAGAGAGTCCCCGTCCCGCCAGAGCTCCCCTCGCAGCGAGACGCCTCCTCCCTCCGCCCGGCCACTCCGACAGCCATGGCGCAGCGCGGGGACAAGGGCGCCAAGGGCGAGAAAAGCGGCTTCTTCCGCAAGATGTACTCGTCCATCGGCAGCTCGTCGCGGCAGCAGGCGGCCAACCGCCACGACAAGGACAAGCGCAGCGACAGCACCAGCAGCGGCACCAGCAGCGGCTACAACCAGGGCAGCCCCAGCGACGGCGCCACCACCAGCAGCGGCCACAGCGCCAACGGCGGCGGCGGCCTGCAGAACTTCGTCAAGCACCACAGCTTCAACGGCCACATGCCCTTCTCGAGGGACGACCCGCGCTCGGCGGGCGCAGGCGACCCGCACCAGAGCCTGCTGTCCAAGCGGCCGAGCCTCATCGTGCCCTTCTCCAACCAGCAGCAGCTGGGCAACGGCGCGGCCGCCAACGCCGCGGACGGCGTGCAGAGCTACCTGGACGACTTCCAGGCGCCCATCTCCAAGTCGGGCGTGCTCATTAAGCAGGCCAACCACTTCAAGACGTGGAAGAAGCGCCTCATGGTGCTCAAAGGCCACTCGCTCTTCTACTACGTGTCGGGCACGGTACGGGCGGATGAACGGATATGACTATTGATACGTGGGTCGCGGCTGACCAGTGATTGATCTGTTTGTTGTGCAGTCTGGAGAGGACTCGTACCCGCGCGGCGTCATCCCGCTGCAGGGCGTCAGGATCACGCCCATTGACTCGGCCAGATTTAAGAGGCAGAACTGCTTCGAGATCTGTCACCCGGTGCGTTTGCAGCAGCAGCAGCAGAGCCGCTGAAATGATAGAAGCTGACACTGTGTCGTGTTGCAGGGATACCGTCCTATCTACCTGATGGCTAAAAGCGAAGCGGATTTAAGCGTCTGGATGAGCAGTTTGACGTCGGCTGCGATGCCGACGACGGCCGACCGGAAAATGCTGCTGGTGACGGAGCCGCTGGAGTCGCTGTTTAATACGCCCGCGCTGGAGGATGCTGTGCCCTACAAGCGGACTTTCTACTTCCGGCAGAAGGTGGCTTTCTGCATGCCGCGGAAGGAGGATTCAGGGTACACGGCTGTGGAACTCTTCGACCTGAACGAGAAGCGGCTGACGACGCTGTGCGACCTCAACAGCTACTGCGACTCGTTCCCGATGATCTTGGACGACCCACAGCTTTTCGTGGAACTGCTACATGTGGTAGGGTGCTACATTTTCAGGCCGTTCGCAAAGCTGCAGTCGACGTCGCCCGGTAATATCTTTGTGGAGGAGCCGAGCCCGGAGGAGACGAGTATGTTGGAGAACCCGATGGACAAATATTCGGAATACACGACGGAGGAGCAGCTGTGGGGACTGCTCTCGGCCTGTTACGACCTGTTGCTAAAGGCGATCGAGCACATTGACAAGTTAGAGAAGCACGTGCGCAAGGAGTTTTTCCCCCTGCGGTTCATCGCGCAGCTTGTCAATCTGTTCAAGACGCCGTCGTTTAAGGAGCGGCAGGTACTGAAGGGGGTGCTTCATCGACTGTACTATAAACTCACGCAGCGGCGGTCGGCCATTCGCAAGGAAATCGCCAACACGTTCTACGAGTATATTTATGAGACGTCGAACCACTACGGCGTGGCGGAGCTGCTGGAGATCCTCGGCAGCATCGTCAACGGCTTTGCGTGCCCGATCAAACAGGAACACGTGGTGCTGCTCGAGAAGGCGCTGATCCCGCTGCACTCCACGCCCGCCTTCATCTCGTACCACCAGCAGCTCGCGTACTGCATGATCCAGTACGTGTCCAAGGACCATACGCTCTTCACGCCCATCGTCCGTGGCTTGCTGAAGTACTGGCCCGTGGGCAACTCGTTCAAGGAGGTGATCTTCATCGTGGAGTTTGAGGAGATGCTGGAGCACGTGTTGGCGGAGACGGACTTTGACTCGATTTCGCCCAAGCTGGCGCGGAGATTGGGGCAGTGCATGATCAGTGACCAGTTCCAGGTGGCAGAGCGCGCGATCTCGTGCTGGAGTTCCCCGGCGTGCTTGCGCATCATGAACGAGTACGAAAAGTTGGGGCAGGGCATGTTTGACGTGATCAAGCCGTTCTTGCAGCGGGCAATAACAGGCCACTGGAATACGCTGATTCAGCAGAAGGCGCAGGAGACATACACGATGTACTACAACATGGGTTACGACACGGACGACGTCTCAACGGCACCATCCGCACTTGTATCGGACGGGAAAGTATTGGATAGCAGCGCCAAGACGGAGGAGTCGGACCCGGACGAGGAGGCCAACAACTCGAGCGAGGCGAACCTGTCGATGGCGATCCGGCTGTCGGCTTCAAACGCAGTAGAATCATTAGACGTCGTGCTGTCGGACGAGGACGAAGACGAGAAGCCGGACGCGTCCTAGAGCGCAGCGGGAGGATGGATGGATGGAAGTTGCATTGCGATAGAGAACGCCAGGGCAGCTAGGGAACCCCAGGCAGCGCACGCCACGCCACCCCCGCCACACTCTTGACGCGCTCCCGGTAGCAGCTACGGTACACACAGATGACACAACAAGCAAGAAGAGAAAAATCTAAACAGGTAAATGGATGGGAGATGAAGGATAGGCAGCGGCGAGCAGCGGGCACCGAAAGCGGCGGATGAAGGCGCAACGATAACAGAGGCAGGGGTGGATGAATGAGTTTCAAGTTTTGGCTATTATTTGAAATACTACGACAGATAACAGGGAGGGACTGGCACGATTGCGCCAGCGTCAGAAGGAAACGGTGGGGGCGAGCACGGAGCGAAGAGGGCGACGTAGCCACAGGGGTGGCCCGCCCCCTCCTGGCTCGCGTTGCCGCGCCAGTCATGCCAATAAAACTACTCATTCATCAAGCAGATACAGACTCATACCCTAGACCAAGCTATCGGGTAACCGGATTTTTAGGTCAATCCTACATTTTGGACACGGGTCAAATCCTTACTTTGGTCACGTGACCTAAGCGAATGAGGTCACATGTAATTCGCAAACGGTTTGGTTGTTAAGTAAATGCGTTATAGCGATTCTGCTCCTGACAGATAGCGACTTCCGCACCATTATTCCGCGCTGCCGTAGTCAAAAGAGTCGTCTGGACGATAGTCTGCTGTCTCATGATCCATCTCCTCTGAACCCACAGCACTAGAGTAGGATCCAGGGTCATCAGTGGCGATGGTCGCGACTCGGCCGTCTCGGAGGCATAACGACTGTATTTGTAGCGAAGAGTTAGAGCTGTAAGTAGGTTTCGGACCACTATTATAAAGGACCAGGGAAGCTAGCGCTCCGAGCAAACCAAAGCTCTGTTTAGCTTAAGAGGTTGATTTCAAAGTAATCTGTGTATGTGTTTCAGCTGACTCCTGCTAGTGCCTTCTGCTAGCGTCTACTACCAAACCGACCCCTCTCTCTCTCTGTCGTTTGCATTGGTTTCGCTGTTCCTCCCTTTCCTACTGCCCGCTTGGTAGCGTCGCTCTGTAGAAGCCACCCGATGAGTGGGCTGGGCTCGCTTCTGTGAAAACCTCCACTACACTTATCATGTATTTGCCTACCATATTTCACTGCTAGTAGTACCATGCTATATTTTGAGCCGCCTACCATACAGAATTGCACCTAGCTTTCATTCTACACAATAACGCAACTCAACGATTACAAAGTACACAGTGTAATAGCGAGGCAACCGGCTCGTATAGTGCGACATGGTAGTAGTACAAGTAGACTGTAGGGCTACACACCCTCCCATGAACAACTTCGTCGACACAGGGAACCCATTATGAAATTTCGACATCGTCTCCGGATTCTATTTCGTGCTTTGTAGCATTCACTTAGAAAATTTATACGCGCCTAGAAGTAGCTAACCCATCGCACCACAGCTCAGCACTCGAGCTTGACACTTCAACATGAGACGGCCCCCATCGCGTAATGTAGTTCACGAGAAGGTATTTCTCACGAATATGCGGCACCGCGCGTTGTTATCTATTCCAGGCTCGGTAGGCCTCCTCGGCGGAAACGTCTCCAGCTGCCGAGTGCGCCTCAACTGCGTCAGGCCGCCGACATTGTGGGGTCAGAGAAGAGCAAAGACTTATGAGAGCAGCCTAGGATCTGCCCCGCTTACCGTCGCGGTGGACAACAGTGCTCGCGTCCCTCCAAGCCGAAGCTGGACGCTCGACCACCGGACCTTCACTCTCACTGGCAACACCGTAGCAAGTGTGCACATGCTGTCACCTTGCAAGGTAGGCAGAGTGAATTGTAAGCGCTGGAGGATCGGGCATTTGCTAGGCCGTTAGTTTGGCTAAATGACTGCAATGCGCCGCACCTTGAAACGAAACGAGACGGCGAGTCGAGTGTGCGGCCAAATCTGTGCAGCATACCCATGGCCTTCGGCAACGCTGTGATCCCAGGAACAGCGGGCGGCCGAAGTCGTTAAAGCAACGGCAGGACTAGCAACTTCAGCAACGTCAGGACTAGCAACTTCAGCAACGTCAGGATATCATAGGGTTAGGGGATGGATTTTTCTGCAATTTTAATTTATCGAATAGTTATTGTGAGAACCGGCTAAAACGCATATCTGTAGCAACCCCTTATTAGACCTCAACCACTTAATTAATCAGAGTACAAATCAGGGCTGAAATCGATCGTGATCTAGATGCATCGCTTGCCTGCGCGATTGCCTAGGTATTCTGATGAAGCACGGCTATATCAACGTGGCTTTTATAAAACGATCGCCTAATCTGCACATCCACTCACATATGCATCGCAGGACGCGATCGATTTACAAATCGATAGAGCTAAATCAGGGTGCTAATCGATCGATTTACGAGCAAAATAGGCAAATGAAGCGGTTTTCACAAAAAGCTCTTTGCGCATTATCTGATGTAAATTTTATTGTACGTTTTGTTGCACATTGGTGTAGTTTCTATTATCATACACACGCTACTAACCTTACATATTAGTACATTGCAGGTAGAAAGTTGTGATTGGCACCGTTATCTACTGTGCATTTGATGGTTGGGTCTCCACATATTTTTTGTGTTGCTAACACTAGTGTGTGTAAATTACTTGTAAGTGACGTTGATCCAAAACGTAGAGTTAGACTTGTTGTAATCGTTCAAAATGAAGATCTTTACAAACAAACGTCTGATGTGAGGTTTAATTTGTTTGTAACATTCACAATTAAGCTCTCTTTTTTTAGTAGGCTGAGCTTGACGCCACTATCTCTTTCGATGCGAATTACCTGCTAGTGTGTCGAGGACGGCGCTCGCCTTTTCGTTGAGATAGATTGTTTTTAATTCGTTCATAGGGATGCTCTACGTGCCTAAACTTACCTGGAACGGCATGTTCTCCCTCTCTACATTAATATATACCAACCGGACACTTGGAAACTGTGGCGGCGTCTACACCAACAAATAGCTGCCGGACACTTGGAAACTGTGGCGACGTCGTGGTGCGTATGTGGGATGGTGCAATCAAACCACTGTTAACGAGGAACATTATTCAGAGAGCGTTAATATGCAGGACGAATCACCAATACATTTATGAATAAAAGTATGAAATGGGATTAGTTGTTGGCATCGGCATCACCAATACATTTATGGATAAAAGTATGCAATGGGATTAGTTGTTGGCATCGGCAACTGTGCTCGAGTCCTGCTGTATCCTAACCTTCCGGCATCCTAAGCTCAGTTGTGGTCATGTTCCTTCATATCTCAATCCTATTACTACTCACCACTAAAAATGTCTAACTGATACGCGCGGGGCATATTTGTATGGCAGCGTAGTCGTTAGACTGATCTGTGTGCACTGACTATATCATGGTTTAACTATATATTAGATGCACTTCACGTTTGTAGGCCTATTGTACTCTACATGGATGCTATTCGTCGGCCATGCTGGGGCTATGCTCCATGTACCTGACGCACGTTATTACGCTTGTTGCATATTGTTATGCCTTACTGCAGTGTGTAAGAATGTGGATCATTTTTGTGGCAAATGATCCTCTGTGCGTTGTGTCATTGATCAGGATACCCGGTTTATGTATCTGCATCGTGCTACTGGCAGTAGCCTACTGCTTTGGGTGAGCACATCGTTAGGATGTGCCTCACGTCTTCGTAAATCTTAGAAGCGACAGGTGCGGATGAATACGGCAATTTCTAATGCTACCGTACGAACATGCAGAGCTCCAGTAAAGGCGACAGGGCTTTTAGCAACTGGAGCAACTTCAGCAACAGCTGGTACTTCAGTAACGTCGGCCACGTCAGCAACTTCGGCAACTTCAGCAACTTAATTTTCATCTGGTACGCGGGAGAGGAGTTTTGACTCCTGGGTTGCTTCATTTAGATTTTGCGCTGTTCCTTGAAGGTAGATGTGCTATAATGCGGCAAGGAGGCTAACGTTCTGCTTTGTACTCTCCGCTCTATCTGCTCCAGTCACCAGTCTCCAGTTCCCTACCACTTCCTTTCTCCCCCGCACCTCGACCCCCTTCCCCGTCCCGCCCATTCCTCTGCCTTACAGCTTCTGTAACAGAGCGACGTTCGCTTCAGAATGAGCACTCCCGGTACGTTAAAGCGTTATGCTTTATTTGGTCCGTATTCAATTCTCATATTAAATATGTACTTGTAAATGTTAGGCTTCAGCCGTGGAGAGAAGCGGCGTAAGTGTAAATGTTCATGTTTGGGTCACGTGTATGGTTTATTTACAATGTATAACTGAATATTAGACCGCCTCGAGGATGTCAATGCAAATGAAGAGGACGCCAGAGATGAAGGATCCAAGCCTGGTTTTGGTGGCGGCGTGGACATGCCTACCCGTCAAGCACCAGGTAGACAGTTCAATTGTTTTAGTACGTAGTATTATCTAACTGGATTTGTGCTGCTTGTCGTACTAACTCCCTACAGTAATTTCCCGGGAAATTCCTTCCGTGCTGGGAAAAGAATTTGTATCTTGGGAAAAACTAGAATAATTTTGGGGCGACTACGAAAAAACGAATTTGGTGTGCTATCGAGTTCGTGATTCGAATTCGTGCGACAAATGGAATGCCAAGTTAAAGGCCAGGACAGTGCCACCGCAATTCAAACTCGCGTTTCGGAAATACATGTGCACACTGGGATGTAAGCAGCCCTCGCGTGGAACAGGGAAGTGAACGACACGTACGTCGAGATATCAACATTGTATGTGATATCATACTTCCTCCAACTCACGTTTCGTCATGCTTTTTTTTACAGTTCTCCTGTCATAACCACAACCTCACCGAGGCCTTGTTCGTAGCTCTTAAAAAGAGCAAAGAGATTCTCTCAGACGAAATGCTGGAACAGCTCGACGCGTTTGTCGAAACCAACACTGACACGAAGCAGATAACAGATTATCTCTCGAGAAAAACAGATGCGCTCGATATTAATACGGGAGATGAGGCACTGAAAAATATTTGAATTAAGGGACTCATCTGTTCGTATAATACCAGGGTTTCCCTTCGCGCTACAGCAGATTCGAAACCTGATTAACAGCAGACTGGGATCCGCAACCACAGAGGATCGCCTTAAAACTATGATTGCCGAATTTGTGCAACACGAAGGCAGCCAATGTCTTCTTATACAAGATGACTGGGATCTCACGGTAGGTATTGTCGTTCAGAGCGCCGCTCAGAGAGAGATTTTTGCTCGATGGGGAGATACACTCGTTCTAGACTGGACCCACAACACTAACAACGCAGGCTTTTATTTAGGTACGGATCATCAATTTATACTACTGACGTGTTGAGACTCACATCTTTTGTTTCTAACTTTGATACAGGGAGTCTCATAGTGACGGTGCCAAGTGGCCGGGGGATATCTGTGCTGGATTTCCTGTGCGTCAATCAGCAGAAGGAAACACCGCAGGAAGTATTCAAGTACTTCAAGAAGACAAACGATTCCTGGGTGTCAATAGAGTCACTTGTGATTGATAAAGACTTCACCGAGATGGCCGCTTTGCAAGCGGAATTCCCAGCCGCTTCGGTATTTTTATGCCAATTCCACGCTTTGCGCTACATTCGCCGGATACTTGGTAGTCGAGGGTACTTTGTGCCCTTAAAACTACGTGATGAAGTCGCACAGCTATTCCGCTTACTGATGTATACATCCTCACCCGAACGGTACAAAGCTCGTTTGGCAGTTTTCGAAAAACGCGTCTCGGAGATAAGTCCCTCTTTCCTGGCGTACTTTCGCTGATGCCGGGATAAGTGCAGCGAGCGCTGGAGTAACTATGGCCGTCGGCAACGATTTACTGCTGGCAACACCACCACCAATAGGATTGAGTCTAGTTGGGGGCAGATTAAACAGCTTCTCCGAAAAAAAGTCAGCATGGACAAGTGTTTGAAAGTTATCTTTCAGCATCAGGCATTGGTCTTGCGCGAATTCTTAAACTCAATTGGAGGCTACGACTTGAGAAATCCTGGAGTGACTAACTCAATTGGGCATCTCACGCAACTCAGCCAAGTCCTCAGCCCATATTGTTTCCAGCGTGTAAAACTCCAATGGGACTACAGTGTGGTCTACGGCGACACGTGGGAATGGACTCACTCATCGCACGAAGGGGGAGATATATTCAAGTTGGTAACAGAGAGTGGCCGAGGAATCGAAGTTATTGGAAAACTGGGTCAGAGCCACGTTGTGATTGTCTGTTCAATGTGTCGACAAAGCTACCATGTCAGCATATTTTTGGTGGCGATGAACCTCCCTGAATTCGGGAACACGCTGCTGCCAAAACGTTGGTCGATGCCAGATGCGTCGTCTCTGATAGTATCGCTACAGGTGACCCTCAAAAGTTTGACTCTAGTTCGTGATATTCGCGGTTGTACAGCTAAAGATCCAGGATTGAGTCTTAATGTTGGTGTGGTACGACGGTGTATTGGATATGTGAAGCTGAAACGGGGGGAGAAGTGTGAACAAGCCGTTCTCTGGCTGCGAAAAATACAATATTATTCAAGCAGAGTTTTTCCCACTGCTGACCGCCATGCAACAATTGCCCTCCCATCGTTTTTACGAGCGCTTCGCGGATCTAAGAACAATTCCCAGTGATTTTACGAAGAAATGGGAAATGAATCTGAACGAGCCCATAAATGACGATGATACCGACTTCGAATCAGAGCCCAGCAATATTGTAAGCCTGGATCGTGAGATTTTCAGATGTGAAGATAATGACCTACCACCTGTGCGTTCTGAATGGTATTTAACCCCGTTAGAAGTCGAGCTTCGGGACGACGACTCGCCTATACCTGGGATTTGCCCTGAAAGTAGACCTGCAGTCGATTCTATCGAAGACGAAATGATAGAGCCAACCCAAGTCGAGTATGAGCAAGAAAACCGTTCTGATAGAGACGACCCCCCGCAGGTCAATCTGCGACGGCGAAGAGATACAACCTATCCACGAAGAGGATTCGCGGTAGTAGCGATCAAGCGTGTGGTGTAGACACTCTTGCTTTACCCAAATCTGCTGAACATTCTGCAAATGCGCTGTCACGCTGCGTAGGAGAAAGCAGTGCCAGACACGGAATTCTCGACGTTTCCTGCGATTGCCCAATCAGCCTTGAAGATGTTTTGTTCTGGGCGCGGACATATCCCGACATGACCCGAGTTCATGAGATTATTAATCGGCTTCCTGTGCGTCTCAAGGAAAAATTTATTGAGAAGCGAGTCCGCCAGGTGCAGAGCACAGTCGCAATTCCTGGAACGTTCGTGCACAACTTCCTCGTCCCGCTTAAAATCTTGGTGGACAAGAGAGAATGTAACGGGGTACAATCAAGTGTACCCATTACATGAAGAGTGACGGGTGTCACTCTCCCGAGTACATGGTACATGGTACCAGTAGCTCCGCAAGCCAACCATTTGAGTTTGCGCGGGCTTTTGTATAGTTAACTTGTAGTTTGTATTACGACCAAGTTAACCTACAGTCAGTCTTATAACCTACTCCTTTGTAGCAAACCGTTCCCTTTGAGGCCGGGAACTGGTGAACTGCTGTTCACCTGGATAGTAATATCCGCACGCACTTCCTCTGTTCATTGTGCTGTGTGACCCCGTCACAGAGAACAACTACATGGAGAACGTAGAAAATGAAGAAGATCTGATCCCAGTAGCATTCATCGGGTGCAAGGTATGCGGCTTCTCAATGTAAGTAATATTGCCCGCGATAATGATGGGGAACATTGATCACACACTGTTTTTTTTTTAATTAACAGGAAATACACCGAGATCGTCGGAAATATTTACATGTGCCGAGACAAGGTCGATGTTTACAAACAAGACATGGCATGGATACAGAACGACTGGTCCAGCTACTCTTCTACACCTTTGCCAATCCAAGTTGGCAGCAGTGTAAAGCAAAACGGTGTGAAGTAACTTAGTAACATCCAAAAATCGGAAAATAATTTCTGAAATTAGTATTTAGAGCAATGTGGATTTAGTGCAGAGCAAACTCAAATCACTGGTCAGTAACAGACTGTCTCCACCGGCAACATGCCCCAAGAGCAGAAGCATGGGCTTGCGGCCCTTCTCGGTGTGCATCGCACACCGAGAAGGGCGTGACTGGGTGCTGGTTGCCGACTACAACTGCATCCCTCCCACTACTGCCCGCAACATCGTCCAGTGCCAAGCCGCTGATGTCAAGAAGAGAGGCGGCGCGCGGGCGGCGTGCACGAAGTGTACTCCAGAAATGGAGGAAGCTCTCATGTGCTACCTGGAAGACAACTGCCAGTACACACTCGTGCAGATGCAGGAAATGCTTGCGTTCGACTTCAGGGTGCAGGTCAGCACTTCGTTGATCAGTAAGAAGCTTTGCGATAAGCTTTACACTGTTAAGCAAGTTATTATGCTATCACTTTTACCATCTGTACTGTACTAAGTATGTTCCCTGTGATAGGTTCGCGTAGAGCCCGAGACCTGCAATAATGCTGTAAATATCGAGAAGAGGAGGGTGTTTGGTGAAGCGTTGCTGAAGCATGAGCGGAACGGTGCTTTTATCGTGTATTATGACGAGACCAACTACTACTGTACAACCTGTACTGTAAGCGGACGCAAGGTCTGTCGCCGCTGCTATTCGTAGCGAGCCCATGGAGTATGGAACTTAGATGTTTGCTGTGGACTAAATCCACATTGGTCTGTACTAATCCTCGAAAATAAATTTTTGAAAAAAATATTTTTCGTATTTACGGGACTCTCGGCTTTGCCTTACAGTACTGCCAACTTGGATTGGCAAAGGTGTAGTGGATGGTGTTTGTCAGCTGATACTTCGGGGTCTGTGAAGAACACGGCGAGTGAGGTATCTAGAATCGTTGCCGAATCGTGGCGAAGTCGGAAGTTTAGGTTCGCACCTGGAATCGCTGGAATGGGTGGTGAATTTGATCTCCGTGAAGTCCTCGGCTTTCTCGCTGGTACAGCAAGGCTCAACGATGTTGTGATGTACTGTGCTTTTTAAAATTTCTGCGCAAAAATCGCGAAGTGTTTTGCGGTCGACCCGGTAAATGTGCGCAACAAAGATTTCAAACTGCCCAACCAACCTCTGTCGAGATACAGAAATATCGTTCTTCCAATCTATCAGACCTCGATTAAGCATTGGATTCTCGAAATTGTGGAGCTGTATCCAGTGGGTGAGCATGTTCAAATCCCACCACGGCATGTCAGAGTGTTGCTGTACGATCCACTAGGAACACAAGTCAACCTTGGTCTGCTAGAAGACACCTGGGATCAATATGGACTGCCTCTCCTGCAAAGCTGGGTCACCAGAGATTGTATGCGCTCAAAAAGAGCCGATGTAGCTGAAAATCGCGAGTTCGGTGCTGCATCGTTGTGCAACTTGGCAGACAACAACAAAAGTCCAGCGTCAACCTACTCACCAACAGTGAGCATGGAGTGGTTGAAATACCCAGTCCAGAGCGATGCGGCTAGCTGCGGTGTATTCTGTCTTGCTCAAGCATGCAGTTTTCTAAATGGCGGGAAACTCCTACAAGGCAAGCGCATTTTGAGTGCTAAAGACGTAGAAGTGATGAGGCTACTCATTATGTGGGAGATTTTCTGCAATTGCGACGACGTTCAACAAGCTGGGGATGACCCTACACTCTGGAGTAGGCTGGGAGATATCAACAAACGCATCAGCGCGTACTATTCAGCTACAACTCGAACTGAAGCGATGGTTTGATAGGATACGAACACTAGAGCAAGAACTCTAAGCATGACATACACGAATTCATCTTCACTTGACAACACAATTATTTAACATAACATGCCTGGCCTAGATAATACGTCCTTGCGGCATTGAAGATGATGTACGTGAAGTGCCGAGACTTGATTTGCGTAGAAATGTTTGACTGAGCCAGTGTCAGAAAATTGCTGAATCACTCTCATCGCTGGCGCCGTTGCTTGACGTTGCTCGACCTGCCGTTGCTTGGCGTTGCTTATCCTACATATGCTACAACCGCGACGTACCTGAAGTTGCTAGGCCATTTATCATCCAGTGGTTCATCCTGAAGTTGCCGAAGTTGCTAGGCCTGACGTTGCTGAAGTTGCTAGTCTTGCCGTTGCTTTAACGAGAGCCGCGGGCGGCGGGGTACTCGACTTCGACCTCGAGCGAGGTTACGGGGCCCCACACGTCGAGCAAGACTGAAGGCTAGGTCGAGATAACGCTACGTGACGCTGAGTCCATGAGCTCAAGCGCTGAATGCGAGCGGAGTCCCGTAAGCACGGGTTGGTGACTTTGTACGGTGCTCGTACTGCAACATGGTAGGTAGAATTAGTTTACCCCAACAGGGTTGTCGAATTTGGATTCCGCGGCCATAATTGAGTTGTCCAAGTGGATATTACCATAACTTACCGTAGCTAGCGAAACCGCATGTCCACTATCTAGTTAATCAACTTTTTCTTCTTCTGCAAGCACCGCCTCCTCTATCTAGGGTATTGCGATCTGCGCTCATACTACGAGCATCACACACGCGTGGTAGCAGCTCACTGTTTAGCAATGTAACTACTGCCCGTGCAACATGCATGGTAGGCGGTCTCTTGGTAGGAAGCACACATTTTAGCATGGTAAGGACTTGCAGCGCAACATGGTACTTTTACTAGTAGCAAGCACGCTGTGCAAGATGATAGGCAGCCCACAGTGCAGCACTTAGCCAGCTTATACTGTAACACAGCAGCAAGCAGCACGTCGTGTCCTGTAGGAAACCGCGCTGACAGTGTACGAAAGCATTGAGGGAGGTGTCGTGTGCACTGAGAAAACTTGTATGATGTCTGAATTCTTCAGGCTGAAGAGAAGTGGGCCCTCGTCCGCTTCGAAGCTGCATATGCATTTTGCTCTCATTCTCTCGCGGGCGTGCGCGCATCTTACCGTCTACATGACCTGTTAAGTTTGGTCACGTGACCTAGCGTCCTGATGTGTGACCTATTTGACCATCATACCCGTGACCAACTGTTAGGATTGACCTGTTTTCCCCTCTTCGATCTATCGCACACCGAGATTTGCGACGAAACCTCCGGCATGGCCGAGCTGCTGCTGCTGCTCTTGCTGCTGCTTCAGTCTGCGGCTCTGGCCCTGGAAGTGCCCGTGGCCGATGTCACCTCGCGCAAGCTGCTGACGGACCGCGCGTGGTTCAGCCAAGTGGCGCGCGTGCCTCGCCGCGTGGCCGACGACGCCACGGCCTGCGTGGCAGTGAGTGACCCGCTGCGGCCCGGCCTGACCGTCGAAGGCTATGAGCTAGTGGAGCGTTCGGGTCTGCTGGGCGTGTGCAAGCACCAGCAGACGCAGCAGACTCAGTGGCCCATGCAGACGAGAGTCAGGATGGAGATCGTGCCGTGGAGCACGGCGCCGAGCGACGGAGAGATCCAACACCCGCGATCGGCGCCAGTGTGTCCGCTGCCCGGAGCTGCGTCCACCTCACGACGCGCCCCCGCCCCGCCGCTGCCGTCGCCAGAGTCCACACACAGCAGTGAGGACCCGTTCGAGGAGGGCAACCGCATCAGCCCCGAAGGACCCGTGCTCGAGTATCAATACGTGACGGAGGAGGCTGAACGGATCTACGTGAACGCCCACTACCGCCTCAAGAAGAAGTTCGACGCCGGTTCTCACGGGGAAGTGTGGCGAGCTACGCGACGACACGAGACCAGTGGACGAGAGGAGCATTTCGTACTGAAGAGGCTGTTCCTCGAGCTTGGCGAGAGCATGGCGCAGATGGGGCTCCGCGAGGCGCATTTCGGAGCGTTGTTACAGGGCGAGCACCACGTCGCGCGGTTCGTGGAATATTTCTTCCGACCGGCCCAACCGGTGGAGAGCGAGGACGACCATCGCACGACGCCAGAGCTGTGGCTGGTCTTCTACGACGAGGGGAAGTCCCTGCGGCAGTATCTGTACGAGAAGCTGGAGGTTGTGTACGGGGCAGACGAACATGGGGACGCCGGGGCTGGAGTTGTGCTGCAGCCATCGCACTTTTGGGAGAAACTCCGCACCGATGCTCGCGGCGAAAACGTGTTGAGAGAGATCATGCGCCAATTGCTCCAGGCTGTGGCAGCCTTGCACGCGCGTGGAATCACTCACCGTGACATCAAGCCGTCGAACATCCTCGTGTCGATCCCGCCCGCATCGACAGGCACTACGTTGCCACCGATGCCGCGCGTCAAGCTGGCAGACTTTGGTTCAGCTGTTGATGACTACACGCTACAGAACTTATACGCCGCGGGAGGCGGTAGCGATGACTCGACGACGGCTTCTAGCGGACCATCTCAAGCTGAAGAAACTCGCGAGTACCAGCCTCCTGAGGTGCTCTTTAGCGACAATGGCCAGCCGTACGATTATACAGCCCCCGAGGCGTATGACCTCTGGTCCGTTGGAGTCGTCTTCTTGGAGATGGTCCTGGGCTCCCCGCAAGTGTTTTTGATCTCGCCTCGCGAACGAGCCAAGCTGGACGTGGTGCTTGATGCTCAGCGGCGTCGCCGTCGACACCGACATGGAAGACACAACGAGGACGAGGACGCTGAGTCTGGATGGCGGACCAAGGCTTATTTGTTGCACGTGCTGACCCAGGAGTTCTGCATCTTCCAGCCAGCACCGCGGCAGCTACGCTCGTTGTGGGACAAATACGCTCTCGTGAGCGAGAGCTGCCACTTCGGACGGTTCAACCAAACGGTGGTGGACCGTGATCCGCTGAAGCGCGGGCTCGAGGACTCGTGGGGGTTAGACTTGATGTGGCGCCTGCTTCAGTGGCATCCGTCCGGACGAATTTCAGCTGAAGACGCCTTGCAGCACGCGTACTTCCGCGGGCCATACGTGTGCAAGGAGTCTAGTCGCCGGTTCGCTACGCATCAAGAGCTGCTACTGCATGAGCGCTACCTCGAGGCACAACGCGCGCGCGAAAGCATTTTCGCTTCTGTTGTCCGTGCCAAGTACGAGTTACCTGACCGCTTCACTTGCCCACAGTGCGGCCGGGCGTTTTCCACAGCCCAAAGCTGCGAACAGCATGTCCACGCACGCCGACATGACGCCAACTCCAGCTTCTGCGCATTTGAAGCCCCCCTGATCTCTTCCGCTATACAGACCGAGTCGCAACCCGTGTACGTCGGGTCACTGGCACCAGAACACCCGGCAGTGGGCGTTGCGTTGTTCCAAGGCCGGAAGAAGTACATGGAGGATTTTATCTTGGTGCTCACAGAGCAGCAGCTTCACCGGAGATGCCACTCCGAACGAGACGACCTCAAATCGTCTCAACCTCTTGGGTTTGACCTGTATGCAGTGGTGGATGGCCACTTGGGCTCAGCAGCAGCTACATTCGTCGTCGAGAACCTACCTCGCGTCTTGTACCGGCATTTTGCTGCAATCCCCAAATCTAAGGAGGACTCGGTGCCCACGGATGCTGATCAAGCTGCGGGCGCATCTGCTGAGCGCGAGCTGGCCGAAAAGTTCGCGCTGCGTCAGACCTTCCTGGAGCTGCACGAACGTTTCCTCCAGTCTCTCGATGAAGTGGCTCGCGACAGCAACCTACAGCCAGAAACGAATGATGGCACGTTCACCAACGGGACTGCAGCAGTCGGCGAGTATTTCTCGGGGTGCACGTTGACTGTGGTGCTTCATTTTCGACGTGAGCAACGCGTTGTTAGCGCAAATGTTGGTGATTCACGTGCGCTAGCGTGGCTGCCAGGTGTGTCCACGAAAGTAAATGACTGTCGCATGAGCCCCGCACCTACAGCCGACGTAGTGCCGCTGACCATGGATCACTGGCCGAATGATCCAACCGAGCGCTCGCGCATTGAGTCTAGCGGGGGGGTTGTGAGCTTTTCCGGTCTCTGGCGAGTGGTTGGGCAGCTTGCAGTGTCCCGCAGCCTGGGCGATCGCCATTTGCGCAAGTACGTGACGGCGGAGCCCTCCGTCTTCCACGCAAAGCTGGGCGAGTGGTCCTCCGGCGGAGTTCTTGTCGTCGCCAGTGACGGAGTGTGGGAGACTATGAGCAATGATGACGTGGTGCGGTTTCTCGCGGAAAAGAGGTCGAGTGCGTCAGCAGGAGCTACCCTCGATCGGTCGCCGCTGAACGATCTTGCCGCTGAATTGCTCACAGAGGGCTACGTCCGCGGAAGTCTCGACAACATGGCCGTCGTCCTTGTAGCGCTGCCCTAGCTAGTAGATGCAGGCAGTGTTCGTAGACAGCTAAGCGGGTATTTATTGGGAATCTTTCCCGTCATTTCTGACTAATACTAAGAGGGCTCTAGAGATTTTCGCTTCACTTGGCATCGCCAAAGCGCTTGGCCTGCTGGCCGTACTGGAACAGCACCTTGATGATGCGGTCGATAGAGGGTACGAGCAAGTCGGCGTCTTCTGCCAAGTCGTCGAGCGACGACGCGCCGCCCAGCACGCCGATGGACAGTCCGCAGCCGGCGTTCTTGCCGAGCAGCATGTCAGTGGAGGTGTCTCCGACCATGATGGTATCGTGCGGCGCGACCCCGAGCTGCTGGCAGATGGTCCAGATCTGCTCGCCCGCGGGCTTGGCGGGCAGGCCGTCGTCGCCGCAGGCGAGCGCGTCCACCATGTCGGTGACGCCCAAGTGCTCGAGCGTGTCGATCGTGGGCTGGCGGTCGTCCGTGGTGCACACGGCGATCTTCATGTCCATTTTCTTGATGGTGCGGAAGAGCGCCGGGATGTTGGCGAGTGGCCGGCTCGTGAGCACGGGGTCGGGCATGCTCCAGCACTGCTTGATGACCTCGTCGGCCTTGGACTGGCGCATGCCCTCGGCCACCAGCACGCGCACCGCGAGCTTGTAGAGTTCGCCCATGGGCGTGCAGCACAGCGCGCCCTTGGACTTGATGGAGCGGCTGATCCAATCGTAGCCCATGGCGGCGAAGAGCTTCTCGCGCACGGGCAGCCCCGTGGTCATCTCGACCTTCCAGGCTTGCGACTCGACCCAGCCGCCCCACATGAGCGTGAAGTCGATGAGCGTGCCGTCCTTGTCGAACACCACGAGGCCGGGGCTGCAGCGCGGGCCGCGCGTGGCCTCGGCCTGCGTAATGGCAGCCGCGCTCTCGGCAGCTGTGCTCTTGCGGCGCTGGCCCGGGATCGAAGAGGAGGCGGCGGCGGCGGCAGCAGGAGGCGCCGAGGACGCCAGGCCGTGTAGCTGGCGCGTCAGGCCCGTCATGGTGGGGCGCGCGCGACGCAGAGCGGAATTCATGGCCGCGATGGCAACGAGAGGAGGAGGAGGATCGACTCGGGGAGGGGAGGGAGGATGCAGGAATGAAGTTGTCCCGAGCAACTTGCAACGGACGGCATGGAAGGTGGGCTCAAATTTTGATGCGCGAAACAGCTTGGTTTCAGTATGGGAGCGGTGATGTGGGCCACCGCAAGTGGAAGTTGGCGTTCTGCTGAAAGTGCCTCATTCTAACTGATCCATGACAAGTAAAGGGGCGATTTCGGCCGGACGGCGAGGCGGCGACACCTGCGACATGTGTCCTACTATTGCAAGGGATGGGGATAGGCCAATACAAAAGGCAAGATGTTTCTGCGTTGGTGGCTTTGAAACCGTTTTATGTGGACCAGCCCTGACACCAGCTGGGCCCGTGGAGTCACCCTAGATTCGAGCCGTCCGAGCGATCGGCACTCCCAAACGAGGACCAAAGGACAAGGACCGTCAGGGCAATGGAGTGTGAGCAAGACCCTTTGCTGCTGAAGGACTGGAGAGTGCAGTGAGTCGACTGACCAAGACGGGATGGTAGATACTTAGTCGGTACCTACCGGCAGTCTTTATGTCGGCAATTCAGCAAGCTGCGGATCGACGCAGCCATCGGTCGTGGGCCTGCTCTTTGCTGTCAAGATATCTGCGCTGGTCTGCCGACGTGAGACGCTTGACGGCCACACACTTGGCCTGGCATTCAAGCACATGATGCCGCCGTATGGACGACCAGAGTCTCACCAGGGGAGGCCACGTGTGACGAGCAGCTACACTATCGGATACTGTACCAGCTCCATGCTTGCCACTACTTGGTTCGGCTTTCACCCGCCACGCGTGCACTGGCCAACGTCTTGCGCAGCCCGTGACCTGGTTGAACCAGGGATGCTTCAAGTGCTTTCAGTTACCCGGCGGCAACCTTTCCTTCCGCGAGCTAAATGCGAACTCGCAGCGCAGGGTGCAACGCACGGGCGCTCTATGCCTACCGCATTTCGCATGTAGAGAAACACACCCCATGTCATAGGTTTAGGTTAGTTACTGCACTCGAGCCTAAAAACAATGTAAAACCCAAAAACTGGGTCACGCGATCATTTCGTACGCAAAATGGGCAAGATGGTTGGCCTTGTCATGCGGATGGCGCGGAACGATCTCCTCTAGGATGGCGCTTAAGCTAGCAACAAGTCTGTGCGCCATCTACAACTATGTTGCACAGGAACCACACCACTTAACCAATTATCTACAGCGTTGCTTCTTCTACTACCATCGCTGCAGCAGCCGTGTTGTGCGCTCTCTCGAGCTTACGCGGTGGTTTAACCTCGTGCTCCCCATATCCCGCACTCAGGCGCGCCTCAACTGGGCCCACACCAGGCGTGGCTACTAACTATCACTCCGACGAGGCGTATGCCTCCAAGCGCGCGGGGAGGGGGGCAGCGCGACGTTGACGAGCGGTGCGCAGCTCTTCCCCTCTGCCTTCGCGCGCTTGGAACTGGTGACTCAATGTGAATGCAAAAATGCGCAAAATACTCAAATTAGGGGTGTATCTCTCTACATGCGATCCCACGGACTTTTCTCTCGCATCTCTGATTGGTTAAAATAAAGGTGTATCTCTTAAACCGCTGTAGCGCTCTACATGCGAAATGCGGTATTGCAGCGTTCTGCGAGGCGCAACGGGATCGCCAGAGATGAAGCTAAGCTTAGGCAAAAATCCACCTGCAACCCAGTCTTGTCCTATTCCCCAGGCAATGATGATGACCACTTGAAAGTTGGGCACACTGGCAGCGTCCGTATGCAACAGTATGCGATGAGGCAGCCCCAGCCACGGACTGATCAGCATGTAGCCGGCCGGCCTCGCTGCTGCATCTATCCAGCAGCAGCGCATTGGGAAGTTCAGCCCGCGACACGTTGCGCGTTGACATGCTTGCATCCAGTGGAACGACCGCTCCTCGTTAAGCTCTGCGCCACCGCTGTCATTCGACGACAACTTCACATGCTCCGTAAGTTAGGACGGCCGCGGCATCGCGACCGGGCAAGGAGGAGCCCAGCTGCTGCGGTCTCTCACAACTGTCGACGAGGATGATACATCGCTGTAATATCAGCGGCCACACACAATTTGTGTCCTCCACGTGCGAGATGGACTGTCCACCTGTCCACCGCAGACGAATCTTCGAATCATGGTGGCTCATCGCAGCTGCGGCGTGACTGCCCCCAAGCAAATCCAACAGCAACGGCAACTTCCGAATTCTCTGCGCCAGCGCAGCTCGCCGCGGTGGCGGCGGTCTTCTCCATGGCATGAAAAGGCTACGGCACAGTCGCTCCTCGATCGAAGGATAGGCCAGCCAACGCTGCTGCGCGCGAGGAAACTGTAGCTCTGCAGGGAAATAATTGCCGCGGCACCAATGCTCCGAGCGCGGTCGGCGTGCTTGGCGCCGTGCTGCAGCTAGCTACAGTACCCAGCAATATTAGCCAGCCAGCCAGCTGCGACGCAGCGAGCGACATGCGCTCGCGCGGGGGCGGGGCGTCGTAACGCAGTTACCTGCCTTCCGGGCACACATTATCTGCTGCGAAACATAGTGTCAGTTACACTGACACTCGCTGGCCGCGCCCAGAAACGGTCGCGCCCCGTCTCTCGTCAGTCATGGCTTAGTCGAAGCTGAAAACACGGGCTCGTCTGCGCGCCTCGTCGTTGCGCCGTTGCGGACGGTTGAAGCGATCGTGGCGGGTAAGATCGTGCACTAAAAAAATTGGCCGGCTGGCGGCGGTCAAAGCTGCGGGTCAAGGCCGTTGCGCGCCGAGGATGTACTGTACACGTGCGTATGGCGTATGCATGTGCATCACGAGTGCTGTGCGTGCCGGCCATCGCATCTGGCCAGCACCGGCAGCAGCAGCCAGGTGCTTTGAGCGTCCTTCGTTCCCGGGGGCTGCAATCGCGATCCGGGCGGGTGTAACGCCCCCGAGGGATGGGCGCCAGAAGTGAGTGAGAACACCGTTCGCATAAGGCCGCCGAAGTCTCCGCTGCTGCTGCTGCTCGCAGCCATAGGATATGAGGCCGAGCCTGTCGTCGTCGGCCGCCTGATCCATTCCTTCGAGGAGGAGGAGGAGGAGGATTCACCTCGGTCTCGCGTCCAGCGGCCAGCCCAGCCCAGCCGCCCGGCTTTCGAGCTGCCCTGGGATTCGCAGGAGCGATGCTCGATCTGCCGCGCTGCCGAGCGAGCGAGCATGGGATCGGGCCGCGACTTCTTGCCCCGCTGCTACGTATTGTATCTCACGGCCGGCCTGACATACACCCTCGGCAGATTCGCCGCCGCCGCCGCTGTTCTGGTCGGTGGCGGGCGGGCCCTGACACTACGGTTGCAGCAGGCCTTCCCTTTTCGCAGATGTGCCGTGGGCGGCGAAAACCCTCATCTGCTGGGATAGGGCGGCCCCCCTTCCATTTGATGACACACACACACGCGCGCACCCCTTCGCGAGAGTGGCACCTGGCGGATCGCACGTCGAGTGATGGGCCCGCGGCCTGGCTGCGCGCCTTCGATTTGGAATGGATCCACTCGCTGGCGCGGACGAGAGCCGGGCGCCGACAATAGAAACACCCGGAACGGCCGAAACCGATTGCAAGCGCAATCCGGGCGCCACGTTTCACCAGGCCTGTCTGAGTTGAGCCCGCCCCGTTTCAGCGCCTGGTGCGACAGCCAGCCTGCACAGACCGCGGCGCCGGCCATCACCCCACGCCAGCCAGCCGTTGCCCGGCCCCGCACCGAGCCCTTCTCTGCCTGCGAGGAGTTCCCCCGAAAGCAGCGGCCAGATTTGTCCAACGTCGCTTTGAAGAAGAGAGCAGAAGCGCAGCAGCAGGATCTGGACGCGTGCGACCAGAAGAGCCACCGCACCCAGGCGGCGCCAGCAAGCATGACGACACCCAAACACGCACCTCCACTGTAACGGGCGCATGCATGCCAACCCAGCTCACATTCCGATTCGCACCGTGGCCAGCAGCATCCAAGCCGCGCACGCGCACAGACCACCCACCACCACCCTCAGCCACAGAGACCATGCCCTCGCCCGTAGCTAGCAGCAGCAGCGTCTCCGCCCCGCAGTCGCTCCTGTCGGTGCAGCGCCCCGCGCTGTCGCCGCGCAAGCGCAAGCTCAGCGACGCCTCCGTGGCCGAGGCCGCGTCCCCCACGTCGCTCGACGAGGTCGCCGGCTCGCCGCTCGAGGAGCGCGTGATCTCCCCCAAGAAGAAGGCCCGCGCCGAGGAGCGCGCCAGCAGCAGCAGCGACCTGAGCAAGTGGGAGAGCCACGTGGTGGCCAGCATCGCCAGCGCGCTGGACCTGGACTGCATCGACGACAAGCAGAGCAGCAGGAGCAGTAGCAGCAACATCAAGCCCATTGCGTTCTCGGCCGCGCCCGCGGGCGACCTGGCCGCGGACGAGCTGCAGATCCTGCGCCACTTCTTGGCATGAGCGCGTCCGTCCGTACCCGGTGAAGCTACCTTGACAAGCAAGAGTGCAAGCATGCAAGCTCACGCGCAGCTTCCCGTTGCCGCTCGCCAACAGGCAGGTAGGCAGGCCTCAAGAACCACCACGGCCGCCCGGCCATCCAGCCAACAAGCTGTTAATGCAACAGCAGCAACAGCAGCAGCGGCGACGGCGGTGACAGCACCAACTCGGGTCGCCGCACCGACCTCTGCCGATAGACGCAGCGGCGGCAGACCCCGGCAGTGCCGCCAACGAACAGTACAATAGCCGAGGATAGTATAGAGGCGTAACAGTCTTCCTACTACGTAGTATTTAACACGCGACGAGCATTTTCGCATCTTGACATTGTTCGGTGTTTCTTGCTTGCCGGTAACTGTTTCTTGTATTTTTAGCTTGCATCTCATGCTGGTCTTTGATTCTTCGCAGCAGCTTGAGCTTCCTGCGAGAAGCCCGCCCACACAAGGCAGAGGATCGCATTGGACTGCAGCTGTGCTGGGCTGTCGCTCGCGAGCATCCGGGTGAGACCCGCACCTCGCCCATCGCGTGCACCCATCGCTCGCTTGCGGCTCGCAACTTGCATGTCAAACGGCGACAGGCACTTCAGTGCAATACAGGTGCACAGGTACTTTTACGGCGGCCGCGGCGTCGTGACACTTCAACCTCCCGTCGATCACCCGCTCCCGTCGCGGCTCCCAGCTGCTAGGCAGCGGCGCGATGGACTGCAGCGGCGAGCAATCCCATCCAGTGCGTCAGTGCGCTCGCCGCGCGCGCTCGCTCGATCACTCACGCCTGCGCCCGGTCCACGCGGCCGGGCGAGCGTGCTTGCCTTTGTAGGCGACCTGCTCGCCCGCTGCCTGTCGCCCGAGCCGGTCAACGATCGATCGACTGCACGAACCGGCCGGGCGGGCCCCTCTTACTCAGAGACGCTTGCTTGCTTGTTTGCTCGTCATACGTGGCGCCACGCAGGACACCCATCGCCAAGGCGGCAGCAACGCCAACCGCTGATACCGAGCGCAGCAACTCTCTGTAGCTTTCAAAAACGGTGGCGTTGGTGCTCGCTCTCAGCGTCTCGGCGATGCAAGCTGCAAACTCTCGCTCTATTGTCTCCTAGCGCTGCTCTTGTGGAGGTCTTCCCCACCGTTGCTGCCGCTACTCTGCTCAATGTCTGCCTCGCTGCTGTTGTCGCGCTCTGCCTCCGTCTCGCTCACTGCTGGTGACTCGGCGACCGAATTGAAGCGCTGCAGGAACGTCCCAAGCGCGCCAAAGAAACCCTCGTGGTGGAAGAACTGCGCTTGCATCTCTCCTTTCGACCAGAAGCTGATGGCGTAGGCCAACTGCCGACACGCCAACTCGTTGCGACGCAAAAAGTTGCCAGAGAAGTAGATCCGCGTAGTCTCGACGCGACGCGCATTCAAAAATGCCAGCTGACCCAGATTCTGAGTGATCATGAAGAGCAGGGAGCGCGCTAGATCGGCGTCGCGCGGAGGGTACGGCGGGCGGCGGGCACCGGCCTTACCAAAGCTGCTGGCTACGGTGTCCGGCTTGAGCTGGAACTGTTCGTAGCCGGCAGTGCCGTAGATGTCACCTACGGTCATATCCACTTCGTTCGAGTCGCCTACAACGCTAGCGTCCATCGCCTCATCGAACGTGCGCAACTTGGAGAGAGCGCGACACAGGCCCAGGAAGGTGCCACCGCCCAAACTCGTGCCCGACACGCGCTCGTACTGCGCTTCACCTGTGATCTTGAGGATACTCACGCCAGAGCCGATGTTCACAAGCAGGAATGGATAGAGCTCGTGCTTGTCCGGCTTTGGAAGCAGCTTCTTCGTAGCGCTTCCGAGTCCATGCGTGTCGGGGACCACGTCCACGAAGGTGTAGCACTCATTGGGGGCGTACCGCAGCACGAAGTTGAGTCCTTGGATGAGGGCATCCATCTCGTCCGCCTTCTGCAGCTCAATGCCCAGACGTGACTCGAACAGCGCAGAAAACTGCAAGGGAAGCAAGGTGTCAACAATCCTAGCGCGTGTAGCGAATTTAAAAGAGTAATGGCACCGCACCTTGAAGGCGCCGCCGCCCGTGCACGCGATCTTCTTGATGTATCGGTGGAAAAATCGGCGGCGCACGAAGTCGGTGATCTCGTCCATTTTGGCGGTCGGGAAGCTGCAGCAAACAGGAATGCAAACAATCAAATAAACCTCAGCTCACATTCACCAGCTCTACGCCTCCAGTGGCCCCCCTCACGCACTTGATGAAGTGGATGGTGCCGCCCAGCTCGGGCACGAACATTTGCAGCCGCTCCTCGCGCTGGGCCTCGTCCGTAGCGTGCAGACTCATGATGAAGTCGTCGATGAGCGGCAGGCTGCCCTCCACGCGCCGCCGCTCGCTGGCCGTCAGCGGGTCGGACCTATTTAGCTGGCGCTCCATCTGGCGGCGCTGTGCCGCGGCCGCGCCGTCCGCCGACTGGAAGTAGACCATCTTGGCCAGCGTGCCGCCGATGTCGAGCCCGAAGAGGCGGCCGCAGTCAGCCGACTTGGCGTTCAGAATGTGCAAGTGGAAGCGGCGCAGCTTGCGGCGGCGCGCGATGATGAGACCCGCCACGCATGACGCGCCGAACAGGAAGACGCGCGTCCAGAACGTCTCGCTGCGCCTTCCGAGCGAGGGCGTTGCCATGGTGGGCGCGCGCGTGGGGGAAGCTTGTCAAGCAGATCCGCGGCTCTACTTTATGTGGTGGACATTAAATAAGTATGTACAGTACATGCTCTTACTAGGTGCGATCAAAACTGTCAGAAAAAAGTACAAAAGTTGAGCGCAAAAATAACAGAAATCAATTGAGCACAAAAATCACTGCCGTCGCTGCGGGCAAGAGCTCTGGCCGATTTGTACTGAAACGAAGTCCCTGCTGCTACGATACGTACGGAAGGTGTACAGACGTCGTGCGTCCACGAATTTATCTTGCTGCACATGATCCAACGGGTCAAAAATTCACCCAAGAATCCGTAAATCACTCATTCATTTACAACCTTGTATGAGCTTCGGCCCCTTGCACGCATACCTAGCCGCATAGAGTCCTACTTCACACAGTTTTTTCTGTCCTTGGCGAAGTGGCATGAGTAGTGGGTCGCGGCACATTACGCCGGCAGTTTTTTATTTTCATAATTTCTTACCGTAATTTACCTCCGAGAACGGTGCTAGAACGATCTTTGTGGATAGTCGTCCGTTTTACCTACACGACCTCTCAACCACCTCAGAGCTCGAGGAGGCGTCCGTTAGCCATCGAGCAGTCGCGCGACCCTGTAGACGTGCAGGATCGCACATGCAAGAATTACCGGTACATTACGACGTCATTTTTATGAAATTGATTGAAAATTCATTTGATCCTGATATGTAAATCTTATAGATATATAATAATTACTACTAGTAATCACAATGTGCAACTACATCTTGGAAAGTGGAGCAACGTGTAAGGCAAAGCCAGCCCAAGATCGTTGTGGGAGACACCCATTTTCAAAGTTCCCATCCGTAGAAGTATACTCACCTGAAGCGAGTGAGGACATGATGAAGAAAATAGTTTCAGCTCCGATGGGTGAACGAATTACCTGCTTGTGCGGGTCGTCGATGGAAAGATGGAACTTCGCGAAACACTGCAATAACGAAAAACATTCGAAGTGGATCGAGTCAATGCCATATCCAAAAGATCTCGCATGGTGGGGCCCGGACTATAGCAAATGGTGATCCAACATTCATTTATTTTTTTCAAAAAATTAAGAGGCTATGTATATAGATACCCACACATACAACATGACGATCGAACTATCTTTCGGAAAATACAAAGGTCAATCCATTGAGGATGTATTCAAGAGTGATCCTGGATACTGTCGGTGGATTCACAACCAGCCCAGTCTCAACATTAGCGAGGAAATGAAAATCTTTCTTCACTCAAGATTCCTAAATAACGATAAATCCTATATGATGGATGACGTGGGGTAAGTATCGAGGCAAATCTTTACAGCAGATCAGTGAATTGGATCCAGGCTATCTCGATTGGCTAAGAAAAAGTCAATTCATGATTGACAAGTGTCCAAAGCTACTCAAGGAGCTGAACTAAAAAATATCTTATTTTTTACTTACGCTGTAGTGAAGTCTAGAACCTCTCCGGTTAGTCTATCGAACGTTAGTTCCTGTTCGCTAATTACGAGGATCAGCATATTCACACCTTGGCATCCGGCGTTCGTACCTTGGATCTGAATAGCCTGAGGTACATCGCGCTCAGTCAGGCGACTGACATCGGCAATAAGCATGCGGTTTGTGAACGACCACGTCTGACAGTCAAGTAGACCATTTACGAGCTCAGGGGTTAGATCTCCGTTAATCGCTGAAATCTTAGCAATTTCGTTGGTAAAGTGGTGGAAATCATAGTCATGACTGATATCGAACACCTGAGTCGAGCCAATACGAACGTTAACGTTGCGAATCGACGACCCGGGCTGAAGCGTGTATGGAGAGCTATTGAAGGGGCTCTGGAACTGATGAACAGTAGCAGAAGCAAAGTTGTTCGTCTGTTCCGCGAATGGTAAAAGCACAACATATTTCGCGTTTTTAACACTTGCCGATAGCTGTAGATCGAAAGAAGCATTTAGTTGAGTCGAGGACTTACCAATACCAGCACGCTGGCAAAACCACTGTGCGTAGCAATCATTGTAGCGAACCTTCTTAACCGGCTTAGAGATAATAGCTTGAGGGTTCTCAAGATGAACGAAAGGGACATACAAACGAGCAGTAGTAAAAGGCATGTATGTACCATCGATGGTAGGTTCAAGAGCATTTACAACCGCTCCCCAAGCAACACTAAAGCCCGCAGATGCGGCAAGCACACCATTCATCGGATTACCGGTAGCAGAAGCGGCAATCATGACCGGACAACTATTACCAGACGATAGAGTAGTAGAGGACATACCCTTTGAAGCATCTACCGCGACTACAGACGTTCCCTGATTCACACGGAAACGCAGGCGAATTTGAGGGTTAGCCATTAAGTCAAGCTCACGGAAGATAGGATGCAGATCGGTGAGCTTAATCTTAAGCATGTAGTTCCACGTTCCCATGATTGCGTTAGCAGCAGTACCACCAGCTACGAAAGCTCCACGCGAGGTCTGGTTAGAAATGGTAGTCGATGCAGCAGCTCCACCTACCGACGGACACGAGCTGGAGAAGTCAGCGCCAGCCGTAGGAGGATTCGATAGAAGGCGTTTAACGAAACCATCATTAGGAATAGTTGCACCACCAGGAGGAGCCGAGACAGCAAAGGCAGACGAGAATGCCATGGTGTTTGAATATCCATCACCACTGGTAGATGCGGATCCAGAACTGCATGATACCGACTGAGCAGCGTCAGGGTACAAGAACGATTCAGCTCCGTGCTTTTCAACGAACTGAGGGCTGTAGCCAGTCTGAGCACGAACGTTCTTCCAAAAGAGCTTGTAGTCAGCCAAAGAGACGGTAGTCTTTCCGTTTAGTTCCAGACTCAGACTATCAATAACGTTCCTATTTCCGCATTTTAGAGTAGCACATAGACGATTGGCAGCGGCAGTTTGAGCAGTGCCACCATTCTTCATTGAGACCTTGTAGGGAAGCATAATGTAGGCATCATGAAGGCTTGCGAAGCCCTCGGAACCGTTAAGCCTAGCCGTAGCATCGATAGTGATGACACCATTCTGGTACGAACCCTGATTTAGGTCAATAACGTGCGGTACACGCTTGCTCGAAGATACCTTGATCTCCGGGTCGCTCTTAAGCGAGCTCTGGTACAAGTACTGATCGGATAGTTGAGTTTCGCTCATCGTTGAATCTATATGGATCCTAATATAGTTTGATAAAATTAAATATTATGTCGCACCGCATCAAGCCAATCACCTCAGATCATGATCTCATTGAACTCGCTGAGAAAATGAACGTTCAACTCGATAATATATTCGAATCAAATGAGATAAAGTCCCATCTCCCCAAGAAAGGGTCATGTCTGATTCTACTTCGCCCTCCTAATCTTGAGGTAGGACACTGGACGGCGGTTCATAATGGTGAATTCTTCGATAGTATGGGGGAAGGACCACCAAAGAAGTATGGTATCGATCGATACAACACCAAGCAATACCAAGGAACCTATGGAGACTGCTGTGGACCATTCTGTGTCCTATGGCTATATTCGAAGCAATACCGTAAGCCAGATGAATTCAAAACAATGAAAGATCTAAATTTGACAATTCTGGAATAAATTTAATTCAACGTATATAGTAATCATGTATCGCGAATTAACAATCTCCAGTGATATTCCTGCGCGGAAGCTTACCAAAGCTTTCAAGACTGGTAAGCTCAGCCTCACCTCAAGCGAACTAAAGGGTAGTGGTTCAGTCATCTATCTCCACCCTGCTTCGTTTGAAAAGGCGCTCAAGGCTCGTAAAGCTGGACGCGGTGTCAGACTCGACATTACCAAGCACGAAGTGAAGAAGGGCTACAAAAAGGCTCAAGGAGGCTCTATCTGGTCCAAAGTATGGGGAGGGATCAAGTCTGCATACAAATTTGCTAAGGATTCAGGTCTACTATCCAGAGCCGTTGATGCGGCGGTTTCTGCTTTAGCTACTTATGCTGGTCAACCAACGGCTGCTGTTCCAGCCAGAGCTGCAATCAAGTCCCTAACCGGCATTGGTATTTATGATTCCGATAGCGACAAGGAAGGAGGTCGCGTATCAATGGCTGACGTAAAGAAGGCTGCAAAGAATGCTCTTGCATACACGAAGCGCAAGGGGGTCATCACCGACGCGGTCGATGCTGGAGAGACGTTCCTACTATCAAAAGCTACCAAGCCGGAACATGAGGATCTAATCAGATCTGTGCGAAAGGAGGTTCGTCGCCGCTATGGTGTAGGCGTAGCAAAGAAACGTCCAGCGAAGGGTTCGCCAGAGATGAAGGCTAAGATGGCTGCGCTCAGGGCTCGTCGTAAGACTGGTGGTTCGTTTACGTTGTAGCCGCCCTAAAACAATACTCTGGATGTCTTATTTTTTGGACGAATCAGAAGCATGATGGATACCGACGTATCTCTGAAAATCACTTTTTTATCATTTTGGTTATAGATACTGAGTGTAATACTAGCTCGAGCGCGATTATGACAGTTCATCCACGCATACTGGCTCGGTTTGTATGAAATGACCTTTCCAATAGCGGCATCACCTCTATCAAAAGCACTGACAATATCACCAGAAGCCACGTATTCGTTTTTGATCAGATCGCAACGAACGATGTAGGAACTGGTCGGGTGAATCTGAGGAATGATGTTCGATAGATGAGCACTTGCAACAGTAGCTGATATGGAGGGGTATGTACCCGCTGTGAGACCAACTACTTTACCGAATTCAGCATTATCGATGACCAGTCGAGGAACGCGAGTAGTAGTCGGCAATCCAGTACCACCAGAGGAGTATAAACCGGAGGTAGGTCTGGTCCATGTTCCACCGGTAGTTGGTAGAGTTGTAGGCGTAGGAGAGAAATCAAGCTGACAAGCGTAATAGACACTGTTAGCACTCATTTTGATATAGAATACGTTATTCCCCGACGGATCGCTTAGATACGCCCCAGCATTGACAAGAGCAGTCTGAATGCTTCGGTTGATATCGTCATACGAATAAATACCATCAGGGAGGGATACACTGATTGTGGATGTAGTTGCAGCGGTAGGTACTTCGATTTTGAAAGTTGTGTTCTGAAATTGCATTGAATCAATGTTATACTCGCTGTTATACATCGAAATCGATTGAATGGCACATACTACATCGCGGAAGTCAGCCGCCGATCCGGGAAAGGAGTATTTCCAGGTTGAATTGGTTCCATCTTATACCAGATTGGTTCTGTCGAGTTTGATCAAGCTGGACATATTGATTATATGTTTGTAGGCATATTTTTGTTTGATAAATTGGAATTAGTCCTCGATACGAATCGGTCTATCGAAGTTATACCTGATCTGACCCTTGACCGAATCAATGAAGAGCATTTGGCCCTTTCGCTCTGTGGCTTTGTTGTAATAATAGACGATTGAACGCTCATCTACTCCCTTGATATTAATATCTTTCACAACCATCTGGAGGTCTCGCTTAGAATTAGCTTTCAGGATCGCTACGTACTCTGAGTTCAATCTGAGCATCTTGTCCGTTGCGAAGTAGCTGTGGCTCAAGAAGATGGTTGATAGCTTGAAGTGGCGCCCTCTAGTGAAGTAATGTGAGAACAAATTCTTCTGAAGAAGCTTATCGTTGCTGTAGTCATCGATGATGACGAGCTCAGGCTTATTGGAATTAATTGGTGTATGACGTACTCGGAGGCGAGTCAGGGTCGGAAGCTTATCACGAAAATACTCATATAACTCCTGGTGAGGATTACGAGCAATGATCGTTAGATGAGCAAATACGTGAGGAGAATGCTTGAGGATGAACACACATAAGTTGTTCTTCCCTGAGAACGATGGCCCCAGAACCACCATTCTAAACAGCGCTTTGATGTCAAGTGCTGGA
This sequence comes from Phytophthora sojae, assembly GCF_000149755.1. Lineage (NCBI taxonomy): Eukaryota > Oomycota > Peronosporomycetes > Peronosporales > Peronosporaceae > Phytophthora > Phytophthora sojae. The sequence goes on from NW_009258116.1 coordinate 6,835,763, forward strand.
ATATCACCCATCGAGGCGCTTTTGAATTTTTTAGGGATTGAAGCTCCGAAATCTGGAATACCGCTCATGATTATCGTCTAAACTATATAGGATCAAACAAAGATAAGTTCAGGTTTTTCTTATCCTAGCCCGATATTCACATCGCCGATTTATAATCCGGCATTCTTTCTCCAATTGGATGCCAGCGGGTTTCTAACGTATGACTATGCTCAGACTCTTTATCTGAACAAGTATGACTATCGCTTGACGTACATTACCGGTGTCTCTCAAGGCGTAGCATCACCTGGTGTAGCGCTTGTCCCTGGAAGTGGTGGGAACATCAGCGGTCTTGGAGCACTAAGCTGTAGTAGCCTAACTGTTAAGGGTGCTTCCGTTTCAGGCGTACCAACGTATGTAGCTGATATTACTCCAGGTACTGCCGCTATCAACAAAGCTCTGGTGCTTGGTGCATCAGGTGAAATTGCTACTATTAGTAGTTTGACGGCAACGTCGATTACTGGCACGCTGCAGACAGTGGCTCAGCCTAATATTACTAGCTTAGGCACGCTATCGTCCCTCACCGCGAGTGGAAACATATCTGGTACATGGGCAACTGCTGCTCAGACCAACGTAACTAGTGTAGGGACACTCTCGTCGCTCACCGTGAGTGGAAACATCAATGGAACGCTAGCGACGGCTGCTCAACCAAATATCACCAGCTTAGGTACGCTTACTGGATTGACTATCGGAGGCAGTTTAACCTTTACTGGTGCAAGTCGATCCATTACAGGTCTTAGCTCGCTAACTGCAACTAACATTACTGGTACGCTACAGACTGCTGCTCAGCCTAATATAACATCGTTAGGTACTCTAACCGCTGTACATTGCTCGGGCAATGTATCGGGTACGCTAACAACAGCTGCTCAGCCCAACATTACCAGCCTAGGAACCCTGAGCTCGCTCACAGCGACGTCGATAACAGGAACGCTACAAACCGCTGCTCAGCCTAATATTACTAGTCTAGGTACGCTTAGCAATCTAACCCTTAGCGCTGGTGGAACCGGTTTATTCATTCCGAATCTGAAATTTTGGGATGGAGTCAGTTCTTGGATAAATTTCAATCATGCTTACTTTCTCAATGTTATCGAAGGGGGCGCTTCAGCCAGTAGCGTTGTGGTTCTCAATAGTACGAAAGATTACTCAGGCATTCGCGATCTAACCATATCACGAAACTTTATAGCTTCGACGTCAATATCATCGTCTACGATCACATGCGATACAATTAGTAAGTCAGGTACTCAAACTATGAATGCAACGACCTTGAATATCAATCCTACTACGCTTCAACTCAGGGGAGATATACAGGTGCGGAGCTGAACAAGCTTGCTGGATGCACAGCATCTACCGTTGAGCTGAACTATCTAGATCTTACCACCGGAGCAGGAACTGCAGAAGCATCAAAGGCTCTTGTACTAGACTCTAATAGTAGCATCTCATCAGGTATCTCATCTCTAACGTCAACCAATCTGATATCCACTACTTCTACCCAATGTCAGATTGCGGCCGGGACATCATTTACATCAACAACGCGTGCCTCTGATTTTAATCTCATGATTCGTTATTAAAGCAATACGGTTGACGCTCAGGCCGGATTATCGTTCACGATTGAAGGTACTAGTGATATGACAACGTACACCCCTAGCGTTAATCTATATTGTACTAGAACCGGTACGAGTCTTCAATATTCAATGGCTGATTTTGCAATCAGTACACGGTCAGGAGCTAATGCATTATCACCAATGACTGAACGTATGAGAATCACTCAAGCAGGATACATTCGCTTTGGATCAGCTACCAGTACTGCAAAAATAGATATAGTTTCGAGCGCGAATTTACTAAGCGGGTCTTGGCAACGCGCAATGCGTATAGCCAACGATGCTACTACTCCAATCGAATTTGAAATTCAGGTATACAACGATGTCGCGGGAGGAAGTAGTGGTGTAGCTCTAGGCACCACTACGAGCGACCCGCTAAGGTTCATGGTTGGAAACACAACTCAAGCTTATCTAAACAGCTCAGGAAGACTGGGAGTTGGTATGAGTACGTGGTCGCCAGAAGCAACCATTCACTCAGGCGGAGAGGTATGGGCGAATAATTTCATGCACGTAAAGGGAGGCGGCGATGGATTTGCTAGGTATCGCTCAGACTGACTATCCAGCGATTGGTACTGATTCAACGTAGGAGCTATCAGGTTGGGAAAATGCGATGCTAATTACGCGTGGACAGCCTATGTCCCGGTGCGTGGAGGAAGCTATACCAATGCAAGCGATGAGAGGTTGAAGGCGGACATTGTAGACTGTCCCTATGGTTTGGCAAGCCTTATGAGAATGAGACCTAGAAAATTCAGGATGGTTCAAGAGCAGACTGTCCATGTTGGCTATATCGCGCAGGAGCTGTATAAGGTCATACCAAAAGCAGTAGATATCGGAGCAAACGATGAGCTTAATCCGGATGGGTTTCCAGTGAATCCATGGGGAATCGATCTGGCCAGTTTAACCTCGGTACTGTGTAAATCTATCCAAGAACAGCAAGGCCAAATCAATAATCTCAAAGCTGAACTCAATGAGTTGAGAGCGATTATGTCTGAGTAAATATAGAATGGTATCTGTCAAACCCAGTTCGTGGCGAAGACCGCTTGCCCTCAGACTACTAACGCTAATGTCGTTGATACTGATCAACTACAATGTGATCGAATTGTCGAATTCCACGAGAGGGTTATATATGGTATTGGCTCAGGGATAATTTCGCACCGATAAATATAGAGCAGATCTTGAGTACTTCGTTGTAATAGAGTATCATGGGCTGCGGACCAAGTAAAACGATCAAAAAGAACCTGAGTAACCCTGAAACTGGCCAAGTCATCGGTTCAATAACGATGCACGCTGGAGTGGTTTCGATAAGGAATAATGCTTATATCCCAATGTACAACGTACATATTGGCAAGAATGCTGTCATGGCTATCGATATCGGAGATAAAAAAATCAGACTCTATCGCGAGAAGAAAACAGACGTAGACATCTAAGTATATCCGCTCTGCTCTATAGAGCAAATGTCTTCACAGACTTTGACGTTTTTTGGCTGGTAAGCCCAGACTCGGCCGCCTTCCGTTTGGGTAGATGCCTCCACCTTCTTGGTCGACTTGTCGAGGTCAGTAGCCCACACAGCGGCTTGGGTTTTCTGGGTACGATCATGAATGATGAGGCTCTTCATGATAGCTTTCAACTCAGCGACGTTGAGGTCGCTATTGTCACCATAGCTGCCTCCGGAACTGGATATAATGCGCGAGTTGAAGAAGAACATGGTTTTATAATAAACGGGTGATAATATCTTTGAACTCTTTATCATCAATCAGTCGATTGCTGTACATATCCACCGTGAGAGACTTGAGCTGCTTGATGATACTAGGGTTGTCATTTCCGAGTTGTAGCTCTCCTTTTAGCTTATCGTATTCAGCCCTAAGCGTATGTAGAGGATCCTCTAACTTATCGTGGAAGCTGTATTGGAGATGAGTAATCAATAGAACCTCCTTAAACAGTTTCTTATCTTCAACGCTGAGCTTATCGTAAGCGGATTGATCGATACGGTTCTTATAGACAAGTGCCTTGATCATGGCTTGGAGGCCATCACTGATTTCCCACTTAGGGCCACATTTACGCCGATTCGGCTGAACGATCACGAGCTTTTTAGCATCAAGGTCGGGGATACGAATATACTTGCTTCCGATCTGCTTGTATGTGTAGGCTGACGGCGTTGCTAATCCTTGGATCTCATTGAGATTGTAGGTACGGCCTCGGCGAACTACACCTTCCAGCGGGGCAACACCTGCACCGCGCAATCCTCGACCTTGAAGCTTTCGTTTAACGCCACTGCCGGATACCTCGCTTGCCTCGGCGTATCGCTTAGCCTTCGTTTGATATATCGATTTTGTCGCCTTCATAGCTGATGTAGCTGCCTTCAACACCGATCTCGCTGCTTTTGAGTTATTCCCTCTAACAGCCTCTTTTGCTTCTTCATAGCGTTTCTGAGCCTCACCGTATGTCTGAAAAGCTGCTTATGACTCATCTTGAAGCTTTTGCAAGCTGTCATCGTATTCATACTCTTCAAAGCTTTGCTGTCTAATATCGTGTACAGACTTTAGAATAGCCTCATTCAATATTTCAAGATTAGCATCCAGGTTTTTATGTCTTTGCTTATCAAGCTCCTTTTCTTCAAGTATCCTAGCTGCTTCTTCATCGCTCGATGGGAAGGGGTATTCAACCTCATTAAGATAGCGGTCCAAGTCCTCGACCCCGTTGAGTAGGGACGAAAAGGTATCCATCCACATGATATTCTTCATTAGCCCCTTCCAAGCTACACCACTCACCTGCTTGTGTGCTTTGTTTTCACGATTTAAAATATTTAGGGGTCTAGACCCCGATGGCTGCCCAAAGTAGTATGATGGATGGGACTTAACAACACCGTTGATTATCACGATTGGTTGTAGCCGAAATGGAATATTACTATTACCGTGCAACTGGCTGTAGTAATCAGTTAAGATATTCTTGGCGTCGTTATCAGCGTTTGATAGGCTTGGGTCCATGTCTTCATCAATACCACTCATTAACCCATGCTGAGCTTCACCATTAGCTGGGGTAAAATCATTTATGTGTTTGGTTTCATTGCTACCAACTAGTTCTAACTCGAGGCCCCTGGCTTTAGTCGTATTAATGAAAGATTGGAATGTCATTATCCAGTTCACTTTCTGAGTGATTGCTTGCTTCACACGATCGCTATCTTTCCCGTAAACGCTATTGCTATTGCCATTGATCCAAACATAGCCATCTTTCTCAATAGGAGAAGATTTTGCGGAACCATTAAGAATTGGTACAATCTTCTTTATCAATCCGTTAGATTCAAGGACTTCCCTATTTTTGCTAATTGTCCAAAATAATTTGAGCTTGCTGTCCATTTGATCGGATCATGTGGATGTTCCAGTATCGAACACAAAACTGTCGTCAAGTCTCTGCTTAGAACAGTTTGAATAATCTCCTTCTGAGGCATTGATTCTTTTTCTTTTTGAGCCGATATTTTGCCAAACCTGGTATGGGCTATTTTTGTCCTCTTTACCCATCTCATTACGTCGCTCCTTCTCATTGACGTATGCGAGGAATCTGACATCATTAATTAATACCTCGCCAATATGGTCATACGTCTCAGACCAATCAATGCTCGGAACTAGTACATATTTTCTCAGTTTAATACTGTACACCTTAGCATCCATCCCAATATAATACTTAGTAAGCTGCCGGTCGTTGGAAGCAATAGGGTGAATATTTAGTTCTGCAAGGATGGGGTAAACCTCGAAGATTTTAGCGACCGCTTCCTTTGACTTTGTTTGATTTTTCATCTCAGCATTGCCTTCGTCGAACAAATCTTCTTCGACGGGCTTTTGCGGTAGTGGACTATCAGGGCCAACACCAGCATCTGTCATTCTTGCACTATTATCAACTCCAACATCAGTCATATCTGGGCTCACGTGGCGTGGACCCAACCATCGCTGGTTTTGGGCTTAGCAGTACTGGAAGCATCAACGGACTGAGGCTTTGCAGTAGTCGATGCATCGATCATTTCAGGTGTTGCATTAACTTCAGCATCTACCATTGTTGAGGACTCAGGGTTTTTTTTGGGAGTTTTCAATATTCAGACTTTTTTTAACTCTTCCGGCGTAGCCTCGTCAGGGCCAACCGAAATATCAGCCTGAGCGGGTTGTGTTGATTTCTTTGGAACAGTAGTGATACCATTCGCGATATCGCTAGCCCATGATGCACCGTCGTACATAAGGCGCTTGGACTTGGCTTGACGAACTCGGCGCTCAGCTCGTTCGAGTAGCTCCTGCCGCTTTTGCTCTCGTTGAGCGAGGGATGTAAAGTTGGGAAACATCGTCTAACTATATCATGGTAGTCATAAAAAATATTAGCATCGATTAAATACATACTCACCAATAGCTTGGCATAACGGAGTCATGCCTAAATGGTTGATACGTATGACAGATACGGTTTCGCTCATTGAGGAGATTGATGTATTGATCCTTGATGCAATGAAACGGCACACCAAATATCGTTTCTAACTGGTCGCGGTACTGTAGATTGCACACGGTTTTCCCGAAATTGACTACTGGGTCTAAATATCTGAGTTCATTTTTGATTCGACTAACCTCTTGAATTATCCACAGCTTTCTTCGGAGCTGTACAAGCTCACGTTGATTCTCTACGCAGTTGCAACACATTCTATATATGAAGTCATATATTTTTAAGCATTATTTTTGGAAAATAGATTGATAGATATAGATGAGTCAACGCTTACAGAGGATTGCTCTATTAAACTTATTTCGAAGCTAGTTCGACTCATTTTTTTATCGACTTCCAGTACTCATTCTCTAAGGTTGATCTCTTGTTCTTATTGACTAATCTAAGATTATCTTGTGGCTCCCAGGAGTCAAGTTCATTACCGACCCACTGAACGAGATACTTGTACTTGCCGGATCGCATCTTTTTGTGGTCTAAGATCTTCTCCACCTCTAAAATATCACCTCTGTTGATAGTAGCTTCATATGTTTCTGCTTTAACAATTTTTAGATCGTTTGGCCCCTTGTAAAGAGTGTGTCCGTTTTTCGACTTGATTTGGATGCGGTAGCCATCAATACCTACCACCGAATACACAGCCTTAGACCATCTTGCTGCTTCTTTATCAAATGTTTTCTTTTTTAGTCGATACAAAACCTTTTCACCGACCTCGAACTCGTTTTCAATCCTCTCGGCTTCAGCCTGGTTGTGGACTAGTTCAGATTCAATTACCTTACCTTTACCTTCGTTGGGGGTCATACCAATCGTCCGATGGGTCGTGCTATTGTAGTTCTCAATAACAGCAGCTATGAGCTTCTGGGTTAGTCGCTTTGGTTCGATTTTGACAAGGCGCTGCTTCAGAGTTCTATTGAAGCGTTCAATTTTACCCATTTTGGCGTGATCTCCAGGCTCATTGTTGAAATGGTCAATTTTCTTAGTTTTGAATAATTTCTGAGCCTGTTGGTTCATGAATTCTGAACCATTATCGGTTGTGAGAATGTCAACCTTATGGAGGCGGACAAAAACCCTAATTGCTGCTAGTACGGTCGGGCCAGTTTTGTTGGTTAGTAGTTTTGCGTAGCCTTAGGCGAGAGTTGATGTTGATCGCAGTCAAGATTGGTCTCTCCCAAAACGCCAAGTCCATCTGCCACGAATTGGGGTTAGTCGATGCGATTTTGAACCCATCCTTCTTCTGCTCCTGAAATCGCTGAATATCGCTCTGGTTTGAGTACCATTCCTTGACGATTTTCATCGTAATCTTCGGCTCCAGTTCTTTAGCCTTCTGGTATAAGGCTTGGGCACCTACATAGCCCGTTTTGGGGTCATAGTATAATTTGGACAACAGCTGATCCATCGCTCTATATGGTTATAAAACAAAAAAATCCCCTGCCAGGCAGTTGCTTATATGTCGATCGGTTCGGTGGTGATACCATCCGCAAGTACACGACGCTTATCATAATAGTAGTTTAGAGCTGTTTTAGTCTGGGTGTACGTAATGATTGACTTACTCTCCTTACTGAGTCTAACCCCTTGTTGGTGCCCTGTAGCGTGATGCGATCGCGAACAACTGATTCAAAGCCATCTGGGTTGAGGATATTAGCGTTTCGACCACCATTCTGCTGCACTCCCTTCGCGGAAACCATGAACTTGTAAGATTCGTCTGGTAGGTAGCAAATGTAGTTCTTAGAGGACAATGATACCATAGCATCACCAGACCACTCATCCTTGGACAAACCTGGCGTTCGGCGATCAAACTGAGCCATCTCTTCGCTATAATCACGTGGGAACCACTCGTACTTATGCTGCTGAAAATGCTCACGAAGCTCGGGCTTGATACACTCAACGAATGGCTTCTCACAGCTGAACGCAATATAAGCCGAGTCTGTGTCCATTTCTTGGTTCTGGAATTCCGAACGGTCGAAGTAGAAGTCATGCAATCATAGTAGAATTGCAACATACGGAGCTTAGCGAGCTGATAGATTGCAATCGATAGATGAATTGGGTTCTTATTGTTGAACTTTCGCTTCTTCATAGTGAATTCACATGAATCATCCAGCTCTTCCATTCCATGGAAGGTGAAGTGCTCAATCTTGGCCTTGATTGCCTTGTCGTCCGACTCATACCTGACCTCCTTGTGCTTGCTCATGTCCATGCCAGATCGACCAAACGCACTATTACCAACCAGTTTCATCATCTCAGCAATCATAGCCTTATTATTGCTACCCTCACTAAGCGTTTTCAGCTTAGTCAACAAGTCTAGAACCAAATGAATCTTAGGATTGGTTGTCGATTCATTCATGAATCTATCGATAATGAGCGCATCAAATGATTTAGGGTTCGTAATGATTTTTTTCAACTCTTGGACTAAATCATCCATATCAGAATCAGATACCTTCTCTATAATGATCTTACAGATGGATTTAACATTTTCATCACCCTCTCGTCGCGCGCTCGATACGGCTTCCATGAATGGTGCAAATGCCTTGTGAGAGCTAGCCTTGATGAAGCTGTAAGTCTTGGTGATCTCCATACCATGAGAAATGTACCATTTGAGTAGCGGTGCATAAATGAGGATCTTCTCACCAAAGTAGCTCCCGATAAGTTTGCGAGCCGGCTTTGCTCGGCTTTGCTTGCGCTCCTCGTTGTACTCGAACATGTGCTGACCGATGACACTCCGATCGCTGCAGTCGATAAGGGTGTTCTTGAAAATTGGGGTCATTTCACTGAAGTAGGGTTTGAGGTGCTCTGGTGTACGGATATCACACTCGAGGAAGCCAAAGATCTTGTCATTTACAATATCATCGACGATCCCTGTGTATGCTTCGACGGTAGTCAGCCGTCCACATGGCATCTCATTACCAAGAGCCCACAAATACAGAGCATTAGCATCGTAGCCGATGATCTTTTTGCAGATCCTACCCCCTCGAATCTTGGTCTCGTTGCGTTTCGCGTATCTGTTGAAGATGATAGAAGGACCACCAGCAATGTTCGCCTTCATCTTGGTGTAGATGTCCTTCTCCTCTCTATCGATACTGTACACCAACCTGTCTGAGTTGAATTCAAGTAGCTTCTTGTGGCGGAAGTCCTTTAGCGGCATGTTCTTGCGAGCAACGTTGCATCCCACACAGCTGATCAAGATATTACCATCGATGTGTCCGAGCTTATTATTGATTCGGTCAGCCGAGGCAGTATCAGCTGTGAGTTGCTTGTAGCATAGCCCACACAGGTATTTTTGTCGCTCTAGCAAGTCGTTGAGGTGTTCTAGCGTCATATTGAATTCACGATCGGCATCAGCATCCTGGGTCTTATATCCACTTAAGCGACTAGCGGGAAAGTCAAACGCTTCAGCAGGCTCCTTACTTGGTTGCTGGAGGTTGTTGAAGCACGTCTGATACATGACTTTCTCAGAGAGACCAGGTAGCGACACACCATCAGTGAACATATCAAGTTCGAAACGTTTGAATAGTTCTCGCTGGGCTTTGATGGCCTTGATGAAGGGTACTACATCGAGGTTGTTGTACCAAATGAGTAGATCCTTGATTGACTTCATGCCATAGTGTTCCCAGACGAACTGTACCCGCACATAGTCCTCATCGCTGATGCTAGAGCTACGAAGAGCACTGTCGAACGCCGACTTAGGAGGGACTTCCGGCTGACTGAGTACGTCAAATGAGTAATGTACTCGTACGGGAAGATGCCTTTTCCTAGACCACGGACGCATCGAATCTTGTCATCACACTTGCACTCACCGAGATATGTCGACAAGTACTTTGCATAGCTGGTGCCTGCCGGAATATAGTTGCTAATGTCAAGCATTTTCATGTCTGACGTGGCGATGCACATGTAGCTAGGGTTCTTGATGGCTGATGTGATGTTGTCAGTACCGATGACTGCAAACAGGTCCGCCTTGATAAGGTTGATGTCGTAGGGTCCAGAGTTGAATCCGAATACTGGTACCTGACCAATGCACTGCTTCAGCTTGCCATAATCCGAGCGCTACTTACCGAATGTGAGCTTGCTGTGGAAATCGAAGAAACAAGCAAACTCCCCGTTCTGAATCCAAGCATTGACATCATCCATCTTGTACGTCTTACCCAAGTCTAGACCAGGAACCTCAGCGTCAGTCAAACCATGGACGTTGATGATTTTGCGGAGCAAAGACTCGTACTTCGAGACGTTGTACTGCTGAATCTTAGCCGCAACTTCCTTGATGTACTGGAACATATCCTTGAGCAACTCCTTCGGGTCATCGCTGACAAAGCATCGCACCTCCTCAGTCAAGCTGTCGGCCACGGAAACAGACACAGGAATGTGTTCGTTTGTGAAGATAGTATTCTCTCCGTTTTTGACACCCGTAGGCTTGAGGATAGCCTCAAAATCAAAGACAATGAAGTGATCGATGTAATGGTCAGCATCCTTGATGGAGTACTTAGTCAGCATGGAACGAATGCTGTTCGGAGCGGGTTGGTAGATGGTTGGCTGAGCTGGAAACGATTCGATGTTCACGAGTTCGCATTGGTTCTTAGTGTGGTTGCGTAGCTTATCAGAGCTAACAAACACCATCTCACACGTAGAGCATTGGTACTTCTGCTGGAGCATATCAACGTTCGTGATGTAGAGAGCGTGATTCTCGTGCGACAAGATGTTGATCGAATCATAGTCCTTGTCCGAGCAGCGGATGTATTCAACCTTGCCCGTCTCAACATCCATGTTGAAGACGTTGATGTTCAGCTTGAAGCACTCCTCAAGCTCATCGAATTGGAGAATGTCGATAGGCTTGAAATTGCGGAACAGACCCAGAGTGTAGGTGATCTCCTTGTACGAACAGTACTGCTTGAAGGCTTCTTTCACCAGAGCCTGGATTCTGCGAGGATCCTTCTTGGCTCCCTCCTGCTTGTGATAAGCAATGCAGTGGAAGACACACTTGTTGTTCGTCTTGGGGAAGTTGATGACGTGCTTGTTATCACGAATCGCCTTAGGAATGACAACCTCGCTATCACCCAGAGCATGGTTGCGTTGGTAGATATAGATTTTGAAGCCAGTAATCCCCTTCACCATGTACCCGGAGCTGGGGTAGTTGAGCTTGTCAGCCAACTCCATGGAGCGAATCTCCGAGATCACCTTCTTACGAATATCAGCCTTGCTGTTGATAGCTACAGGAGTGCTAAATACAGACGTGTTGCTAATATTCGGGTGGAAGTAGCGAGTCTCGCTGTCATCAGTTCTGCTGACAAGCTTGTATCCAAGAGCGATGTTGACCTTAAAGGCAGACTTCTGGGTTGCGAGCACGTTCTCAAGCTTGTCGTAGAACTCAGCAGGCTGAATTCCCTCGTAGAGGTGCGACTCCATGTTCTTGCCTTGGTAGAAGCGGTACTTACTGTCTTCCTTGAAATCAGCAGCCACATTCTTTTGGAGCTTGCCTAGACTGATCTGGTACTGCTTCGCTACCAATTTTTGGTTGGTGGGGTGGGAAATGTTGCTAATGTATACCATGCGCCTCGTCTTGCCACGTACCTTAACACGGTAGCTACTACCCCATCGAACGTGTTGAATATTTAATCTCTTTAATCCTTCGAGTTCGTATGCAAACATGTTGCCTATATATGCTTGACTATATTATTCTCCGTAGATATGACTTTATAATTATTTGACCTTGTATCAGGATCGACTTTATATCTTAGTCATTTACAAAATATTCTGAAATTAATTAATTCAAATATTTGGCTTATACCTTTTTGGAGGTTTTAAGCCATTGTCTTTGACTATATTGGGATTGACTTTTTGAGAAATTTTTTTGATTAATTAATTAAGTTCGGTTTCATTATTAAGTTCGACTTCACCATCAATAAGTTCGGTTTTGGGTTTACGCTTGCGAGCTCGAATCTGGTCTCTATTCTTGTCGTCGTAGCTCTTTTGATACGACAAGCGAGCGTCGCGTGTGCGCTGATAGTAGCGCTTCTGTGCTGCTTTGATGCGTTCCTTGCTAGCTTGGTATTGCTCAGGAGAGTACGCCATCATTGTATATTACTAACTTTATATTTATTAGGATGAAAAAAATGTCACTGCCCCTTGTGACATCGCCGATGTTCCTCGCCAGCTAAACCAAGTATTAATGGTGAAGCAGAGAATTGGCAGAATCGTGTATTATAAGTTTAAAGTAGTGTCGACGGACCGCCACGTCAAAATGAAGCTATCCGGTCCTGTAATACTGCTGGGTCCAAGCACACACGTAGCTAGTTGTCTTCCGACAGGATGGAGTAAATCATGCCCGCAATCTGCTTCACTGATTCAGGTGCAGGAACGTCATTCTCCATCACCATCATCACGGGTGTCGCACGCTCAATTTTTTCATCCAGACTTCTCGAGAAGACCCATTCCAAGAAGTTCGTGACAATGCTGTACACTTTCGGCAGTCCTTCTACATCCGCAAGTGCTTCACTTCCCACGTAAGCTTGAGCAAGACCCTGCTGGAAATCGTCACGTTTCGCTTCCACAATGCAAACTCGTTTCTCGCCGCGCTTAAGCACGAACTCAAAGGCTCCGTCTCCGTGAACACGTTTCCCAATCACGGTTTCTTCGGCCAGGATTTGGACGCCTCCATCGAACAGCGCACAGACACTTGCAAGCACGGGCACGATGAAGTGCAGTCGCTTTCCAGTAATGATATCTCCAAAAGCCTTGATCAAGATAGGAAAGTATCTATGCAGCGCATCAAGCTTTTCGTCAGGGATAGGCTTTGACGATGGTCGATACTTGGTCGCTGGCATGATGCTGTCAATCTCCGGGAACGACACGTACGAGAAACCCGTGGAGCCGGCAGCCTTCTTCGCTTTCTTGTTCTTATCAAGAACCTCGTTCAACTTGTCCCATCGTCTCTTACGACTCGGGTGCGGTGCAATTTCAGCGTCCTGGACTTCAAGGCACTCCCGATCTGCAATGATGCTGTCAATCTCCGGGAACGACACGTACGAGAAACCCGTGGAGCCGGCAGCCTTCTTCGCTTTCTTGTTCTTATCAAGAACCTCGTTCAACTTGTCCCATCGTCTCTTGCGACTCGGGTGCGGTGCAATTTCAGCGTCCTGGACTTCAAGGCACTCCCGATCTGCAACCACCAGCACGTGAATCGTCTTCTTCGTTGGAGCACCTTCAAACACGTCGCCAATCTCATCTGCTGGGTCCATTTCCACGTTCAGCAGTGTCTTCACTTGTTCAGGAATGCCTCCACTTCGCATAGAAATCACATCAGGGTCCTTCGATGAGAACCACGCGCCGTCCGCCGTCTTCGCCAGGAAGAGCTGCAGGTCACCTGCATCGATGTCCTTCAACTTGTTCGTCTTCTCCGCCTTGATCGCCTTCTTTAGGTCTCCCACCGACTGACCCGCGTCAATGTCCACAGGAAACGCACTGCCCGCCGCACCAACGATCGCGCAGAAGAGCTTCACCATCTTTCCTCGAGCCGGCAGATTCTGGAATGAGGAAGAATTTCTGGCGTACTTAAGCGAACATGAAGGTGTGTGACATAGATTTTCAAGCCACGTCGCGCTGGTCCGAACTACTAGTAAAATCTGCCGGCGTAATGTTCTATTGGTTTTATCAATGTAGTTTGAACGAGCGGTCCCGAAACGCCCTAAGGTCCAAAAGACGTGGCTCTCGCTATAAAGTGGGCGTCGTCAAATCAACGTCTATTAGATCTGACCGGTTCAGAGGTTCTAAAACTACCCTCATATCGAAAAGACGTCGTCGTTGAAATCGCTGCTGTCCCGAAAGAAGGTTTCAGGAATGTTCTCGGTGGTAAATTACGGTAAGGAAAAAAACTGCCGGCGTAATGTTCCATGAGCACAGCGCTCTCAGTGAGAGAGTCTCACAGCAATCTCGGTCAACAACCTTACTGTATGTACTGTACACAGGTGCCTCAGCCAGTGTGAGGATCTCCGTCGAAAATCATGCATCGTGACGGGGATGGGCAAAAACCAGGCGAGGGGGATGCGCGCTTTCTGAGGCCAAATCAGGCCAGCTTGCAGTCCGCCCCAGATGTGTCGTTGACTGACCCCTGGTCAGTGACCAGGGTGCTCCCTTCCTTCCGTGACAGGCGGGGCGCGTGTGTGTGCCCGCCCACCACCACCGCCGCCACTGGAATTCAGACCTCCCTCCGTCTTGCCCGGAGCTGGAATGCTGTTGAACCCACCACAGCTGCGTGCACACCGATGCCTTCGACCGCACCCAAGTGATCCAGCATGTATTCGATTTCCAGCGTTTACTTGTCGTTCCGTTTTCCACTTGACTGCACCGTCCCTTGCGTTTCGCAGCTGCGGCTCTTGCTCGCTCCGCCTTTGCGTCGCCAGTGTACCAACTTTGGACCATAAACAACCTTCTTTGGGACAATGGCAACCTAAAAAAGACGAGAACAACCAAAAGAGCTGGAAAGTGATCGTCAACAACCACTTTTTCGATCACTAGCAACCTGTCCTTTCTACTGCCCTTTCTCCAGCCGGGAGCCTGCGAATGGCCGCTACACAAACTACATGTACATGTACTTGAGCTCAGTACATATAGCTTTGCCTGGTTCAAATTCAAAATAACTCGCGCGCGTTAAAATGGTCCAGATGCTTCAGAATAACCCGCGCGAGTTAATTTGAATTAAATTACTCGCGCGACATCATAAAGTAAGTTGTATTAATACATGTAGAATAGACTCCGGTTGCGCATGCGTATAGGCAGCTATTAGGAGTTGTTATAATGTGGCGTCATGCGAGGTACGGAGCTGATATGGATATGAGGCCAATTATACTGTTTTAAATTGAAATGGTACGTACTAGAGTATACTGTACTGTGAGTTTAGTAAAGGGTAATTATACGTGAGCATTTCGGAGTTCAACCCAAGCACGGTTGCCACAAAGCAATCCGTGTGAACAAATGCATACATTTAGTTTGTCTTAGGATGCCAGGCACCGCAATGTATCACAACATACCCAGATTGTCCCTTACATGTGAGTATATGCCGATTGAGTGAGTAAAACATTTTAGTAAGGTTCGCACCAGTTCCTGCCTCTTAGCCACCGGATAGCCGCTTCCTCTGTTGAGATGGTAGTGGTTGTGTATGGTTACGACGCATTTTTTGATTTTATCTGTGTGGAGCATTTATACAGAACTTGCAGCTCTACTCAGAGATTCGATAATATATAGAGAGTAGTTCGGAAGGTATCACCTCGTATTCTAGCGCCTCGTGCTGAACCACCTAAGCGTCCGTTATACTACTCAGCTAGCGTGGATACCTTGCATGCTAAAGTATATAATGGGTCTTCTGGCATATTTCAAGTGGCGACGTATAACCCTCAAAAATACTCAGGGAAATTTATCAGGCTTAAGAATTTCAGCGAGCCAACCAGCATACTAAGTACTTAAGTACTTAAGTATTTTGTTTTGGAAATAAGGTATTTGAGTTCACTTACACTAGTAACGAGTATCCATAGCCATAACGCTCACTGCCTCGATGTTAGTGACAATCAGCACAATGGTCCGCATTGGGGTTTCAAACCACGAACCATTTCGCACTGCATACTTTTAAATAAAGGCGTTAGGACTCAACCAACCTCTCTATAACTACTATTCCTAGGCGCGTTGAGGTGCAACTACAACGTCTGAATTTGGAGCAATATGTATGTGTGCACTACGATGCGAAAATTCGCTGGGAATCGTAGCTATATAGTGACCGACGGGTAAATATTAAAGGCGCACACCCTTGCTGTGAGTGGCATTTGAGCTAACTGTAAGTCGTGTGACTTTCCAGTCAAAAACGCTTACTCAAGTAGTATATCCTACCTCTTCAATACGCGCTTTCCACAATAACTTCACTAAAACAGACTTGTTAGCCCCCTCATGAACGTTATTGCTCGTTGTGCAGTTACATCGTAGCCGACGTTATAGATCAAATTTGGAATTTGAATTTGTTGGGCGTTAGACGGCTATCTACCACTACCATTACGATGTACTGGTGTAACCTCACCAACAGTCCACATGCCTCGAGGACGCGAGTCTGCGGTAGTGGTCCACGAAATTATAGTCCACAATCTAACTCGCTAAGAACGATGTCTGTTTGGTTCATTGTTATTTACTTGTGCAGTTAGTTGACTATACTCTCTGTACACCCGATGTCCCTCGTTCTTATTCGATTCCAACACTCTCTGGGGTAATGAGCATTGTTGGTACCATTCTTGCAAGTTTTTACAGGATTGAATGTTGACGGTATTTTACCCAGTCACACAGCTTCGTTGAAATATCTAAGCCCATTTTCTCACTTAACCAACCTGATCGTTTAGCAACTTTCGAGCTTGACGCATGTAGCTGTTATGAATCAAACTAACTCGAGCAGTTTTGAATCCACTGCTCATATTAACTCGCGCGAGTTGTTTTGAATCCACGACTTCATATTAACTCGCGCGAGTTATTTTGAAGTAGACGTTAATCATTCCTAGAGGTCAATAGGCATGTCGGCACGTGGTTGGCACCGTCCTGTTCGCGGCTCAGCTCGCCGCCACCTGTAGACAATGCCTGCGTCCTTTTGGGATACAGCATTGGTTTTGGTGTTGGTGGACCGTGACACGAACTTGCGATATGCGGTGTAATAAACCGCACAGAAAAGCAACCACTTTTGAGTACAGAACCGAGTAGTACAGGATCGGTTCTGTACACAAAAGTGGTTGCTGGTGCCCGTTTGGTGTGGTTGCTGTTGTACAAATTGCAGGTTGTTATCGTACTTTACTCCTTTGCGATCCGCCAGGAGATTTTTTCTTACATGCGGCTACACACAAACACGTGGTGGACAACTTTATCTTGCTTGAAGTCAGAAGTCAGCAGCCGGCTCCCGTCGTCGCCGCGAGGCTTGTTTGATTCCTGCCTGCCGACGGCCCGCTCTTTCCTCTCCATCATCCGCAAAGACCCGGTGGCGTGGACCTGTCGCGTGCGTCAGCATCATTAATCAGAATGTCCATTCTATTACTTCAACTTTGCTGGTAATCCGCCGGTGGACGTTCTGGCGGTGGCCGCCCACGTGGCCCGCTGCAGGCCATAGTGCCGCAGCTACTGTACTACAGACAACGACGGATAAATCCGGCATAACTGAATGACATCCTCCATAGTAAAATGTGCCAGAATTCTCTGTCGGGAACGATAGAGATTGTACAAGGAAATGACATAAAATACACGTAAAAGAGCATAAAGTACGCACAAATCTAGAGTAAGTACTTAAAACCATATGAAATACAAATGCCAAGTATAACTCTCGAAGATGATTGGCTATCTGAATTACTTATTGTAAAAACTACAACATATGTGTGCCGGGTTTTGCGTTGCCGTATTTATCCGTCGTTGTCTGTAGTACATGTTGCGTTCCCTTCGGACCAAAGTTTGGCCGCTCCGGAGAGGTTGGGTGTGCAATACCAGCCAGGAAAGGCCGAGCGCCTTAGCTGAATAATCCGCTTCTAACCTCTACTCATCCGCCTCCGATTCAAAGAAGGAGATTGCAAAGCACCTGCACCACAGAGCGAGCACCAACGCCACCGTTTTTGAAAGCTACAGAGTTGCTGCGCTCGGTATCAGCGGCTGGCGTTGCTGCCGCCTTGGCGATGGGTGTCCTGCGTGGCGCCACGTATGACGAGCAAACAAGCAAGCAAGCGTCTCTGAGTAAGAGGGGCCCGGCCGGCCGGTTCGTGCAGTCGATCGATCGTTGACCGGCTCGGGCGACAGGCAGCGGGCGAGCAGGTCGCCTACAAAGGCAAGCACGCTCGCCCGGCCGCGTGGACCGGGCGCAGGCGTGAGTGAGTGATCGAGCGAGCGCGCGCGGCGAGCGCACTGACGCACTGGATGGGATTGCTCGCCGCTGCAGTCCATCGCGCCGCTGCCTAGCAGCTGGGAGCCGCGACGGGAGCGGGTGATCGACGGGAGGTTGAAGTGTCACGACGCCGCGGCCGCCGTAAAAGTACCTGTGCACCTGTATTGCACTGAAGTGCCTGTCGCCGTTTGACATGCAAGTTGCGAGCCGCAAGCGAGCGATGGGTGCACGCGATGGGCGAGGTGCGGGTCTCACCCGGATGCTCGCGAGCGACAGCCCAGCACAGCTGCAGTCCAATGCGATCCTCTGCCTTGTGTGGGCGGGCTTCTCGCAGGAAGCTCAAGCTGCTGCGAAGAATCAAAGACCAGCATGAGATGCAAGCTAAAAATACAAGAAACAGTTACCGGCAAGCAAGAAACACCGAACAATGTCAAGATGCGAAAATGCTCGTCGCGTGTTAAATACTACGTAGTAGGAAGACTGTTACGCCTCTATACTATCCTCGGCTATTGTACTGTTCGTTGGCGGCACTGCCGGGGTCTGCCGCCGCTGCGTCTATCGGCAGAGGTCGGTGCGGCGACCCGAGTTGGTGCTGTCACCGCCGTCGCCGCTGCTGCTGTTGCTGCTGTTGCATTAACAGCTTGTTGGCTGGATGGCCGGGCGGCCGTGGTGGTTCTTGAGGCCTGCCTACCTGCCTGTTGGCGAGCGGCAACGGGAAGCTGCGCGTGAGCTTGCATGCTTGCACTCTTGCTTGTCAAGGTAGCTTCACCGGGTACGGACGGACGCGCTCATGCCAAGAAGTGGCGCAGGATCTGCAGCTCGTCCGCGGCCAGGTCGCCCGCGGGCGCGGCCGAGAACGCAATGGGCTTGATGTTGCTGCTACTGCTCCTGCTGCTCTGCTTGTCGTCGATGCAGTCCAGGTCCAGCGCGCTGGCGATGCTGGCCACCACGTGGCTCTCCCACTTGCTCAGGTCGCTGCTGCTGCTGGCGCGCTCCTCGGCGCGGGCCTTCTTCTTGGGGGAGATCACGCGCTCCTCGAGCGGCGAGCCGGCGACCTCGTCGAGCGACGTGGGGGACGCGGCCTCGGCCACGGAGGCGTCGCTGAGCTTGCGCTTGCGCGGCGACAGCGCGGGGCGCTGCACCGACAGGGGCGACTGCGGGGCGGAGACGCTGCTGCTGCTAGCTACGGGCGAGGGCATGGTCTCTGTGGCTGAGGGTGGTGGTGGGTGGTCTGTGCGCGTGCGCGGCTTGGATGCTGCTGGCCACGGTGCGAATCGGAATGTGAGCTGGGTTGGCATGCATGCGCCCGTTACAGTGGAGGTGCGTGTTTGGGTGTCGTCATGCTTGCTGGCGCCGCCTGGGTGCGGTGGCTCTTCTGGTCGCACGCGTCCAGATCCTGCTGCTGCGCTTCTGCTCTCTTCTTCAAAGCGACGTTGGACAAATCTGGCCGCTGCTTTCGGGGGAACTCCTCGCAGGCAGAGAAGGGCTCGGTGCGGAGCCGGGCAACGGCTGGCTGGCGTGGGGTGATGGCCGGCGCCGCGGTCTGTGCAGGCTGGCTGTCGCACCAGGCGCTGAAACGGGGCGGGCTCAACTCAGACAGGCCTGGTGAAACGTGGCGCCCGGATTGCGCTTGCAATCGGTTTCGGCCGTTCCGGGTGTTTCTATTGTCGGCGCCCGGCTCTCGTCCGCGCCAGCGAGTGGATCCATTCCAAATCGAAGGCGCGCAGCCAGGCCGCGGGCCCATCACTCGACGTGCGATCCGCCAGGTGCCACTCTCGCGAAGGGGTGCGCGCGTGTGTGTGTCATCAAATGGAAGGGGGGCCGCCCTATCCCAGCAGATGAGGGTTTTCGCCGCCCTCGGCACATCTGCGAAAAGGGAAGGCCTGCTGCAACCGTAGTGTCAGGGCCCGCCCGCCACCGACCAGAACAGCGGCGGCGGCGGCGAATCTGCCGAGGGCGTATGTCAGGCCGGCCGTGAGATACAATACGTAGCAGCGGGGCAAGAAGTCGCGGCCCGATCCCATGCTCGCTCGCTCGGCAGCGCGGCAGATCGAGCATCGCTCCTGCGAATCCCAGGGCAGCTCGAAAGCCGGGCGGCTGGGCTGGGCTGGCCGCTGGACGCGAGACCGAGGTGAATCCTCCTCCTCCTCCTCCTCGAAGGAATGGATCAGGCGGCCGACGACGACAGGCTCGGCCTCATATCCTATGGCTGCGAGCAGCAGCAGCAGCGGAGACTTCGGCGGCCTTATGCGAACGGTGTTCTCACTCACTTCTGGCGCCCATCCCTCGGGGGCGTTACACCCGCCCGGATCGCGATTGCAGCCAGCAGATATGCCCCGGGAACGAAGGACGCTCAAAGCACCTGGCTGCTGCTGCCGGTGCTGGCCAGATGCGATGGCCGGCACGCACAGCACTCGTGATGCACATGCATACGCCATACGCACGTGTACAGTACATCCTCGGCGCGCAACGGCCTTGACCCGCAGCTTTGACCGCCGCCAGCCGGCCAATTTTTTTAGTGCACGATCTTACCCGCCACGATCGCTTCAACCGTCCGCAACGGCGCAACGACGAGGCGCGCAGACGAGCCCGTGTTTTCAGCTTCGACTAAGCCATGACTGACGAGAGACGGGGCGCGACCGTTTCTGGGCGCGACGAGCGAGTGTCAATGTAACTGACACTATGTTTCGCAGCAGATAATAGAAGACTTAACTAGCTGGCTATGTACTGCGCAATTCAGTTATTTATACAATTTATAGCGTGTATACCAATAGCAAGCAAAAAGTCGAAATTAGAAGAGAGGAGCGCTATATCTGCACGCCGTCGATATATTTTCTAACTGCGCAACTGTGAGATAACAAGACTGCAGCATTCCATGATAAGATGCCGCTCCGAATATAATCAGCTTCTAGAATCTTTCCTTTTAACAGTGCAGCTTCGAAGTACGAGCTCAACAGCGAAACAAGGCTAAAAGAAGAAAGCTGAGAGCTTATTTTGATCGTTCAGTCCGCTGAGGTACTTAAGTACAAATATAGATAAGGCCTTGTATGATTCTTTGAATACTCTCATTTCAAAAATGGCGCGCAGATGCCATCTCTGCAGGAAGGTGTTCTCCAGCATCAGCAGCCTTCGCCGACACCTCGAGCACCGCGTCTGCCAGAAGCCTCGCCGTGCATCGTTGACGAAGGAGCAAATCAACGCCCAAGCGCGGGTGCGATATCACCAGCAAAAACACGGAGCATCTACGTCTATCCAGGTACAGGCTGCTGCCACTGTTGTTGCTACTACTGCCGATGGCGTGTCAACCACCGTCCCTATCGAAATGGCTACAGTGGAATCTATGATCAGCGATACTGCCCTCGCTGCATCGCCTCCGGCGACTCCGCCGGCAGCAACCCTCGAGTGTGCTATATGCTGCGATGATGTAGAGGACCCAATTTCGGAGACATCGTGCCAGCATTGTTTTTGTACAACTTGTCTGCTTGAAGTGTACCAGCGTCATGGGAGTCGCGCTGTTTATCCCATGTGTCGGGCTCTCCTCAACCTGTTCAGCGCCGACATCGAGGATTCTGTCAACGAGGCACCTGTTCCAACTCGTCCGGTAGCATCTTATCCTCTACCAGCATCTTATCCGGTGCCTGATGTCGTTGACATCACCGCATCCTCGCCATCACCCCCGGAAAGTGCGCACGACTCAGACAGTGACTACATTGAGTAAATATCTCTACAAAATTATAATTTATAAAATGTAAAAGGTTTATAAGATAATCTTATGTTTTCGTCAACCCAAAAATCTTATTCGAGTAGCACCGTGACTGGCTGTGCATACTTTATCTAAGTTAGCTTTAGGTGCATCCAAATGACTAATTTCGGTGATGGAACGTGCTTACTGAAGTTAAGTCGAATACTTGGTGTCAATCTTATGCCTTTTCAATGATCGATTGTTCATACATACTTCTAATGACTTTTTGTATACAAATGTCAAGTCAGCTCGATGATCCATGGTGCATACATTGTTTAAGTGTCTAAAACCCTTAAGAGTGAGTAGATCTAATTAGAACACATATTAACGATTGCAAGCAATATGCATGTATGTATTGAATGCAGAAAACTAGTAGTGAAGTTTCACTACTGTGGGCTCATGAGCTTAAAACTCCTGCGAGAGTTCTTGGGAGCCCATAACAGTCGAGGTATGAGAGCCCAGAATCGCGCTAAGACCAGAGCATGGGCTTGATCCGGGCGAGGAGCTTGTCGTCGCACTGAAAGAGTTGCGGGCTCCGGTTGTGCTGGCATGGGATCGTGCGCGCACGCATGCTTGAGTGGGAGCTTGAGCTTGAGTTGGAAGCCGTGGACTCGACGGACGAACGGGCACTGGCTCGCTTGGCTTCCGCAACGACGCGATCGCGTTCGCGCTTTTTGCGCTGAGCCTCAGACATCGAGACGTAACGCGTCAAAATTTGCGAGTACCGATCCTGGTCATCGGCCTGTAGAGGATGCAGCTTGGCGTGAATGTTGGTAAGTGCCACGCAGATGTTCACGATCCTGTCGAACTTTGCCTCACTCCACGTGAACGTAGTGCTCACCACGCGCCAGAGTGTCGTCATGCGGCCAAAGTAGTTCTCCACCAAAACACGATCCGATGAAACGCGCCGGTTACGACTCTCCTCGTCGTACGTCAGAGGTCCGCCACGAGGACGACGCTTCGGTATGATGGTGCGCACAGACTTTTCGAGCCCTTGATAACCCTTGTCGGCCAGAACACCCCACATGTTGCCAAACGACGTCGAGCCTTCTCCGTAGTCGTTTCGCCCAGCCTCAGCAGTCGTCTTGTGCAGCAGCCGCTTGTGCACTTCCAGATTCTTCATACAGATGGTTATATCGGACACAGATCCAGGGTAGTGCTTCGACACATGCACCGCCAAGCCTGGTGGTACCACCGCACACTCGATCTTGAAGCCGTACAACTTGTGTTTTCCTGAGAAGTAGTGTTTCTGCTCAGTGAAGCGGCCGGATGGTCGATACGCGGGTTGGAACTTGACGTCCAGTGCGTAGAGCGCGTAGGGATAGTTGGTGAACTGCTGGTTGCAGCGCTCTTGGCTTGTCATCGTGACGTTCGTAACGTTGCGCTCCATCAGCACTTCTTCCACCAAAGACCATATCTACATGCACAGACAGTGAGTCAAATATCATGCGCTCATTCTTGTCTGCACTATGACGTGTTCTTACCTTGTTGACCATCTTCTCGAACGTTGGCGGCAGCATCCGGAAGTCCGTCGCGTGTTTGAGCCAGCTGTCGTGATGCTTGAGGACTGTCAGGGACATGAAAAACGCGTCCTTAGCGCTGACCTTGTGCCGTCTGCCACGGCCAAGATTCCAGGCTGGTAGAAGCTTCTCCTCCACCTGCTCCCATAGCAGCGAGAACTCGTCTTCGGTGAAGTTCGTCATGGACTTGAGAGCGTTGGGGCCCAGGTCGTGGACGAAAGACAGCATGACAGGAGCGTCGTCTTCGACAGTCGGTTCTTGTTCTTGGTGGTCCAGATACTCGCTGAATTCATGGTGGGAGAGCGCAAGGGAGTTGGTATGCTCTTAACAGCCGCGCTAAGGTGTCGGCGACCGACGGCTGTTGGCTTGTCATGCCGTTCTGAAAATGACGACGTCTTTCCGTACGGTCAGTGACTTCGGCGCCAGATGAACGGATGGTGCTCAGAATACTAGGCGGATTGGATGGATAAGAGCTGCCGGGAAGCCTTGATTGCACAGATCGTCATGGCACCTCTTACCACCACCTACTCCACTTACGCAGTTACAGCTGTAAGCATTGTTCCGAGAGTTTTTATTCTAAATCTTACTTTCTCCGTAATGTGTGTCAGATTCGGTACACGCTGTAAATTTGCAAGACATAACGACTTTCGCAGTTTTTATACCTAAAAGTAGTTGTATCGCACATTGATTAGCTCGATCATGAATACAATGTTTTACCATCTCTTGTTCAGTTTCAGACCATTTTCGAATTCCTAGCTGTTTTTGGTTGTGGCACAGTCAGTAATATGTTACGAGGAAAAATCAATTTTAGGGGACAAAATCAAATTTAAGAGTATTTTTTTCAGTGTATCCATATATTGTAAATCGGCGGGTTTATTGGCGGCAAAGTCACATACTTCGCTGTAGATACGCAATAGCCTGGCACGTCTAATGTGTGCCCGGAAGGCAGGTAACTGCGTTACGACTCACTTTCGATTTTAGCGCACGCCCCGAATAGCTGAGCACAGGCTGGAGGGATCGAGAGTGACACAAGTGCAGGGGTTTCACCTTGGAGAAGTATACTGAAACCAAGTCAACTGAGGCAAGGAGCAATGCCTCCGCCTCTCCATCCGGACCCCAGAAGGAGTGGCGAGGATGGAGGTCCAAGATCGATGGTGGACGACCGAGGTGGGCAGCGAGAAGAGAAGACGACAGCTGATGACCATGAACGGCACCTCGAACGCGAAATAACGGAAGAAAGCGGTCAAAACGCCAGAGAAGGAGAGCCCAATGGCCGGGAACAGCAAACAAGTGCGTCATCAGAACAAGGAGAGTGTGAGAACGCCGAGAAAAATGAAGAGCCACGATATAGAAGTGAGAGTGACGATGAAGCTGCTTCTGTAAGTGGGGACGACGAGCAGAGTCAAGATAGGAGGGACACGCAGGAGAACCAGCATGGTGAAGCGGGTGAGGAGGCCAGCCAAGCGGGATCTGCTGAAGAAGACAAGCCAGAAGAGGGTAAGACTGGGATTCCGACGGAAGAGATTTGGACAGCTTTAGTTTCAGCTCTGAAAGCGCACCCTAAGGGGACCTACTTAGTGGAATGGAAGAGCACGGTGAAAACATTGTTCAACATTGAGCACGACAGACTGCCAATTCGATCGCACCTTGTGCCGCAGCAGAAACAACGATACCCCAACCTAACCGACGCAGAGGTCACAGATTTGCTGGAGTTCATAGCTGTCGCGCAGGAGAAGGAGCCGATGCAGTATGCAGATTGGCAACGTAGAGTAGCTATCATCTGCAAGAAATTGTATGCGGAACCCAGAATGCTGTCGGACATACTCGTCCAAACCACGAGTCAGCTCAGATGGACCCCAGCACCAGTACTAGACAAGTGGTCTCAAGTAGTCAAGGGTTCTAGAGTGCACGAGAACACACCGCAGGGGCAGCATCGAGTGGACTTCAAACCCTTCACGTTCAATCCGTCGGTGTATGCCCAAGACGACATCAAAAGACTCGAGTCGCTGTGCCTGCGACGGAGTGAGCAAGGAAGTCAGGGTCAGTTGAGAGCAGGAACGCAGGATGAATGGACGATCATTAAAGGTATGCTTGAAGGGCATATTGCATGCCGAGAGTTACCACCATTCGTGAAGCATGTGCTAGATGAAGACACGCGTCTTCGACTGTATGGAACAGTTCAGGCTCAAGTGGAAGGAGAACTCACGCTGCGGTTGGGAGGGCGTGATAAACTCCATGCGTCACAGCAGAGCACGAAGGCCATCGTGGAAGCAATTTTAAGAGCAGCGGAACCAGGGGCAACTCAAAGTCTGTACAACTTCGTAAACGCCCTGAAAACCGTGAGCTACAACAGAGTGAAGAAGGAAATTCACTTTTATTTCTTCACGAGGGCGACAGCAGCGTCAATGACTAGTGTGCCCATTCCTTTCCGCGGAAAAGTGTACGGCTTGCGAAATGTGCATGCCGAGGCTTCGAGAAACGCATGGGAGAATCAGCGCAGCTCGAACGGAATCGCCGGAGTGCGTCCAAACGTGTACGAAATTCGCCTACACAATGTGACGAGGTTTGTCGAGATTGGGAAACTAAAAGCGTATTTACGCAAGCACATTCCGATGGATTTCTCGATGGAGCCGCTAGATCAGTGCAACCCGAAAGCTCATCTGTCGTCAGTATGGCAACTGCAATTTCAGTTGGCAGGATGCCCAATATTCCTGGAAGGAATAGTGCGCATCCACTGGTTCGGACACAATCTCATTGTGCAACATCCGAGAACGCCGCTAAGACTTCTCTGTCGTAACTGCGGAGGACAAGGTCATAGAATGTTACACTGCAATGAGCAGGAGGAAGAGAAGATGGCAAAAGGCACCAAAACGGTAACAGAAGCGGGGCTCACTGGGCTCGAGGATCTGGCTAAGCCGTTCTCGAGCATGGAAGACATCCGCCAAGATGCCGAAGCACGACTACAGCGACAGCAGCAGAAGAAACGTGATGAAAAGAAGGAGAGTGAGGCTTCCATGGCAAATGGGGTTCGAGACTCACAAGGACCAACGTACCGGGTAAGTGAATCGGCAGGAGCAAGGATCAGAATTCCGCCAACGAGAGTACCAAAAGTAGTGATTCAGACAAGAAATGCCAGCAAAACAATGACATCAGCTTCAAGGGATGGGGGGGAGCCTGTCGTGGATGATGAAGATCCAATAAAGACGAAAGAAAGCAAAAGTCGCCTGGATGAGAAGCAGCAGAGCCGTGATCACAACAACGAAGTAGAATCACAAGAAAAATAGCAGCTCCAGGAATTTTGATGGCAGAGCTCAAACGCGAACGAGATGCTTTGGAGGCCTTAGGGGGGCAGGTGAAAACGGAGCCTAGTGCTCGTCTGGACTTTCACAAGCCATCACCAAAGGCGTCGGAACCAGACACGTGGGAGGAGGTAGAGCAGTGTGCAGGCATCCGACTAGTGAAGACCATGATGAATGGAAACTGTCAGGCAACAGCTCTAGCGCAAGCACTAGTGGATGATGATCTTCATGCGTATCCAACGCATCTAGAAGAAATGGTTGCGACGCTGAAAAGAGGAATTCGCGTAATGGCTCTAACGAACCTGGAAAAACAATTCCCGCACCAAGCACGGCGAGAGGCGCTAACCGAAGTGGGCAGAGGATTTCCCACTATGTCAAGACCAAACTCACTCAAGCTGTTCCGGCAGTACCTAGATGAGTACGCATCCACTACTTCGAATGTGGAAGCAACGCTGGCGATGGTGCCGCGGAAAAATTGGGGGTGCAGTGACACTCTCATGGTAGCAGCGAACCTACTTCAGCGAGATATATTCGTCTTAGGCAAGGACGCAATGGGGCAGAAAGGATGGCAGTGCACGAAGTACACCTTTGGAACCAGGACAAAAGCCAAAGAGTCCTTCGTCAAAGGTCTGCAATACAGACTGGAGATAAGGGGGTGCATCCAACTGCTTGTCGAGGCCAAGAAGAAGGCAATAGAGGATGAAATGCCGATGCCTATCGTGCTGAAGTATACAAAAGAGCATTATTCAGCGTACGTACACCACGGGATTCCGCTGCAGAATCCACAAGAACTCAGTGGTCAGGACATGGAGATTGATGAGACTGCAGAAGAAAAGGAGGACGGGGTTCAACGTTCACTCGTGGCGGAGTTCATTTCTGATGAAGATTCGCCGTCAGAAGATGAATACGTAGCGCCTGATGGATCAAACGACGTACCGCGGAGTTTAGTTCCATACGAAGAAAGCAAGCGGATCCATACAAACGCGAGCATGTTTCAACGCCGAACGTCAAAGTGCGGGTGAGAGGAGCTACGATTAACCATCACAACGCGGCGGTTGCCATATAAGCGTGGAAAACCAGAAACAGGAGTTGCAACAGCACGAGCAGAAGTAGAGGCTGACAATCGGCCTCCATGGGTAGATCAGTGGAACGCATTTGAGCAGACATGGCCTACCAGGGCGGGGAGCTTTCCACGAGCGGACGGCTCGAGTGATGTGTGGTTCAAAGCAGCCACTGAAGCCCCCGAGGCCTTGTTAGAAGCTTTGCGCCATTTCCCCTTTAGAGAGGAAGTGCTGCAATTGCTGAATGCAGAGACCCTGTCCACGTGGATGGAGCCAAGGCGACGTGAATGCATTGTGGACGGCCTGATGTCAGTAGCGGTAAAATCACGAACGCAAGAAACGAAAAGGTGGCTCGAGAAGTGGAGTGGTCGATGGAATGCAGCTGACACTGAAGAGGACATGGCCGCAGTGGTGAACAGCAAAGACGACTGGGAGAAGCTACGGTCCTTAAAGTACGGAGCAGATGAACTATTGCACTTGTGTGACCCTAGTCTCCGCACAGTGGGAGCAATTCATCTGCTCTGCGCGGAGATGTATGCAGAAGAAGAACGTGCGTTGACAGGCATAGAGGTCTCACACGATGTTAGCACACCAGCTAAGGTGAGGCTTCACCTAAAAGTGTTGCAGAAAAATACGGACTACCATACAGCGCTCAGCGGTTCTCACCAGGAAGTTAACTGGGCTCAAGTGAGCGACTTTTTCGTGAATGCTGTAGCGCAGATTGAAGGCGATGACAGTCAATCCTATTAGATCCAAAGTAGTATTTCCTGTCGAGCCAGCTGAGGAGCGCTGGCCAGGAGCAGCAGAGGATGTATATGGGAGAGCAGCCATCTTGGATGGCGCATTCTATGATCCGTCCAAAAAGACCGAGGAGGGAAGAGCGTATGATGGAATACGGTACGCGAGTCAGAATGTGAGAGGGTTCGCCAGCAAAACAAGGAAAAAGTGGTATTCAGCATGGAAACAGACTCCAAGTAGATCAAGACCGAGTGTTTGGTTACTGCAGGAAACCCATGTTGCGTCGGATGAGGATGCTAAAAAGCAGCGACAGCATTGGAATCGAATGTGGGGACTGCGACGACCAGCAGATAAGCTGTCCTACTGGAGTCAACACGCGAATAAGACAGGAGGGGTTGGAATCTTGTTGGATCCGGCAGTAGCAAAGCAGTCTGAGCCATGGCAACGACACAAATGGACAAAGCGAGCGATGGCATTAGAAGTACAAGGCTGTATCGTAGTCAATATCTATGCCCCAAACAAGTATCAAGAGCGAGAGCGCTTCTTCAAAAATCTACGGGAGTGGCCATGGCCGCAAAACAAACCTGTGATCATGGGTGGGGATTTCAATTGTGTATTGGATCCTCAGCTAGATAGAAAAGGGTACACAGGAGCTACTAAACCTGAAAGCAGAGAGCTGGAACAGTTGCTCGACGAGAGGTTGTGGCAGGATGCACGTGTGCTGGTAGGGGGAGCAGAGGAAGATGCAGAGGTGGCTCCACATCACCACTACACGTACTGGACTACGACGGCAGCGAGTCGAATTGACCGAATGTACATTTCAGCGCAGTTAGTTCCAAGGTTTCAATGGTTAGAAGTCCAACTTCCGCCGGTCAGTAGTGATCACCAAACACTGATCATGCATTTGAGGCGCGGAGACGTCGTTAACAAGGTCAACAAAACCGCATCTCGCAGGGTAAAATACCCCATCCGAAGCAGCAACCAGGAACGAGTGAAAACCGAGTTGCGAGCGGAAATGGTTGAGGATTTGGGTGCCGACCAGGAAAGGAGCACCAAGTGAAGTCGTACATCAATGCGTGAAAACGATAAAACGATTATCCAAAAGACTGAAACAGCGACGATACTGGAGAGCAAAGGCCAGGAAACGTAGAGAGCGAGCAGGCATTGCAACGCGGCGAGGTCTGATCGCAGCAAACGTTGAGGAGGCGAAAGTAAGCAAGGAACTCAACACAGGGCACGCACTACAACGGTCGCATGCCAGTGTACGAAGGAGGTTTCGCCGGGTGTCTGTGTGGGAACGTGACCAAACGGTTAGCAGCATACTACCATCTCCTGGGACTGAGTTCGCACCCAAGTCCACCATAGCAGACAAGTTTGCTCAAGAGTGGAATGACATCCAAGGACGGAGCCACCGTACGGTCCCGTTAGATGATCTAAAACGCAGACTAGATGAGTTCGCCACGGTACCATCCGAGAGACGAGTTACCGACAAGGACAACGCGGCGCTTACTACTAACATGGACGAACACGAAGTCGTGGAGGCTATCAGAGCGCTGAATAGAGAAAAAGCGGCAGGACCAGATGGACTGAACAACGACTTTTACAAGGATATGGAAGATGTAATGGCGCCGATCCTGACGAGAGTAGGGAATTCGATCCTTCGAGGCGAGCGCCCACCTCAGACTTTTTTGAGGGGTCTGATAATTCCGTTGAGGAAAAAGGGTGACTCGACGAGCGCTATGGATTACCGGCCGATAACTCTATTGCAAACCAGCTACAAGATTGTGGCTAAGGTGTTGGCAACAAGACTACAAATGTTTCTAGGGCGATTAATTGGAGACTCGCAACAAGGCTTTGTACATGGGAGGAATATGAACAAGACGGTAATGATGATGTTAGCTCACTTAAAAAGTGCGGTGGCGGACCCATTAGCAGACTTAGAAGACAGCGCCGGCATATTACTGCTGGACTTCAAGAAGGCCTACGATACGCTCGATCGTGAATTCATGTTTGCAGTATTAAGCAAGTTCGGCTTTTGTAGTGAATTTGTGGAAGTGATGCGGAACCTACACGCTGGGACAACAGCTAGATTTATGGTCAATGGAGAGCTATCGGATCAGAGCCCGATAGAATCTGGTATCAGGCAGGGGTGCCCGCTGGCACCTTTGCTTTTCATTTTAGCTGCTGAGATCCTTGGGCTAGCGCTGGCACAAGAATCGCAAATTGCGGGTGTAGCAGTGCCGGGTGACAAGGAGCGGCGCGAGCACTAGTTCTCTGCGTTTGTCGACGACTCGACGGTTTTTATGCAAAAGGCAAAGCAACTGCCGCGTGTGCTCAAGGTAGTCCGAAGGTTTGGTGAGTTATCGGGGCTCCGAGTGCAGCCGGCGAAAAGCGTGTTTATAAGTTTGAACACCGCCGTCGAGTACAGAAAAACGATTTTGGGTATCCCAGTTCTCAGACATGGAGAGACGACCCGGTGTCTGGGGTATCAAGTAGGGACTGCGGAGATGCGTGATGTGAATTGGGCAGATCGAATTCGCAAAATACAAAGACGTTTGGCCACCGTGTGCAGGGTAGCTACCTCGGTAGAAGACAGAGTGGCAATACTAAATGCGATGGTGCTGCCAGCCGTGACTTTCACTTCTGCAGCGTTCCAACACCAAAGTGGGCGGAGAAAAAACTTCAGTGCCTTCAGAAAAAATTTCTTTGGCAAGCGCACGTGGAAACGAGTGGAGGAAAACACAAGATTAACCCTGGGTTAGTGTTTCTACCAAGAAAGGCAGGAGGAATCGGTTTGGTGTCTATCCCGTTAGCGGTGAAAACACAGCAAGCGAAACATGCATTGCTATGGCTGACTCAAAAACCCGGTCTTTACCTGCAAGCCTGGAAGTTCTGGGTACTCAAGGCCCCGAACAAGTCGGTCTCGCCAAGAACGTCAAATGCAAAAAATCAGAGAGTAGAGCCAGGAATGCAGCTCATCAGTGAATGGCTCCAGCCAGCGGACGAAGAAGTAAAGCAACGAGAAGAAATAGTGGAGACCAATTACGCAACAATCCTAGAGGCGAGCACTAGTTGGTGGGATACTGATGGCAGGTTCGTGATTCAGCTGAATTATGAGGTAGAGCCCTCGCGGCTAGCGTGGCCGGAGCACATTAAATTTTTTGGGGGGACCTTTGGTTGGAGTGATAACCCATGGTTGACAGCACCATCTGGATTTCTGTTAAGCGGGAGAAGATTTTCACGGATAAGGGATGGTACTCTCGATCAACTTGAACCTCGAAAAGAAGCTGAGGGGCGTTTTCGTTTAGCGTCGCGCAGGAATCAAATGAAGGGCGTCGGCACCGTCACAGAACCATGTGCAAGTGGGGGATTATAGTAATCTTACTATCTCCGAGAGATTGGCTAGAAGGTCGGCTCGATCCACCATTCAAATTAAGGCACCCGCCGCAATGGCTACGCAATGTGTCGTGGCGACTAGGGCCAACGGGGCATCTCTCTGGCGCAGCAACCTCACAAGGCACGGCGAGCTGGCAACTCAATTGCAGGCAACTACCCAACGGCATCAACTGGGAGATAGAAGTGGAGAATTGCACAGAAGAAACTACGCAGACTTTACAGAAGTGGGCCCAAGTTGAAGGCGTAGTATTTTACGCACATCCGAGCCTTCATCAGTATCCTTGGACTGTGGAGGAGAGAATCAAGAACAAACATGTATCAAAGGGGCTCAAACGACAAGCCTTCGAACGATTTCGGACAGAATTGCGAGGCGGTATTGGCGTGGTCATAGAGAGACTGGAGACGCAGGCGAAACAAGACCAGTGGCAACGTGGGCTTCAGCAACAACGACCCAAGCAGTTATGGAGCCATGACCATTCCCTAACTCCCTACCAAGTGTGGACGGTGTACAGAATGGCCCTCAGACAGCTAAACATGTTCTTTGAAGGGAGACAACACAGCAATTCATGCAGGAAAACAAGCGCGTGTACCCAAGAAAAGGAAACCCAGAGTCACATTTTCTGGGAATGTCCGTGCGCGGTGGCATGCTGGAAATGGCTAGCTAGACACTGGGGTGGCGCTGACGTGACCGACAGTGGCCTCCTCGGGTACCGAGAGTACTGTGCAGCACGGCAAGCTCCCCCGATTCCGGACTCACTGAAGAGGAGAGTGGCCCTCACGGCGGGGTCTTGCACGGCCAAGCATGAAGACACATTGAAACGTCTTTGGAGAATTTTAGCTACCGTTTGCAGCACAACGCAATGGATGGTGCGCAACAGGCTCATCTTTAAAGGAGAACCAACATCGGTAGAGCAAAGTTGCGTCGAGTTCCGGGTGACGGGAGTTCGTCAGTTGAAGGCAATAGCAAGGAGGGACAAGATGAGTCCACAAACAGTTGAACAAGGCAAGTTGATGGAGGACTGTATCGACAGTTTTCTATTAATCCTTGAACAACCAGGACAAGTACGGGTAAGCAGCATGCAGCTACCAAGAGAATCGCCATTAGTGGTGATGATGAAATCTTCTTCAGGATTTTAATGGCTATCATAGTAGTCCAAATAAAATCTCTTCTACTACAACTGCGTTACGACGCCCCGCCCCCGCGCGAGCGCATGTCGCTCGCTGCGTCGCAGCTGGCTGGCTGGCTAATATTGCTGGGTACTGTAGCTAGCTGCAGCACGGCGCCAAGCACGCCGACCGCGCTCGGAGCATTGGTGCCGCGGCAATTATTTCCCTGCAGAGCTACAGTTTCCTCGCGCGCAGCAGCGCTGGCTGGCCTATCCTTCGATCAAGGAGCGACTGTGCCGAGGCCTCTCCATGCCATGGAGAAGACCGCCACCGCGGCGAGCTGCGATACAATGCCAGTGGCGAATCGGACTCCGAAGTTGGCAGATTTGCAAGCGTGAAAGTCAGACAAGGTTCCAAAACCACCACAAATGCCTGAAAAACACCATGCACGCTGACAAGCACAATACCACGTGTTTTCACCACATCAGAACATTCACAGCCATCACAAAATCACAGGGGACCACAAGAATTTATAAGCAATCATCCCTTAGTGCGCACCAACACAACCGAAAGTATTCATCCAATCGTATACCTCTATTTTAAAGATTTTACCCAATCACATCACGCGCTCCGTGGCCTAAAGTACAACTTGACTGGTCGCGACTGTCCGAGACCTTGCTGCTTCAAACTCTCTCTACTTTCAAACAAGTGCCTTCTCGCCTAGACCCCCCCCCCCCACTCGCTTCTCGACAATGCCCCGCCCGTACGCCTGGAACCTGCTCTGCAGCGGTGTTTCGGCTGAAGACGCCGCTCTCCTTCTCCAAGGAATGAAAACGTGGAAGACTGTCAAGAGCCAGCTAATGTCGTGCGCGGCTTGCAGCAGCGGCACTCCGCACTCTATGCGCTACAAGGCGCTGCGCTGCGCCTGCAAGCACTGCACGGACGCAGTTCCCTACCTGGTCTGCCCGTGGCGGCTGAAGCTGCACGTCTGCCAGGAGACCGACGCCGTCGACATGCACGAGCTGGGCGAGCACCATTCGCGCGCTCGAACGCCGTCCAAGTCGTGCATCACGCCGCAGCAGCGCGACTTCATCAAGGAGATGGCCCGTGAAAACCTGATGCCGCTACGCATCCGACACGCTTTGGGACGCAAGTTTGGTCTCCGTCCTGCCGCGCTACCCAGCCTGCGCTCAGTGCAAAACATTGTGCACCACTTTCGTCGAACGCGGCTGGGCGGCAACGACAAGCGCAAGACGATTGTGGAGGCGGTGCGGACCACGACGCCTTTACGTTCACTAATGCGTACGATACCTCTGGTCTCCCCGAGATTGGAAACGGCTCAGATGCTCGGCCGTTCTTGGTCGGCATGACCACCAAGGCACTCCTGCGCAACGCCGCGCGGGACGCGAGCACCTTTATGCTGAACCTCGACGCTACGTTCAAACTGAACAGCGTCGGTTACCCGGTGCTTGTCTGCGGCATCACCGACGCCACCAGAGCCTTCCACCTGGTGGCGCTCTTCATCACGTCGCAGCTCCAGTACGAGCACTTTGAAGCCGCGCTCGTTGCGTTGCGCCGCGTGTATGCTCGGGTCAACGGCGCCGAGTGGCAGGTGAAATTCGTTCTTGGAGACGCAGACAAGGCACAACACACAGCCTTCCGCAGTGTCTTCGCGGACTGCCCATTAACGTACCTCATGTGCTTCTACCACGTAGTGGCAAAGCTGCGCGAGAGGACTCGCGGATTGAGCTCGGAGCTCTCTACATTAGTGTACAAGGGCGTCTACGACTTGCACTTCGCGCAGAGCAAGAGCGAGTACGTGGACCAGAAGGCGACCATGCTTAAGGAGTGGGCTGGGCACGCAGACCTCGCCGCCTTCGCCACGTACATGAAGTCCCAGTGGTTCGAGGGCAACTTCGCGAACTGGCAGTGCTTTCTTACCCCGCCTGGGTACGCCACCACCGCCAACCCGGTTGAGCAGTTCAACCGGACGCTGAAGCGTGACTACACACACCACCGCCAGCTGAAAATGGGATTGCTGCTTGCGCAGCTACTCGCATGTTGCGACCACCGCTCCATGGCGTTGCCTCGATTCGCGCTCGCGCCTGCCTGCGCAACGACGCTCCAGACCCGCACACATGGGCTTCGTCGCCGTGGCCTGCTAAGCGAAAACGTAGTCACCAGATCCAGCATCGACTTTCTCCTTGGTGACGCCGACCCAGAACTGGTACACGTGCGTGCACTGCCTCCCGTGAGGACGTTCGTCCCGGAGCTCAACCGTGCGAGAGAGGACATGGCGATTTCCGCCCGGTTCGGCGTCCACAACGCGCGCATGGAGGTAGAGGGCCAGCCTCGCACTGGCTGGCCGGTCGATCTTCGGGCTGCATACTGTCCCTGCAAATACCACTTCAAAATGGGGTACTGCTGTCACTTACTGTTTGCCCAGCAGTCCCGCAGCGTTGTGGACGAGTCTGGCGAGGAAATCCTTGTAAACAGGAAGCGAGTTCAAAACGCTGGGCGCCCGCAAAGTATTGGCCACGCGCTTCAGCGTCTGTAGGTAGCAATGATAATAACACACGTTTGCAGCGCTCACATATCCATTATGCTTGCCATTATCAACACAGTAACAGACTAAACCACACATACAGAACGCATCATGTTAACGACGAAGAGATAACACCCCGGAGTAAAGCGTCCACAACAGCTATTACCTTATTGCACTTACGAGATGGTGTCTCGATCCTGCAGCAACCAACATGACGCTCATCGCGTGATGCAGGCAGTCGTCCAGGCAGGCAGCAGCGTCGTCTGCGAGCAGCAGACAACCGACGCCGCACTCCAGTCCAACTCCAGGCGCTGGTCGCGCCAGCCGCGCGCAACATGCCACCGACGATACTTCTGCCCTGCTGTCCACGCGCAGCAGTCCACCTACGACGCGCTCCGCCCGCGCTGCAGCCACCGACGACACCCCCGCCTCACAGGCCGCGCGCTGCAGTTCACCGACGACGCGCCCCACCCGCGCTGCAGCCACCGACGATACTCCGGCTCCGCAGGCAGCGGGCCACAGACGACGATCTCCACGCCTCGCTGAAGGCCGTCCACCCAGCCGAGTTCTTGAATGGGGAGCGGGGAAGGGAGGGAGCTTTCGGGAGGTGAGACGCTTAAACCTAGACCTAACGACAAATTGCAACTGACTGACAGGATGCGCCGATGAGCCGTCTCTGTCATGGTGCTGAGCTGGATCCCATTAGACGTGCCAGGCAATTGCGTATCTACAGCGAAGTATGTGACTTTGCCGTCAATAAACCCGCCGATTTACAATATATGGATACACTGAAAAAAATACTCTTAAATTTGATTTTGTCCCCTAAAATTGATTTTTCCTCGTAACATATTACTGACTGTGCCACAACCAAAAACAGCTAGGAATTCGAAAATGGTCTGAAACTGAACAAGAGATGGTAAAACATTGTATTCATGATCGAGCTAATCAATGTGCGATACAACTACTTTTAGGTATAAAAACTGCGAAAGTCGTTATGTCTTGCAAATTTACAGCGTGTACCGAATCTGACACACATTACGGAGAAAGTAAGATTTAGAATAAAAACTCTCGGAACAATGCTTACAGCTGTAACTGCGTAAGTTGGTAAGAGGTGCCATGACGATCTGTGCAATCAAGGCTTCCCG
This sequence comes from Phytophthora sojae, assembly GCF_000149755.1. Taxonomy (NCBI): domain Eukaryota; phylum Oomycota; class Peronosporomycetes; order Peronosporales; family Peronosporaceae; genus Phytophthora; species Phytophthora sojae. The sequence continues at coordinate 6,872,283 of NW_009258116.1, forward strand.
GCAGCTCTTATCCATCCAATCCGCCTAGTATTCTGAGCACCATCCGTTCATCTGGCGCCGAAGTCACTGACCGTACGGAAAGACGTCGTCATTTTCAGAACGGCATGACAAGCCAACAGCCGTCGGTCGCCGACACCTTAGCGCGGCTGTTAAGAGCATACCAACTCCCTTGCGCTCTCCCACCATGAATTCAGCGAGTATCTGGACCACCAAGAACAAGAACCGACTGTCGAAGACGACGCTCCTGTCATGCTGTCTTTCGTCCACGACCTGGGCCCCAACGCTCTCAAGTCCATGACGAACTTCACCGAAGACGAGTTCTCGCTGCTATGGGAGCAGGTGGAGGAGAAGCTTCTACCAGCCTGGAATCTTGGCCGTGGCAGACGGCACAAGGTCAGCGCTAAGGACGCGTTTTTCATGTCCCTGACAGTCCTCAAGCATCACGACAGCTGGCTCAAACACGCGACGGACTTCCGGATGCTGCCGCCAACGTTCGAGAAGATGGTCAACAAGGTAAGAACACGTCATAGTGCAGACAAGAATGAGCGCATGATATTTGACTCACTGTCTGTGCATGTAGATATGGTCTTTGGTGGAAGAAGTGCTGATGGAGCGCAACGTTACGAACGTCACGATGACAAGCCAAGAGCGCTGCAACCAGCAGTTCACCAACTATCCCTACGCGCTCTACGCACTGGACGTCAAGTTCCAACCCGCGTATCGACCATCCGGCCGCTTCACTGAGCAGAAACACTACTTCTCAGGAAAACACAAGTTGTACGGCTTCAAGATCGAGTGTGCGGTGGTACCACCAGGCTTGGCGGTGCATGTGTCGAAGCACTACCCTGGATCTGTGTCCGATATAACCATCTGTATGAAGAATCTGGAAGTGCACAAGCGGCTGCTGCACAAGACGACTGCTGAGGCTGGGCGAAACGACTACGGAGAAGGCTCGACGTCGTTTGGCAACATGTGGGGTGTTCTGGCCGACAAGGGTTATCAAGGGCTCGAAAAGTCTGTGCGCACCATCATACCGAAGCGTCGTCCTCGTGGCGGACCTCTGACGTACGACGAGGAGAGTCGTAACCGGCGCGTTTCATCGGATCGTGTTTTGGTGGAGAACTACTTTGGCCGCATGACGACACTCTGGCGCGTGGTGAGCACTACGTTCACGTGGAGTGAGGCAAAGTTCGACAGGATCGTGAACATCTGCGTGGCACTTACCAACATTCACGCCAAGCTGCATCCTCTACGGGCCGATGACCAGGATCGGTACTCGCAAATTTTGACGCGTTACGTCTCGATGTCTGAGGCTCAGCGCAAAAAGCGCGAACGCGATCGCGTCGTTGCGGAAGCCAAGCGAGCCAGTGCCCGTTTGTCCGTCGAGTCCACGGCTTCCAACTCAAGCTCAAGCTCCCACTCAAGCATGCGCGCGCGCACGATCCCATGCCAGCACAACCGGAGCCCGCAACTCTTTCAGTGCGACGACAAGCTCCTCGCCCGGATCAAGCCCATGCTCTGGTCTTAGCGCGATTCTGGGCTCTCATACCTCGACTGTTATGGGCTCCCAAGAACTCTCGCAGGAGTTTTAAGCTCATGAGCCCACAGTAGTGAAACTTCACTACTAGTTTTCTGCATTCAATACATACATGCATATTGCTTGCAATCGTTAATATGTGTTCTAATTAGATCTACTCACTCTTAAGGGTTTTAGACACTTAAACAATGTATGCACCATGGATCATCGAGCTGACTTGACATTTGTATACAAAAAGTCATTAGAAGTATGTATGAACAATCGATCATTGAAAAGGCATAAGATTGACACCAAGTATTCGACTTAACTTCAGTAAGCACGTTCCATCACCGAAATTAGTCATTTGGATGCACCTAAAGCTAACTTAGATAAAGTATGCACAGCCAGTCACGGTGCTACTCGAATAAGATTTTTGGGTTGACGAAAACATAAGATTATCTTATAAACCTTTAAAATTTTATAAATTATAATTTTGTAGAGATATTTACTCAATGTAGTCACTGTCTGAGTCGTGCGCACTTTCCGGGGATGATGGCGAGGATGCGGTGATGTCAACGACATCAGGCACCGGATAAGATGCTGGTAGAGGATAAGATGCTACCGGACGAGTTGGAACAGGTGCCTCGTTGACAGAATCCTCGATGTCGGCGCTGAACAGGTTGAGGAGAGCCCGACACATGGGATAAACAGCGCGACTCCCATGACGCTGGTACACTTCAAGCAGACAAGTTGTACAAAAACAATGCTGGCACGATGTCTCCGAAATTGGGTCCTCTACATCTTCGCAGCATATAGCACACTCGAGGGTTGCTGCCGGCGGAGTCGCCGGAGGCGATGCAGCGAGGGCAGTATCGCTGATCATAGATTCCACTGTAGCCATTTCGATAGGGACGGTGGTTGACACGCCATCGGCAGTAGTAGCAACAACAGTGGCAGCAGCCTGTACCTGGATAGACGTAGATGCTCCGTGTTTTCGCTGGTGATATCGCACCCGCGCTTGGGCGTTGATTTGCTCCTTCGTCAACGATGCACGGCGAGGCTTCTGGCAGACGCGGTGCTCGAGGTGTCGGCGAAGGCTGCTGATGCTGGAGAACACCTTCCTGCAGAGATGGCATCTGCGCGCCATTTTTGAAATGAGAGTATTCAAAGAATCATACAAGGCCTTATCTATATTTATACTTAAGTACCTCAGCGGGCTGAACGATCAAAATAAGCTCTCAGCTTTCTTCTTTTAGCCTTGTTTCGCTGTTGAGCTCGTACTTCGAAGCTGCACTGTTAAAAGGAAAGATTCTAGAAGCTGATTATATTCGGAGCGGCATCTTATCATGGAATGCTGCAGTCTTGTTATCTCACAGTTGCGCAGTTAGAAAATATATCGACGGCGTGCAGATATAGCGCTCCTCTCTTCTAATTTCGACTTTTTGCTTGCTATTGGTATACACGCTATAAATTGTATAAATAACTGAATTGCGCAGTACATAGCCAACTAGTTTTGTCTTCTATTGTGTTTGTCAGGGATCGTATGGTGTTTATGATATTTTGTGTGAAAGTCACGGTTGAATTGAAGTTTACGGTACGGCAACAGACGAGCCATATTGCACTTCAGCGTGGAAATCGAGCGTCAGCAGTAATCAGCCCTTATCCCACTGTCATCTGAGGTGTGCAACGCTTCAGCTTACAGTAGACCAGTAGATTCCGTTACAAACTACACGTCCTGAGGGGACGAGCTGCTCGTGTCTGCCTTGGACGGGACTCGCCCTGATCGCACTTGGCTCAGCATCCGCGCCGCGAGCTGGTGCGCCGCCCGCGTTCGGCCCGCCAGCTCTTGCGTCGAGTGCAGCCGTGCCCGCCACTCGCCCTCAAGAGACTGGAGCTGCTGCAAAGAGAGGTTTAGCGGCTCCGCCTCCCCTGCCTTGGAAATTTGAGTCCATTGCGCTAGACGCTCCGTAGTTGTGCGCACGCTCTTAGCTAGCTCCTCGAACTCGAGCCATGCCTCGTCCAGGGTCTCTGGTGGTTGTGACCTCGTGTGGTGCCGAGCGAAAGTTTCTTCGCTATCTGTATCCTCGCATAGATTGTTTTTGTTGTTGCTGCTGCTGCTTGCAAGGGCACGCCGCTTCTTGATCTCCTTCTCCCGTCTCGCCGCAGCACGCTCGCGGAGCAACACCGAGAGACTGTCTTCCTCCTGTGCTGCCGGGAGCCGCGTCGGACTCCTAGACAAACAGATTGAACTACTCGATTTGGATAACAGCGAGCTATTGCTTGCGGTGCCGGTCAACCCCAGCTTCGCGTGCACCAGCGGCGTAGGTTCCTCAACTTGGTGAACACCAACACCGGCGGTACGAAGCTCCTTCTTGACCTTGGACTCGGATCCTGCTACGAGCGACCTCACCAGCGCATCCTGCGGCCGCTGCGATGATAATAACCCGCGTCGGGCTTCCGACCGTCGAGTGAGATCCCACCACCTGCGTGCCACGAGGTACACGACTGCCCCAGTCGGTATGGCTAGCGCTGCGGGGGTGTCCGACGGTTCCACTTGGTGTGCTCGATAGATGGCGATGAACTCACCATGCCCTTTGGTGTCACTAAAAGTGCCGCCTCGATGACCCACGCTCACGGGGAGGTGGCACTTGGTGCGAATCTGAGCTAGTAGCTTCGCGAACGGGGTGTCTCTCACCACATCCGGCAGCACATGCAAGGGCTGGAGAGCCGAGCTGCTACCTGGTTGGTAGACGCGGAAGTGCAGCGTGAGCGTCTTGCCACGTCGAGACTGCAGTCGATATCGTGCAAGACACTCGATGGCAGTCCTGGCGATCTGCGTGTGTAGCGAGCCCATGTCGGGCAATGAACCGATCTCGAGCGGAGACGTTTTCCCTGTCGAGACACCACAAAAAACTTCAAGCAGAGGCCCCTGCAAGTCCTCGAGCAAAAGCTCGGGCGGGTGACGGCGCCGCTGCAGTGCGTCCACGTCTGCACGAGCACAGACTTCATTCAGCAGCTCGCGCACCAGCGCGCTCAGCAGCATCGTGGCATTATACGAAAGCGTGAAGGCCGGGTGCACGCACTTGAGCACCATGGCGAAGTCCACCTCGGAAAACGGGTCGTCCTCGCGCTTTTGCCACTCGGAGCGCGTGCGTTCGTGGCGCCGAATCAGCTCCTCCTCTTGTTCAGCATCTCGCCCACGCCGCCCGCTGTGTCCTTCCTCCTCGTGCTCGTATCGTGGAGGCGCTGAATCCCCGAGCAGGTGCTTGGCCTCACGACTGGCAATGAGCTTTCGCTCGTAAAGTGCTCGAGATGTGGCGTCGTCCAGGAAGAACTCCAGCGCCATCCGAGCGCTTTCTGCACGCTGCAGCAACTCGGCCAGCTCCGGGTGGCTGCGGAGAGCCACTTGCAGATGAAACACGGTGATCTTGGTGTCTGGCGGTCCTGTTCGAGGCGCGGGAGCATCTGCGAGCTGCTTGATGGCTATTGCAAAGAGCGCGTTGCAAAAGCCCTCCACGGTCGCAGTGCAGAATACTGCTGCCTCGGGCTTGCGTCACGACACCCAGGTCAGTCATTCCTTCATTTACAACTACGCTGCCCGCGGAGACGTTTGTACGTACATCTACAAGCAGATCGAGCCCCTTGGTCAGCGTATCCCTCAGCGGCTGGAAGTCGAGCGCGAGTCGTTTACGCAGGGCCTGCTTGCGCCGCTCCAGGTCCAGAGAACTCCTCCCAGCAGGCATCCTACCGCATCACTCGGCCTCTATCCACCCCATTGCGGAGACTTGCATCCTGCAAATAGCAATCGGTAAAACGGCCACCTACCTCATGGCTAACTTAGACGGAGCTGCCCCCCCCCCCCCCCAAATGCAGGTGAACACTCTCCCCGCATGTGGTTCAGCACTGACCAGGCCGGCGTTTGACTGCTATCGGATAGTATCCAAGTATTAGGATCGGTGGCCGAAGCCTCATCTATTGATCAGTTGAAGTGATGTTGGCCTGGATTTCAACGAGCTCACACACAATCACCACAATAATAGCAATAACCATTCACCAGCTTGAAGAGCAGCATCCCAGAGAAGAAGATGGCAAACACAATTTCGATTTCCGCATAGGAGCGTCCACCCACGCGAGCCCGCGGGCTCACTCTACCGATAGACGCTCTGTCGTCAGTCCCAAGCTGCTTGCCAGTCCTCGCTGTTCCTTCTCTAATTCTCGTCGTAGTGGTACGGGTCAACGTCGCCGTGCGGCGCCATGACCTCCGACGGCAGAGCATCGCCCTCCGCCGGCACGAAGGTCGGGTACGGGAGCGGTGATGCCGGCTTCTTCTTGCGCGCGTCCGTGACGCGCACAATGCTGCCGTTGTTGCCGGGCACGCTGCCCTTGACGTAGATGAGGTTGCGCTCCACGTCGATCTTGGCAATCCACAGGTTGTCGCGCGTGACGCGGTTGCCGCCCATGCGGCCGGGCATCTTCTTGCCCTTGAACACCTTGCCGGGGTCCTGGCACTGGCCGGTCGAACCCATGTGGCGCTGCGTCTTGGAGTTACCGTGCGAGGCCGGCTGGCCCGCGAAGTTGTGCAGCTTCATGACACCCTGGAAGCCCTTGCCCTTGCTGATGCCGCACACGTCCACGAACTGGCCGGCGTTGAAGTGCAGCGCCGAGAGCGTGGTGCCCAGCGGCAGCAGCGCGTCCTCGGACACGCGGAACTCCTGCAGCTGGCGCTTGGCCGGCACGCCGGCCTTGGCCAGGTGGCCCAGCACGGGCTTGCTCACGTTCTTGGCCTTGCGCAGACCCACGCCGAGCTGCAGCGCGTTGAAGCCGTGGCGGTCTGCCGTCTTCACCTGCGTCACCTGGCACTCCTCCACCTGCAGCACCGTGCAGTTGTGGCGGTAGCCGAAGTGGTCCCACACGGGCATCATGCCGATCTTGACGGCCAGCAGCCCCGTGCGCTTCTTCTCGGGCGACCAGGCGACGGCCTCCACGTTGGCCGCAGCGGCGGCGGGGGCCGAGGAGGTGGCGGCCGTCGACAGCGACGACGCGCGCGCCAACGTCTGGCGCAGCGCCCTGCCCGCGAGCGCGCTCGATCCGCGCAAGAAGCTCATGGTTGGTCCGATATTGAGAGGAAGGAAGGGGCTCAATGCGGTTCGCAGCCACAGATGAAACTGTACCCCTGTTTTGGTACCCACAGTCCAATTTCCACCAATCAAAGATGAATGTACCAAATGAGGGGCACACTTTGGTGATCCCATCTCACTTTGCCTGTCTATACTTGGACTTGGCTTCACAGTGCCCCGTCAAGGCTCGGCGCGCAAAGCCCAAGAAGAGAGCCGCGTGCCTGCTCCCCCGAGATCTCTGGCTGCGCGGGTCGGAGTGCATGCTGCGAGGGCCCATCGGATTCCTCTGCGTCTGCGCTCTCTGCTGGCGCCTATTATAGCCTCCCGGGATCCGCGCGCGCGCCGGTGACTGCCATCTCCCTCCCCCCCACACGCACACGCTCGTCTGGATCGCTGATGCGGCTGCCCCATTGGCTGCTGGCGCTGGCGGCGCTGCTGCTGGGCGCGCGCTACTCGTGGACGGCATTGCTGCTTCTGCGCGGCTGCTGGTGGACGGCCACGAGGCTGCTGCAGCTCGGCGTGCTGCTCGTGGGCAGCGGCAGCTTCTGGTGGGTGCTGCGCTCGTACCAACTACAGAAGGAGCAGGAGCTGCTGGACCAGGCGCTGCTCAAGTTCAAGTACTACAACAGATACCGCAGCCGCGTGGGCAGCGGCACCCACGGCGGCGCTGTGGGCCCGCTGGGCGGCGGTCCCAGGAGCAGCGGCAGCGCTGGAGGAGACTACGCGCTGTCTCCGCCGGCGTCGGGCGCCTACATGACTGACGCCGGCTTCCAGCTGCGGGTGCTCAAGAGACTGCCCATTGTGGCGCACTTGCGCACATCATGGAGCCTGCCGCCCGAGATCTGCGACGAGATCGCGGCGTTGGTGCAGCTCATCGTGAAGGACTACGTCAACTTCTGGTTCCAGGCCATCTCCCCCAACGAGGAGTTCCCAAACGACGTCAAGTTCCTGCTGGCCGACTTGCTGGGTGCAGTCGCGTCTCGCGTGCTGGAGATTGACCCGTCGCAGGCCCTTACGATGGTGGCCAAGAGCTTGGAGCTGCTGAGACTGCACTTGGGGTGGTTCCGAGAGGCCTACGCCCAGCTGGCGGACGAGTACCCGAGTGTCTTTGAAGGCGACGACAACGACGCGAATCTGCTCAAGCGACAGGAGTACGTCACTTCGTTTGTGCAGAGGTCGCCGTTTGTCCATCCTGGCTGCGTGGCTACAGGGACCCCGTCCTCACCGCAGGCGACAGTCAACTCCCCGACGTCTTCGGCCGGCAGTACTGGTAAAAAGGGTGCAGGTGAGAATGCGGAGGCGGCGTACCTCCGCCATGTAGCGGTGCAGCTGCTAACTCAGTTGCGGCCTCAGCTCGGCCAGCAGCATGACACGAACGTGTTCGTATCCATCGCCATGAACTTGCTGCGTGAAATCGTGGCGTTCAAGATCCTCAAGCCCCTGTCAGAGTACTCGCAGCCGCGCTACGCCAATGAGGTTGTATTGGCATGTCTTCAAGCGATTGTCGACGATAAAAACGACACAGGACCCATATCGCCGACGATGTCGGGGTCAGGGAACGGAGTGGCAATGATGCCAACCTTGTCGCTGAACAAACTGCGATCCACTTCCAGTTACTTGTACAAAGCCAGCAGACGCAGCGGCGAACAGGCGGAAGCAGCATTCCAAGGGTTTATTGAGGCGGTCGCGAGCGGTGTATCATCCGCTGCAGCAGGTGCAGCCGAGATGGTGTTTGAAGGAGAGGACTGGACCGACTCCAACAATCCGTTTGCGTTTGGTAGCGCTGTATTTGCAGCCAGCTCGGGTGGATCTACTGGCGAAAAGAAAGCGATGCCGTCAATTTTCATGATGGACGATCGCCTCAACACGAACGTTGCCAAGGCGGCTAAAATGATGAACCCGCGTGGCTTGATCCCTGGCGGGCTGCTGTCGCACAAGATGACTGGCGAGAGTAGCCGAATCAGTACGCACATGGATGATCTCAAGAATGCCAAGGCCAACATCGGCACCAGCTTAAACACTTCCATCGGTAAAGTGAAGAGGCGCTTCCGCATGGAGCCCATTTCAGCGCCTCCCCTCAATGCGGGGGCAGCAGCGCGAATGATTCGGAAGCCGGGACAGCTTCTGCAGAAGGCATGGAAGCGAGGCGAATCTGGTGTCAGCTCTCCAACTTCTTCGTTTGACGACGGCGCAGTCACGCCCACGGGTGATAGTCGAGGTCGCAGTAATGCTCACACTATGGGCTCGCTGAATCCGCTATTAATCCCTATGAGCGATGACGAGGAAGAAGCGTCCGCGAGAACGGCAAGCGGGTCTATTAAGATGGCAGTGGTGCGGGATCGCGTTGTTGTGCACTTGGAGAAGGCTGTGGCGAGCTACGTGAAATTGTATGACGAGTGTCCTGAGATGAGGAATTCAGCGCGGTCTCGAGAGTTGTACGAGCTCCTTTCGGCGATGGAAGATGTCTTTATGCTGGGCTTTCGCAACCCTGACTCGAAGGCTCCAATCTTGGAAGACGATGTTGAACACAAAGAGCTATCGACTCCTCCTTTATCTCCAGTTGCTAAGCGGCGCTCCTCTGTACCAATGCCGAAGCTTGATCTGGATTCCCCACGCCGCGACAGTATGAGCACGGACAGAGGAAGCGATTCGGATGGAGAGGATGATGACAACCAGTATTACTGGGACTATCTTTCGCGAGACAGACTCGGAGCGGGACAGTATAACGCTCATTGGAGGTTTGTTGCGTCTCAGTGTCCGCATTGCTGTCCGAGCGAATCGCATGTTTCGACACGTGGGGTTCAGTGGATGCTGGTGGCCCTTGAGAAGGGGTTGCTAGGGTTCTTCTGCACGGAGTTGTATGCACACAGCGACATCACGGAGCTATTCTACGAGGACTTTTGTCTTCTGAACGATAGCAAACTCATGGAATCGGTGCTAGTGACTCTGGCGCAACTTGATAAGGTCAAGATTTGTCTTGATGTGCCTTCTCTACTCGGTAGATCAAGCGATATCGATCAAGAGTTCGCAGTCTCTCCCTCGAACCAGTGGCGAGCTCAAGGTGCGACCTCTCCAAGTGCGCCAGTCCGTGTCTTGGAGCGAGTGTGGGAGATCGAGCGCTACGTCCCCACAAAAGGATGGGTGAAAGCTACCGACAAGCGATGGCAGGAGCTGCCGTCGTCTGAGTGGATCTGGGAAGACGATTGGGCACTCGAAAATACTGGAAATGATGCAGGAGAGTCGTCGGACAGTGAAACTCCGAATTCTGCGTGGGAATACGCAAAAACCTTTGAGGACACTTTCCACGGGAAGGAAAAGAAGTTTGATTCAGTCAGGAGGCGGCGATGGATTCGTCGACGATGTCAGCTCCCTCCGGTCTTGGCACTTCCTACTCCGCCTGTATCTCCCAATGGATTTGGTGTATCGTCTCCGTTGGCATCGTCAACCGTTCCTAATGGGCTGGGCAGAGCAAGGAAGTTGAAGCAGCGATTTAACGCGTTGAAACGAGACAAGAATTATGAAAAGGGGACGACGGCGAAGTCGCTGTTGAGAAGACGATCGAAGAGCTTCGACAAAGATATGCCCGACAGCCCCATTAGGGACTCGTTGCTCGAGGCGGACGATTTACAGCAAATGTCCAGAACAGCGTCGGCGCTGATGAAGGCTCGTGCATCCATTCCGTCGCTGCGGCGTGGTATTTCAAACAGGAGCACAAAGTCCACCGCGACAGACTCGGGGCTATCTACGAAGACTTCTGTGGACGACGATCCAGCGGCTTTGTATGAGAACGATGACGAGGACGAAGAGAACCTGTGCTTCCGCTGCTTGAAGATGCTTCCTGTGTCCAAGTCCGGGGCGGGAACTTGCCATAGCTGTCATCAGCGCGTGTGCGCTACGTGCCTGGATTTCTACGCGTTCATGGTGTATCCTCCACCTCTCGAAACCTCCAAGAAAGCGCGCGTGTGCGGGAACTGTTACGACCGTCTTGTGAAGAAGTACAAGCTGCGGATCGATGCCCATGTTGGCAAATTCTTGGTCAAGGAGCGCGAACGCGAGTCGTCTGAGTCCTTCAGCTCGAGCTCCTCCAACAGTGCTACTACTGGCAGTGGTGCTAACAGTAGCCCCAACCATTTGCCTTCTCCTACCAGTAACGGCGGAAACTCGGGTGATCTTGCATCTCCAGGACACCCTTCGAGCCCTCTGAGCCCCACCATTAGCCGTGCAGGCAGCACCAAGTTCGAAATAACGGTCAAGGTGAAGGACGACAACGCGTACGCCTGGAGTGTTATAAAGACCTTCCACGACTTCGAAGTGCTGGAGAAGCAGTTAGCGGATAAGCTTAAGAAGCAAGAGAAGAAGTGCGGGGTCGGGTGCCAGACGTGCCACTTGCGGGGTGTCGACTACATGGAGATGAACACCATTAAGCCATCACTGAAGACGGTGGCGGCGGCTACGATGACGTACGAGAAGAGGCTGTACGTCCTGGAGCAGTTCTTGCAGCAGTTGCTGGCGTGCGATACCCTGTGCCAGAGCTCGGTGGTGCAGAAGTTCCTGCTGCTTTCGAACGCTTACGGCACATCGCTCGCCGCTGGCAACACGTCGGCTGGATGGGAAGGGAGCGACAACCCGACCTCTCTATCTGCAGCGAACTCCGCTGGAGGTGTGCTGGGCAACGGTGCTGGAGGTGGTGCTGGAGTGAACAGTGCTGGTGGGATGCTCGTGGAGAATGGCAAGTGGAAGAAGGGCCGGTGGATCGCGCCGGACGCCAACTCGAAGGAGACCAAGATGCGCGTGCTGCAGAAGATCGAGGTGAGCTTGTTTGCGATGCTAGGTGAGGTGTTCGAGTTCGATGGCATTGGCATGGTGCGTCGCCAGATTTTCTCCATGACGCGGTCTTTCATCAAGGCCTTCCTGGGTGCTTCGCACTTCCGGATGCTGGAGCGGCAGTTCCTCTCCTTCACGGACCCAAAGAAGCTCTCGGGTTGGATCGGCGACCTGCGGCTGTACATTTTCCCCGACCCAAGCGACAGCTACGTGCCGCCGCTTCCTGCGCCTGACATGCGAGTCCTTCGCGAGGAGTGCCTCGCGGCAATCGCGGCCAGCTTCCCGTCCAAGGCGGTCTCGCTCTTCGGCGACACGGCCTGCTCGAACGCAGCGCTCAAGCTGCACGAGTTCCTGCAGCACGAGGTGTTCGTGAAGAACCTGCTCTTCAGCATCACGGACGAGCTACTGCTGCACCTGTTCCCGGAGTCCACCACGTTCAAGGGCAAGAAGGCGCCCGGAGGGACACCAGCGGCCCCGTCGCCCATGTCTCCCTCTGCAATTAAGGTGGCCACCACCATCGCGCTGGAAGCCGTCGCTGCGTCGATAGACGATGACGCGGCCGCGGGCTTGTTGACGCCGCCCCTGTCCCCCGTCCCGTCAGTCCCCGTGGCAGCAGAGAAGAAGACCAAGGTCGTCATCTAGAGAGAGTAAGTAGAAATTCACATATAAACGGAATACTGTAGATCATGGCGATGTTTGGAGCCCCCCCCCACTCTACGAGGAGTGCGAGACGACCGCCGCGGCCGTGGGGCGCTTGCGCCTGGTGCCGCCCTCCTCCTGCTCCTTGATGGACCGCTCCAGCGCCGCCAGCTTCTGCGCCACGCGGCTCTTCTTCTTGGTGCGCGCGTGCTGGTTGATCTCCTTGAGCCGCTCCTTGCCGTGCGCCTTGACGTCGCTCAGCGCCAGCGTCGTGCCCGCCTGCAGCACGCGACTGGCCATGATGTTCTCCAGGTTCTGGTTGATGAAGCCCGTCACGGCCTTGCTGCCGTTGTTCTTCATGCCGCTGCAGCCGCGCCGGATCTCCGTCGTGGGGTCTGTCGGCCAAGGACAAGCAGCAAGGGCGTGAGTGCCAGCTATAACCATACCCCAACCAGTATTCTGTGACGGACGTACTCCCTTTCTTGGTGAACTTGGCCGCCGACTTCTTGTGCGAGTAGCTCACGGCCTTCTTGGAGGGCTTGGAGCCCGCGTTCTTGACGCTCTTCTTGCCCTTCTTGAGGTAGCCGCTGCCCTGCGCCATCGTCGCTCTAGTCTGTCTAATCTGTTGCTGCGACCGTTTGTTGCCAGTTGACGAGCTTCACGGGCCAATCACATTGTGACTGCCTTTCAGTATTGAGCAATACTAAAAGCAAGTCTGAACCAAAACTCGGGCACTTCTTCCCGGACAGCGCTCGTTGAAGTGACAGGCAGCTGCAACTCGTTGACTGACACGCAAAACTGTTGCCGCTGTTGGCATGGATTGATTGATTGACGCAAGAGTTGAAATGAAACTGAGCTCCCGGTCACTCCGTGTCCGTTTCCCCCTCGTACGTCGGTCGCACGCGCTTGTTCGAGCGGCGCTGGCCCCGGAGCTGGTCGCTCTGCTCGGCGTAGGCGAGCGACATGGCCCACATTGGGTGGATCTCCGTCGCGAGGCGGGCCGCCATGTCGTCGATGCTGCGCTGGTTCTGGGCATGCTGCGCTTCGATGGAGCGGTGCATGCGCTCCAGCGCCTCGAGCGCCTGCTCCGCGTCGAGGAGAAGCTGCAGCTGCTGCTCGCGCGCGAGGCTCGCCGGCGCTGCTGGATCCCCGGCGGACAGGATGGTACGGACATGGGCCGTCACGCGACGCAGGTGGCTGATGCGGATGGCGATGAGCTGGGCCATGTTGCCGCCCGCGTTCATGGTTGGCTGGCTGGACTGCTGCAGTTGCCGGGGATGGAGCTGGTACTCAGTTAGGTTTCGACGACACGGGGTTGGTCGGCTCAACAGGAAATCCCGGCGCTTTCCTTTTCCTACCAAGACTGCTCTGGTGACGCCAGTCTCAAATGCGAAGCTACCAGTTGCAGTATGAGTACGCCATCGCGCAGACGAACGAGACGCTCGCGCTGATCCAGGACGTGGCCAGCCAGAACGAGTACGGCACGATGCTGGCCATAGACTCAGGCCGCTGCACGCCCAGCTCCACCACGAGCTCGGGCGGCGAGGTCTTCCCCACGGCCTGCTACTACTTCAACGGCGACGGCGAGCCCGAGGTCGGCCCCTTTATCGGCGGCACCACCAAGGAGACGGGCCCGCGTGCGCCCTACCCGAACAACGTCTGGTACTCGTTCCCCAACACGTCCCCCCTGGAGGAGTGGAGCGCCAAGACGAGCGAGTGCACCCGCCAGGGCCTGTGCGACATCGGCGTCATGCCCGACAATATCAGCTGCACCTTCGCCTACCGCGTGCTGGGCTTCATCCTCATCGACGACCTCGTGGGCATCACGTCCATGGTGAGCAACACGACGGGCGAGACGTACGCCAACTTCTCGGGAGTTCTGCCAGAACGGCGGCGTCGAGTTCGAGGCCACGACGGACGGCGAGTGGATCGACGGCATCTCGTTCTGGGAGAACCCGCAGGACGAGGACGCAAACTCGAAGCGTGCCACCAAGCTCGTGGAGGCCTACTACAAGCTGACCAACGGCCCCATCGAGACGTCGGGCCTCGACTCGGACATCATCGCGCATATGCTGCCGCTGCCCACGCCCGCCGAACTGGCCGCCGAGAACCCGGCCTGCTACTATCGGACTACGGCCGCAAGCGCGAGCTCTACGGCTCCACGTGCACGGTCTGCAACTCGACCTCGGACGAGTGCGAGACCCCGCCCAGCGACTGGACGTTCCCTACGCTCGAGAGGGCCGGGGCGAGAACGGCGGCACGGGCGACGCGTCGGCCGACAGCTCGTCCGACCTCGTCGGGCACGGACGGCGACTCGAGCTCGAGCGGCGCGGCGCGGCCATGAACGGCGTATCGGCTGTGCTCATGTCGACGGTGCTGGCCCTGGCCACGGCCCTCTTCTTCTATTATAGACGTAATGTACGCGTGATCAAGTGGCGGATCCCCTCAAGGTCCTTAGGGGGTCAAGCAAGGGTAGATAGACTACAAACCGAATCAAAAAAGCTTCATTCCTTGACTCAAGGAATGAAGCTTTTTTGATTCGCTTGACCCCCTATAGTTTTGAATTGATCCTACCCGGTCATTGTCGACGAAGGACGAAAGGAAGGAGGTTAACCATGCAAACGTCTCTGTGTGAATCCGCTTTATTCGTGCTACTACTACGTAGTAGTATTTAGTCGTCATCGGTGGACACTTTGGCTTTGCGAATGGTGTTAGCGCAGAAGGAGAAGCACCCAGTGTGTTGCCCGAGCACGATATGATGGGCGAGGAGCTGCGCTCAGCAGCATTAGAAAAGGGCCGCAAGGTGCTGAGTTGAAGGAGAAGTAGCGAGCACTCAGGAAGCAGAAGGAGCTCCTGGAAATGATGAGCGCCAACACCTCGCAGTTCTCCTTATCGCAGAAGCGCGACCTGCTGAACAAGATTACTGCGCTGTCTGCGCCACTCCGCCATCTCGCCGACTGCGGCGACTGTAGTAGGTCTGAGCGAAACTCTTCTGCGAGGGAAGCCGGCGCTTCCTGGTAAGTTCCTCAGTCTATTGAGTTCAAGTAGGTAAAATGTACTCTGCCTCACTGCTCGGCACGATCCGTCGGCCGGCAGTGGTTTCCTAACTCCTCTGTCGTTTTGCCAGCTCAGATCGCGCTGGGTGCGATGCCCGGTGAGTGGGAAGAGGCTTGCTAGTCGTAACCCCCCACTACACTGCCCTCCCAAGCCTTGACCACTCTCTTGGCCTCTGTAGCTTGTCATGTTGCACGATCCGTGTTATAGATTACTTCTTTCGTGCCTTGCCCTTGCCGTCTCTGTTCACGTGCTGCACGAATTTCGGGTCGTTTGTGTCCGCTGCATACTGTTTTAGTAACACCGGAATGTCCTTGCGTAGCTGCTGAGTCGGTTCCCACGAGTCTTCGATCGGTTCGAGGCCCCTCCAGCTGACCAGTACTTCATAGTCCTTCTATTCGCGGCTCCAACGGTAGCCGTTCAGCTTTGACACCGTCAGCACCAGGCCTTGTGCCCCAATGTGCTCTCGTAGATCCTCTGTAACCTCCAGCGAGCTGTCCGCGTAAAACTTAAGCCGTGACGGGTGGACGTCCATCTCCTCCCCTGTCAGCAAATGTCGGACACCGAATGAGTGCTTGTCAGCTCGCACCACCTGATACGCCCCCCCCCCAGGTGACCAACAGTTTGTCGTAGTACTTCTGGTCGACCCTCGACCTGAGCACGTAGTCGCCGATGTCGAAGTTCGGTCGACACGCACGCTTTTGCATTTGTTGATTTCGCACGGTCTGTTGTGCGCGCGCCACCGTCATGGGCTTGTGCATCTCACGAATGCCGGTCCTCAATTCCTCTAGCCACTTCGTGGTGGCTGTCGTCTGCATTGGTATTTCCACCACTTGCCGTTGCTTGATGTCGATGTAGAACGTCAGCGGCATCGCGGGAGGTAGTCCACAGAATAGCTCCACAGGTGCCCGATTCCCTAGTGATGGAACGGGTGTGTGGTTTAGACTTGCTTGGAGGACCGGCACAAAGTACGTCCAGTCATGCGTATCCACCTTGTACTCGAGACAGAGAGCACGTAGGACTTGGATGATGTCCCTATTCGCACGTTCCACACTTCCATTTATCCACGGACTGTATGCCACCGTGAAGTCATGGCTGGCCTTCAAACTTCTGCACACCTCTGCGACGACTTCGCTCGTAAAATGGGAGCCCTGATCACTTATCCACACCGGCGGAACGCCAAACCTGCTGTGCCACGCCAGTATCGCCTCGACTGCCACCGTGCTAGTCGGGTCTGCACATGGTGTCAGCTCAGTGAAATGGGTGGCCTCATCTTTGAGTACCAACAGATAGCGATCTCCGGCAAAAGTGTCCCCCAAACGTAGGAAGTCGAAGTGCAACGCGCCGTTGCGAGTATTGTTTCGATATGTCTCTCCCCACGGGCGCTGAATAACCTTGCCTCCTTTCACGTGTCTGCGCATTAGACAGTTCGACAGGAACGTGTCCACACGGGCACGCAATCGGTCAATGAGAAATAGCCGTCTCAGGGACGTCAGCATGGCGTCGCGACCGCGGTGTCCCTGCGAACCGCAGTGCGCCACAACCAGCATCCGCTGAATAATCCCACTGGCCTTCACGGGTATCCAGACTTTCTCGCCAATGTACCAGCCCTTTTCATCATCGCCCGTCGCATTGTTCGGTCGACTGGCTGCATGCTGTAATTGTTCAGCCCGAATAGCCGTCCAGGTTGGCCACTCAAAGTCGGGGTCGTCCAGCGGCCTCAGTATGTACTGCTGCGAGGTGGGCACTTCCTGTTGCTGTTCCACCACCAACCCGTGCTTCTTGGCGCCTCGGCGAGTTCTTTTACGCCGCCGCTTGCCTTCTGCGTGAGGCTCGTCCCTGCTGCGCTTACGCAGCTTCATCACATTCAGTCGCACAGATGGATCGTGGTCTCCGGCCCACCGAGAGATCATATCCGCCCATACGTTCGCCTCCCCGTCAATATGTTCAATCTCGTAGTGATACTCCATCAACTTTGTCGCCCACCTCAGGAGTTTGCCTCGGATGTGCTTCTTCACTTCCTGACCTGGCGCGAACACGTAGATCAGGTTGCGATGATCGCAATAGAGCTTGAAACCACCCGGGCGGAGCAGCAAGTAGCTCAGCTTGTCACATGCGCACACAATAGGATATGCTTCCTTCTCTATGATACTCCAGTTGCGCTGTGATCCTGTGAACGTGCCGCTCAAACAGATAAGCATCTCGTGCGCTTGCTCCGACACCTCCTTCTTTGGTTGCCAGTGCTCAACTTGGGTCACCAGCAGACTCCAACCAATATCCGAGGCGTCTGTAAGCACACACATTGTCGCTCCGTCCTTCGGATGAGCCAAAGTCACACTTCTGGATAGCATCTCTTTCATTTCATCGAAAGCCTGACGCTGTGAAGCGTTCAGCTCAATCGCAACACCTGCTGCTACCCGCTTCGTCCGCTTGGAAGCACGCGACAGTGCGTCGTCCAGCGTGTCCTGCAGCGGTCGCGCCACTCTTGCGTAGTCGATAAGCGAGTCTCTCATCCAATTCGTAGCGCACAAAAGTTGTTGCAGTTCTCCTGCTGACCGCGGGTACGGCATGGCTTGCAACGCTCGGATGCGTTCCGGGTCATGCTGCACTCCATCTCCATTAATCAGCTTGCCGCACCACCGAACCTCCCGCTCGAACAGGCTGGACTTCTTCGGGCTCAGCTTAAAGCCGAAGAAATCGAGCAGCTCGAACAACCGCTCCAGCTTCACGAGGTAGGTGCTGGCATCTTGCGCGTACAGGAGCAGATTGTCGATCCAAACGAGCAAGTGCTTGTGGAGCAGCTCCTCCAGGCACTTCTGGACCGTCGACTAGAAGAACAGCGCTGCGTCCGTGCATCCCTGTGGTACACGGCGCGGGGTGTACACTTTGCGGTGCGTCATGTAAGAGAGCCACTCCTGACACTCCTCGGCCAGTGCAAGCTGCCAATAGCCCTTAATAAAATCAAACAAGCCGAAAAACTGAGCTCCTTTCACGCTTTCGAGGTCAACGTGCAAATCCGGCATCACCCCGACAATCGCTTCAATGTCTGCATTTACCGGCTTGTAGTCCGACGTCTGTCGAAATTCTCCACCACTTTTGCGCACAGGAAGAGCGGGGCAAGCCCACCGACTCTCCGTGTTCTCATATACCCAGCCCAACCGGACTAGTTTATCGTTAAACTCGTTCAGGAACTTGCGGACCTCGGGCGGGTACTTCCGGGCCTTGCACCGATAGGGTTTGGCGCCAGGCCTGAGCCGGATCTTCATCGGAGGCACTCGGGCTGGAGGATCATCGCCTAGCCGGAATCTCCATAAGTCAAATCGAGTCGCAATCCTGCGGAGTGCAGGCACCAGTTCTGTCGGGAAACCTTTTTCTACAGCGCGCTCAATCATTTTCTCAACTGCAGCCAGTACCTCGTCGCTCAATCCAGCACTTGAGCCGACCTGTGGTTCGTCCACATCATCAAATTCATCATCCCGTTCACCTCGCATTGCATTAGCCACTAGCATGTCCAACTGCCTCAGCACATCTATCCCTAACATGGTCAACAGATCGATGCCAAGGAGGAATTCAGTGCTATCACCAGGAATGACCAGGCACTCAACTGGTTTGGCGATGCGTACACTGCCAGCCGCTGTTGTCAACTTGAGATGCAAATTAACCGTCATTTTCACTTCAATTGGCTTGCCGTCAGCACCCTTGCATGTGAGTGGTTCCTCCAGCCTCACAGCTTGTTCCGCCTCCGGACACGCCTTCACGAATTGTCCATACACCATCATACTCATTCCAGACCTGTCTGCGCCGCTGTCAGCACAGAAAGCCACTTTGAAAGCGTCTTCCAGCACAATTGAGCGTGTTTGTGCTGGCAGGCAATCTGCAAGTCTCCTGAGATTAGCGGTGCCTCCCCGCGGGGGGCTGGCCGCCTTTCTTGCTCTGCTTGGAGGCTGCAAGGCGTTCACGGTCCTCCTTGGTAGCGGTGGGACATGCACTGAGGTAGTGGGGCCCTCCACAGTTGAAGCAACCAGCCCTCGGCGCTCCTTTGGGACCGGCTTGGCCTTTCTTGTTTTTGTCGTCTGTGCTCGCTGCAACCGGCTGCACCACCTTCCTTTGCTGTTTGTCCGATTTTTGCTGTTGCCCAGTGTGCACGCGCTTGTTCTTCCGAAATGGCTGAGGCTGATCCCTTAATTTCTGCTTACGGCTCGAATTCTTTTCTCTCGCCAGCGCGCGGTGCTCAATAGCTTCCTCCAGCGCCTGCTGACAAATGAGCTTGTACAATTTCATCACGTTGCTCTGCGCTTCCGGGAAACGGTAGTCAATTTCATTCTTCACTTTATCCTTGAGCGTGGCGGGCAGCGAGTTCACGAGCAGCTTGCACTTCTTCTTCGTGCCCTTCTCCTCCTCGAAGAAACTCGTGAACCCATACTTCTTGATCAAAGTGTTGCACGACATGAAGTAGTTGGTCACACGCGCAGTGATGTCCTTGTTGTTCATATCCATGCGCAGCTCCTTCTGGAACAGCTCGGTTCTGGTAGCTGTCGGTGATGGCGTGAATCTGCTCCAGCAGAAACTCATCAGTCAGGTCGTCCTTCGCGACGCCCCAATTCACCTCACACAGCGTCTCCAGCAAGTCGTCGTCAAACGAGTTCTTGATGCTCTTCAGCACCGCCTTGATGTCCTCCTTGCCGTCCTTGCAGCGCTCCTTCACCGCCTCTTCGTACTCCTTGCGAAGCTTCAGCCACTCTACCAACTCGTTACGAGCAATAGAAGACACCCTTGGCGCCAAGACAAAAGAGAAAATTGGCTGCGGGACACGAGACGTGCCTGTCGAACTTGCCCCACCCCCAGTATCCATCTGCAGCCCTGCCTCAGCGTCGGTGCGCTCTCCGGCCGAGTGGCCGTGGGTACACTCGGCGTCGCTAGACGTGAACCCCATCTTGATCTTCTCCTGGTCCTTCCGTTCAGTCGCGAGACCTCGCAACTAAAGAATTCTTTGTAGTAGGTCTGAGCGAAACTCTTCTGCGAGGGAAGCCGGCGCTTCCTGGTAAGTTCCTCAGTCTATTGAGTTCAAGTAGGTAAAATGTACTCTGCCTCACTGCTCGGCACGATCCGTCGGCCGGCAGTGGTTTCCTAACTCCTCTGTCGTTTTGCCAGCTCAGCATCGCGCTGGGTGCGATGCCCGGTGAGTGGGAAGAGGCTTGCTAGTCGTAACCCCCCACTACAGCGACGCGGCCAGCGGAGGAGGGCGAAAGCGGCGAGAACCCTAACGAACTCAAGGCGGAACTCACCGCGTTGGAGGCCAAGGGCCCGGCGGTCTGCAGGTCGCGGATACAAAGGAGGCCATGGCTCGTACACGCTGGACAACCACACCACGATCGTGAAGATGGCGAATCTTAGTGTCGTGGCCCTCGTACACTTTGAACAGGATGGTCCAAAGCATCAGCGGGTACGTGAACACGTCCAGCAAGCTCCACACAGATCGCCAGCACTGCTTGAGGTTGGAGTGCCACTCCTTGAAGAGCTCGACCTACAGAAGATGGTACACGGCCCACAACCAGCAGCAGACCTTGGTGATGCGCCACGAAGTAGTCGGCGACCGAGTCGAACTGCTTACTGGCGGATTGCTTGCAACTCCCGTGTATAAAGTAGAGTTCACTGAGAAAGTAGAAGAAATATACTCTCTATATTAGTAATGGAGCATCTCAGTCGCGTTGCTCCGTTGAGTTGCTTCGGGGGTCGACACCCTGCAGTGGAGTCTCCACTTCAGGCCGACGTCCCCACCTTCTAATTGATCTTATCAATCACCATTACTATTTTTTGTAGTGTAGTGAAGCAAACTTAGGGCTAAGGGCGTGTTCGCGACCGTTGCAATTTAGTCTCAGTTTAACCCATGCAGGTCATCAAACCAATAAGCAATTAGCAACACTGGTGGAGCTGCATGATTGTTGGTTTTTTAGCTTGTGGTTGAGGGGGCAAATTCCGAAGTGAGATTAAATGTTATCGTCTCTCAAACTACTCTCTAGTCTTCCCCTCCTGCTTTCCTTCTTGTTCTCCTTGTGCTCGTTGGTGCCTCTCATCAGACGGATTACTCCCGGGTTCCGATTGACTTGATCTCAGTATACTTGGGTCTCCCTGACCAGCCATTGGTATATCCAGAGCCCGGCTGCCGCCGGCTCTCCCGTCGCCGTCGGATCCTCCGAGTCATCGGCGGATGTGTCCACACGTTCTCCTCGTCCATGTGCATCTATTGGCGGCGCTCCCGAAGACTCATGAACACTCCCACTCGCCGCTAATGCTGCACGACCGTCCCGACGATTCCGCTTGCGCTGATCAGGTGCTTGAGCCTCTTCATCCCCAACGCCTTGGTAAGCATGTCCGCGAGCTGGTCCTCCGTCGGCACGTAGTTGACGACGATGAGTCCTCGGGACACATTCTCGCGGATGAAGTGATGCTTGATGTCCACGTGCTTGGTCCTCGCGTTATAGCCAGCGTTGCTTGCGAGAGCGATCGCACCTGGTGCCCTGGTTGTCCTCCCATATTTGGGTAGCTCCCACTTGCTCGTGACCCATGCCCTTGAGCATGGCGCGGGTCCACGGCACCTCCTGCGTGCACAGGCTCAGCGCCATGTACTCGGCCTCCGCCGATCTGAGCGCCACCGTGCGCTGGTACTTCAACTTGAAGACCACTGGCGCCACGCTAATCATCACCATGATGCCCGACACCGAGCGCCGGTCGTCGAGATTGCTGCCCCGGTCGGCGTCGGTGTACGCCGTCACCTCGACCTTCTTCGCGTTCCCATTGTAGGCGATGCCGATGTCTCGGGTGCTCTTCAGGTACCTGGGCACGCGGATGGCAGCCTTCCAGTGCTGCTGCCCGGGGTTCTCGAGGAAGCGCGACAACTGGGTCACGATGTACGCCACATCAGGTCTGGTGCACGTTGTAATGTACAGCAAACAGCCAATGAGTGCTTATTGAGGGTTGCTGGTCTTGGGTACTGTGTACCAGTTGTACCCATTAACCGGTTAGCCCGAACCGGTCCAATCCGAACCCACGTTGATTATGGTGATTACGGTAAGTTGTTTACGCCACCGATGATTAGACGAGTAGGATGATTGGATGAACACCGGTGAGTGATGGTTGATTAGATGCACTAGGTGATAGGACGCAGGGTCGCGTGTCTATAACAGTAGGGTGTAAGCTCCAACAATTCAATCACTTTCGAATCTTCATTCTACCCCTCAAGTGCCTTCGCTCCGGTCCCGCCGTCTGCGACGTCCCTCCCTCCGCTTCGTCCGAGCTTCGTGTCCAAGATCCATACCTTCCATCAGGTTATGAGCCCAAGCACCATGTCCTCTGCCCAAGACGCCTCGACCAAGGTCTCCATTGACAAGTTCAACGGGGACAACTACGCGACGTGGAACCGCTACATGCGTGGCGTGTTCCTGACCAAGTCGACGTGGCATGTCGTGAACCGCGAGACGACGCCGAGCTTCACGGACTCGCGGGCCAAGGACGACTACGTCAAGTCGAGCAACATCGCGTTCGGACTGATGTTGCTCCACATGGACGCGGACTACCACCATGTGGTCGACGACTGCGAGGAAGCGTGGGTTGCGTGGACGCGCCTGAAGACGCTGTACGGTGATTCGCAGAAGGCTGGACGCATCTACCTGAAGCGCCAACTCTTCAGCATGGAGATGTCGGAAGGCGGCAACGTCTTGCATCATTGCAACGAGGTCCTCAACATCAGCGC
The DNA here is from genome assembly GCF_000149755.1 of Phytophthora sojae. Taxonomy (NCBI): domain Eukaryota; phylum Oomycota; class Peronosporomycetes; order Peronosporales; family Peronosporaceae; genus Phytophthora; species Phytophthora sojae. The sequence continues at coordinate 6,895,183 of NW_009258116.1, forward strand.
CAAGCTCAGCAGCATCGGCGCCAAGATGGAGGATGAGGACGTGGCGATCTGCCTGTTGCGCAGCCTCCCCAAGAGCTACGAGAACGTCGTGGTGAACTTGGAGATGAGCAGCGCTGAACTACGATCGCAAGACGTCGTGAAGGTGCTGACGAATGAGCACATCAAGAGACAAGGCGAGAAGACGGCGACGGTGAAGACGGAGAATGCGGCCAAGGCGTTCAACACCGACCGAGAGTCTCGCCAGTGTACGTACTGCGGGAAATTGGGGCACACGATTGACAAGTGCTGGACCAAGCAGAAGGACGAGAATCGGGGCCCAAGACGCGGCGGCAATGGCAATGGCCGTGGACGCGGGGCCAACAATGCCCAGTGGAGGAACGACGACGCTAGCTACAACTACGACTACGGCTATAATCGAGTGGCGTTCGCGGTCTCACTGGAGTGTGGCATTTCGACGGGCAAGAATGTGTCCGGGTTGTGGGCGGTCGACAGCGGCGCAACGCACCACATCTGCAACGACAAGGCCAAGTTCGTTCATTTGATTGAGCGGAATGAAGGCGAACTTTCGGTGGCCGACGGCAACAAGGCGGCCATCATGGGTGTGGGGACCATCGTGGAACGAGTGGTTCTGCCCAACGGCGACGAGCGCGACATCGAGATCAAGAACGCGCTGTACGTCCCAAGCATGAGCAAGAATCTGCTTTCGGTGCCACAGATCAACAAGAGTGGTCTGTTCCAAGTCGTGTTCGACAGCACCAAGATGCAGATTGCGCACAAGGGCTCCAAGCAAGTGGTGGCGACGGCAAACCTCGTGGATGGACTCTACTGGCTCCAGACGCCTCAGCGATCGGCGAATGCGGCGACCAGTGGAAAGATGGTCGACTTACACGCGCGTATGGGTCACGCTCCGGTGGAGGTGCTTCGCAAGATGGTCGACAACAACATGATCAAGGACGCGAAGGCACCTTCCAAGTCGAGTGGACCAAGCGTGTGTCGCGGCTGCCAGCAAGGGAAAATGGTCCAGAAGCCGTTCCCAAGCAACTGTGACAAGCGTCACTACGACACGTTCGAGCTGCTCCACTTCGACGTGTGCGGCCCCATGGAAGAAGAGTCACTGGGTGGCAGCAAGTATCTGCTGCTGATCGTGGACGAAGCCAGCGGATGCATGAAGGGGTTCTGCCTGCGTGCCAAGTCGGAGAGCGAGGACTGCATCAAGATGTACGTCACGAAGGTGCAGACGCAGTTCGGCAAGAAGGTCAAGTTTGTGCGGCACGACGGAGCCCGTGAGTTCGCGACCAACTCGCTCAAGGCCTTCTACGAAGTCGAAGGCATCGAGCAGCAAACCACGGTTCCGTACGCGCACCAGACCAACGGCACGGCAGAACGCGCCATCCGGACCATCGTCACGATTGGCCGCAGCATGCTGCATCACGCCAAGCTGGACAAGAGCTTCTGGGCTGAGGCGGCCATGACAGCCATCTACGTGAAGAATCGTCTGCCATCACCCAAGATCGAACACAAGACTCCGTTCGAGATCGTTTACAAGTCCAAGCCGAGTGTGAAGCACATGCGTGTGTTCGGATGCCAGACGTACATCCTGACGCCGAAGGAAAGACGGCGCAAGTGGGACCCCAAGGCTCGCGCCGGGCTGTTCCTCGGCTACGAAGAAGTGTCCAAGGCGTATCGAGTTTATGACATCGAGGTGGGGCAGTCGCGATGTCAACTTCGATGAGTCGACCTTTGGACTTTCGACGCATACTTCGGATGAAGACGTCGATGATGCTGTGCTGGACTTGGACGCGCTGGACCTGGACGACAACGATGGACCGCGCCAAACGAGCTTCAAGCAGGCGGGGAAGCGCAAGTACCGACCGAGTGGCGACGACAACACTGCCAGAAGATCGCGCCCCGTTCGCCACCGAGCTGGCTTAGAAGAAGCAAGTGCGCCGGACGTATCCTCCTCGCGCCGAGCCGACCCCGACGAAGAAGAAAAGTCTGGGGACCAAGATGAAGACGACGACTCGACGCCCCCAGTGTTTTGGCGTGCCAGTGCCAACGCTGTGGAAGCAGCAGCCGATCTATCGGAGCCGACGACGTTCCAAGAGGCTGTGAACGGTCCTGATCAAGTGCACTGGCGCAAAGCGATCCGCGCGGAGCTCAAGTCGATGCGACTGCGTGGTGTGTTTCGAGCTGCCAAGTTGCCTAACGGACAACGCGCCATCGATACCAAGTGGGTGTTCAAGATCAAGCGCAAAGCGGACGGCTCGATCGAGAAGTACAAGGCGCGCCTCGTGGCCAAGGGCTTCAAGCAGAAGTACGGCATTGACTACACCGAGACGTTCTCGCCCGTGGTCAAGTATGTGACACTGCGCATGGTGATCGCGATTGCTAAGTATTTTGGCTGGCCCCTCGACCAACTCGACGTGGTGACAGCATTCCTGTACGGGATAATGAAGGAGGTGGTCTTCTGCGTGGTTCCGGAAGGCGTCGAACTGGATGGTGACTTCGACTGCCTGGAACTGGTGAAGGCCATCTACGGTCTCAAGCAAGCTTCGCGAGTGTGGAACGAGACCTTCGACGAGTTCGTGTGCTCCATCGGCTTCCAAGTGTCGGCCTTCGGTGAGTGCCTCTACATCAAGGTGGTGGACGGTCACTGCGTGCTTGTAATGGTGTACGTGGATGACGTACTGATTACCGGGAGTTCGCCCGAGCTGATCGCACGCACGAAGACCGACCTGAAGACGCGCTTCGAGATGACCGACAGCGGCAAGTGCGCGTTTGTTCTTGGGATCGAGTTGGTGGACGGCCCGGACGGCAGCGTGACCATGTGCCAGCGGCGATACGTGGACGACATCCTGAAGCGCTTCGCCATGGACGAGTGCAAGGCCGTGGTGAGTCCGGTGGACATGAGCACTCGACTGGTTCCAAGCGACGCGGCGACCAAGGTGAACGCTCCGTTTCGCGAAGCTGTTGGTGCTCTGATGCACCTGATGACCGCCACGCGCCCAGACATCGCGTACGCCGTTGGCTATGTATCGCGCTTCATGGAGAACCCCCAAGAGGAACACTGGGTTGCGGTCAAGCGTATCTTTCGCTACCTGCAAGGCACCAAGACGCATGGGATCTGCTTCAAGCCGGGCGACAAGATCGACTTTCGTGGCTACTCGGACGCGGACTGGGCCGGCGACCTCGCCGACCGCAAGTCCACTTCAGGCTACACGTTCATGCTCATGAGTGCGCCTGTGAGCTGGGGAAGCAAGAAGCAATGAAGCGGAATACATCGCGCTCAGTCTGGCTATCCAAGAAGGCAAGTGGATTCATCGCCTGCTATGCGAGATTCTGGCGGCCGCTAATGAGACTGGACCCGAACTCATGATCCGCGAAGACAACCAGTCGTGCATCAAGATGACGAAGAACCCAGTGAACCACGGTCGCGCCAAGCACATCGACATCAAGTACCACCACATCCGCGATGAAGTCAAGCGCGGCGAAGTCAAGCTCCAGTACTGCGAGACTTCTGTGATGCTAGCGGACATCATGACGAAGGCGCTTGCGGGACCACGCCACACGGATCTGACGGTGGCTCTCGGCATTCGTGGGACTTCGCATTGAGGGGGCGTATTGAGGGTTGCTGGTCTTGGGTACTGTGTACCAGTTGTACCCATTAACCGGTTAGCCTGAACCGGTCCAATCCGAACCCACGTTGATTATGGTGATTACGGTAAGTTGTTTACGCCACCGATGATTAGACGAGTAGGATGATTGGATGAACACCGGTGAGTGATGGTTGATTAGATGCACTAGGTGATAGGACGCAGGGTCGCGTGTCTATAACAGTAGGGTGTAAGCTCCAACAATTCAATCACTTTCGAATCTTCATTCTACCCCTCAAGTGCCTTCGCTCCGGTCCCGCCGTCTGCGACGTCCCTCCCTCCGCTTCGTCCGAGCTTCGTGTCCAAGATCCATACCTTCCATCAGTGCTCGGTAGGGCTTCGCCTGCATTTCCTCACGTTCCTTCTGAGTCATCGGCGACTGAGTCTTCGACAACTTCATGCCCGACTCGCACGGGTTCACCACCACCTTGGCGTCCTGCTGGTTGAACCGCTTCACCACATCATTAATGTATCGAGTCTGCTTGATCATGAGAGTCTTCGCCGATGAGTAATGGTCGATCTCCATACCGAGAATGAACTTGGCCTCGCCCAACTCCTTTATCTTAAACGCATTCTTGAGCGCCACCTTGACTTCCTGGATCTCGCTGCTCGTCTTGGCTGCGATGATCATATCGTCCACGTATAGGCAGACGTACACGAACCTGCCCTTCTCGCCCTTGACGTATACGCACTGGTCACCGCCGCAGCTCCGAAATCCGATGCCCACGAAGACTCGGTGGATGGTCTTATGCCAGGCATTTGCCGCCTGCTTCAGACCATAGATCGCCTTCTGCAGCCGACACATCATGTTCTTCGCGTTGATGATTCCGTAGGGTAGACGCGCTCCACCAGCCCGCTGTTGAGAAAGGCGATGTCCGCATCCAGCTGCTCGGTGATGTACGCCTCGGCCACCACAACCGACAACACCACTCGGATCGAGTTCATGTTGGCCACGGGCGAGTACGTCTCGAAGAAGTCCACGCCATACTTCTGCTTAAACCCTTTCGCCACCAGGCGGGCCTTATACCGGATGACTCGGCCGTGCTCGTCGCGTTTCTTTGCGAACACCCAGCGACAACCGATCGGTCGAGCACTCGGTGTCCGACGGACCAGCGTCCATGATCCGTTGTCCGCGTGTGCCTTGAGCTCCGCATTCATTGCCTTCACCCACTCCGACGACTCGTCGCTCTGCATGGCCTGCTGATACGTGGTGGGTGCGTCATTGGCATCGCCGACGTCTGCGGCGTAGGCCAGCACCGCCTCAGCCAATAGGCTGTCTTCGTCCACCCTGGGTCGCTTTGGAGACGGTGGCCAGAAGTGATCATCGTTGTCCGAGTCATCGGGACCAGCTTCTTTCGACTCCTCACCGTCTGCGGAACCATCTCCAAGTAGTAGTACCGGTTATCGGGCGCGCCGAGTCTGTTCCGGCTCGGGGTGGAAGACCATGTCATCATTCAATACCGATCTCGCGAGTCGTCGGTACGTTGTCAGCTCCTGCATGGATGGCTCCGACGTCTCCACCTCATGCATCTCCGTGTCCTCGACGGTCTCTTCCACTGATTCCATCGGCTCGTCGGCGGCAGGTCGTTGTATCTCCTCGGGCAGTGCCACATCCTCGGCATCTTCCGTCAACTCAATGATCGGCGAGTTCTCGCTGGGCGCCATGTCGTAGATGCCGGTCACCTCGCGCTCGTCCAGCTTCACCGACCTGGACACCTTCACCTTGTTCGACTCCAAGTCGTACACTCGGTAGCCTTTTGAGTCGTCGGCGTATCCAAGAAACATACATTTGAAGCTTTTCGGCTCCAACTTGGTGCGTCGCGACTTGTCGACATGAGCGTAACCCATCGACCCGAAGACTCGAAGATGATCCAGCCGAGGCTTTGACTTGAACGTCAACTCGTACGGAGTCTTGGTCGGGTGCATACGGTTCGTCGACCGGTTGATCAGGTAGACAGCAGTGCTGACCGCCTCTGCCCACCATATCGAAGCCACGCCCTTGTAGTGTTGCATGCTTCGAGCCTTCTCCATGATCGTGCGGTTCATCTGCTCCGCCACGCCGTTCTGCTGGGGGGCTATACGGGACCGTCTTCTGATGCATAATCCCATTCACCCGGCAGATCTCAGTCATCGGCGTGTTCACGAACTCAGTGCCGTTGTCCGAGCGCAGGCATTTGATGCGCTGTCCCCATTGGTTCTCGTACAGCTTCATGAACGACTTGAACTTGGTCACGACCTCGCTCTTCTTGGTCAAGAAGTACACCACGACGTGTCGCGAGTAGTCGTCGACAAATGTGAGCACATACCTCGCTCCGCCCTTGGACTTCGTCTTCATAGGACCCATCACGTCCGTATGAACTAGTTCCAGCGGTCGAGTCGTCGCCGACGTCGACTGCGACGGGAAATGTGCGACCGTCTGCTTGCCCTTCATGCATCCTCCGCACAGGGTCTTCGTCTGCTATTGAGTCGTCGGGAGCCCGTCCGTCGCCTCGCGGGTCTTTGCCATAGCGTCTCTGTTCAAGTGTCCCATACGAGCGTGCCATAGCTCCCACTTCCCGTCGACTCCCGAGTACTCGGTGTAATACACCATGTCCTGCTGGCAGTCCAGCAAGTACGCCTTGCCGACCTTCTTCCCCGAAGCGATCGCCTTCATCTTGTCCCAGATGACGCACGACTTCCGCTGGAACTCGACACTCATGCCGCGTTCAGCCAACCTCCCAACCGAGAGTAGTCGCCGGTCGAGTCCGGGGATGTGGAGCACCTCCACCATCTTGATGCGCTTGCCGTCGATGCCCGTTAGGCGCACCGACCCTTTCCCAGCCACGCGGATCTTCTTCCCGTCCGCGATTGTCACATACATGTCCGCCGACGACTCGTTGTACTCGAACAAGTCATCGCGGTGAGGCGTCATGTGAGCCGTCGCCCCACTATCGATCAGCCAACCCGCTGATGGATTCTCCGCCACAGCGAACACCGAGTCTTCGGCGGTGTCTCCATTTGCTTTTTCCGGGCAGTCCCGCTTCATGTGGCCCACTTGGTCACAGTTGAAGCACTTGCCCTTGAAGCCACCGACCTTTCGTCCGCCGTTGCGCTTGCGGCCGAATGCCTTGCCGCCCTTGCCGAACTTCCCGTTCTGGCCCCTACCTCCGAACGAGGTAGCCTTCAACGCGCGCTCCGAGGTCTCCTTCTTCTCCTGCCGCTCGTACTCCTTGAGCAGCTTCTCCTTCACCTCGATGAGGGTCACGTCCTTCGAGTTCTCGACGATGGATGCGATCAACTCGTACTCCCCCGGCAAGCTGCTCAGCAGGATGACGAGTTGTCGGGAGTCATCGAGCGGCTCTTCAAGCGTCTGGAGGCCCACGATGAGCTCGTCGAACTTGTCCAGGTGCTTCGCCATCGTCGCACCGTCCTCCATCTTGAACTCATGGAGCCGACGAGTCATCGTGACCCGATTATGCATCGTCGTCCGGTTGTAGAACTCGCGTAGAGTATTCCAGGCTTGGATAGCCGACAACGCCGACCGAATCTTCGTGTGGTGTTCCACAGCCACGCCTTGAGCGATCAGACCGAGCGCCTTCATGTCGTTGAGCATCCAGGCCTCCGTCATCTCCGTCGGGTCCTTCACCACTTGGATGTGCGCCTGCAGCCCCTTCCTCGCGAGCGTCATACGCATCGCGAACTCCCAGTGGAAGTAATTGTCGCTTCCCAGGATGACTTCGGTCTTCTTGCTGGACGTCGTCATGTCGGTCGTCGGGGAGGGCTTCAGCTTGTTGCGGCTGTTAACCTGTTGGTTTTTTAGCTTGTGGTTGAGGGGGCAAATTCCGAAGTGAGATTAAATGTTATCGTCTCTCAAACTACTCTCTAGTCTTCCCCTCCTGCTTTCCTTCTTGTTCTCCTTGTGCTCGTTGGTGCCTCTCATCAGACGGATTACTCCCGGGTTCCGATTGACTTGATCTCAGTATACTTGGGTCTCCCTGACCAGCCATTGGTATATCCAGAGCCCGGCTGCCGCCGGCTCTCCCGTCGCCGTCGGATCCTCCGAGTCATCGGCGGATGTGTCCACACGTTCTCCTCGTCCATGTGCATCTATTGGCGGCGCTCCCGAAGACGCATGAACAATGATGAAGTCTTCATTATCAGCAAATAACGTTACTATCTATCGCGAGGTCAAGATAATCAACGGCAATTACACACCAGCAGCAAGAGAGCACTAATGATGCTGGACTATATCTCGCGAAACCGTAGATCACGGTTAACTGCAAGGGTGAGCTGCAGCACCAGCGGTTCAAGATCAATTAGTGGTAGCCGACAGCCCAAAGCAAAATACATGTAGCAAGGGATAATTGTTGTTAAAAGCTATAATATTCAGTTTCGATTTTCCAGCGTACTCAATACAGCATCTCGGCTCCCGATGCCCGCCGTACTTCCTCTCTGGTGCTACATACCATATCACTTATACCATATCACTTACCGGTATTAATAACACAATTTAAAAATTGTTACACTATCGCAAGATTATCTATTCTATCGGCAGCAAGTCCGCGTAGGAGGGCCCAGCAACCAGCAGGGCAGCGAACGAACCCGTCGTTGTGGCTTGGAGCTAGTTCCGTAGTGTGGGGTGCGGGCCGCCAAGGTATAAGGAGACCACCTGCGTCACTACCAGGAGCTATCTGTAGGCAACAGGCTGTAGCTTCACAGAGTATTGGACATGGTGAGCTTTGCGTAGCACGTATCCATGCAGGCAAGTTGAAGTGCACTCTCTTTTAGCAATTCTACTCTTCCCAGCACTAACTCACTCGTAGTAATGGATGCAAGCGCTGACTTGGCGCTCTAAATCAGAGTGAAGCCGAGGACTTGGCGGCGTTTTTTTGTGCTCGGTGCGATCTAAAGTGTAGCAATTTATCTAAACCCGCGATTCGCTTCCCGATGCCTGTTTGATTAGCGTTTATCGTCGAGGCTAAATCGTGTCCCCCCACTTTAATGGCATCGACCCCTTCTCAGAAGAGGTCACTCCAGTTTTTACGCAGTTAAGCGTGTCTATGGATCAAGAGAGGGTTGTTCAACCGAGGTTTTTTGCGCAATTTTTGGCCCGGGGAAGTGATTCTAGATGTAAACCCTAACCGTTCATGTCTCAGATTAAGAGAGGTAAGTAAAGCGAGGTAAGAAATAGAGTAAAGAGGAGTGATAGATGATTATAAGTGGGGACTTCGTCCCCAATTAGGCATTTGTATGCCCCCCCCCCGAAGAAGAAGTTCTTCAGAGTTATTTGGCGTTATTTGACCAATCAAGGCACGCCAGTACCAAGATGACATTTGTTTCTAAAATTTATGATCCGGGCGAGTTTTAAAGTGAATCATACAAAAAATACGAGTTCTACCAAGACTGCCTCAATAAAGAAGATGGGAAATATTCTAACCTTTTAGACTCTATCGCATGCGTGTACAGATTCTGCACTTTTGAAGGACTCATAAAAATACCCTAATGTCTTATTGATCTTAGAAGTTGTACATAAATAAGGTCTTCTGTATTGTGGCAAATTACTGTATTTATACTGAAAAGAACGAGATCATACCAATATGTACGAGTACGACCTGGTATTTACTCGTATGAACGCGTACTTTCGTTTTTCCTACTGCTTATAGTTATGAACTCGTAGTTCTCAGTAATACTAATTATTTTAGGTATAAACCTACATTGATTGCACTTGTGGCATAGATATTGAATGGAATAATATCCATCGTCTCAAGAGTTGTTTTCATTTCACTTAGAGGTCTTGTTCTATCTTGGTGAATGTTACAATATGTAAAGTGTAGACTACAGCTGTATTCTGGTCGCTTTAGCTTTGCCAATGGGTTAATTAAAGAAGAGTGTCCCGATAGCTGTCAAACGGCAAAGCAGAGAGCAGTATGAGTAAGTTGCAGCGCCAAGCTATCTCTTCAGTTTTAAGTTTAAGTTTTAAAACGATAACGGGCTAAAACGCGTAAGCAAATTTGGATTTACGTTGATCTCGCATATGATTGGCTGAAACAAAATGTTATTTGGCGTTATTTCAGGGAAAACAATATCTGACGAACTCTAGTGATCTTTGGTGTGGTGTAAGGTTAGCATCTCAACCAGTTTAACACCGGAAGACATCGCAGCGTTCATCACGACAGGACCGACCGAGGAGACAGCGGTGGCGGGCGTCGAGATGTCGGACGACGAGTCAGCCCAATCCGTGGAGAAGGGCTACAGCAAGTACCCCAGGATGGAGATGCGTCTCATCGCTGACATCGAAGCTGCTACAGGCATGACCATGGATCGACTTCGCGACACAAGCCAAGATCAGAACCAAGTTCCTGGTGAAGAGGGCGAACAACGGCTTCGAGAAAGCGGGTTCGAAGGTTTGGATCACTCGCTCTTGGGGTGCGGGCTTCCGCAAACGCCACGGCCTCGTTTCACAGGTCACCAACCAAGGGGACGGCGCCAAAAAGGAGCTGCAGCAGCAAATATGGTTCGCGCATTGACTGTGAAGAGAGTGCTCCAATTGTTTTCAGGTCTGTCCCGGTGTGTTGATGATGTTAAAAACAGGAATTCGTCCGCGCGTCTAAAGAGAGCAAGGGCGAAGGACTGCGACGTCGTCAGCGTGGGACCCTGTCCGCTGTGATCAACATGGAGGGCGGCAACGACCGACCGCAAGCGCGGCTCATCAGGCAAATCGCGGCCTCTGCTGATACTCGTGACGAAGGATACGTTCCAAATAAAGACGAAGACGAGCGGCTAAGGCCTGTTTTCAGCGGGAAGCGCAATAGCGCGTCATGTTCAGGTCCGAACAAGAAGTAGAGGAAGAAAGGACCTGAGCTCCCGGCAAAGGAGCACAAGCTGGCTTTATTTGCATTAAATCCATGTTTATTAATGTCTGCTCCCGTTCTGTTGACCCCAGCCCCCGGCGGATAGCCTAGAAGTCATGTCACGCCTGGAAGCCATGGAGATCAAGTTGGCGTCTGCGCTGAAGGAGCTTGCGTCTGCATACAAGGAGCTCTTGTCCGTGGAGGAAAAGCTGGACGATGATGAAGAGCGGCACAAGGAGGAGATCAACCCCAACAAGGTGGTGTTTCTCGAGTCCATGGAGCCCCTGGTCGAGAAATCGATGCTCAAGCGGCGCAACGCCAACATGGAGCTCAGCTAGCGGGTCAACGAGATCGACACGCGCTTGAAGGACGTCGAGGATGACTACCGTACCTACGGATAAGGAAGGTTCGTTAGTATCATTCTTCTTAATACACTACACATATCGACGGAAGATTTGGCCTGCAGACAGAGAAAGACGTATACACACCCATACAAAAAATCAGTGCTGTGTGCAAGCGATATGCGTCCGTATAGGCAAAACATACATACCCATAGTAAAATCCATATAGAATACGCGGGAAGATTTGTTGTGCATTTTCTCTGTCTGCAGGCCATATCTTCCGTCGATATGTGTAACACCACTTTCGTTTACCGTAAACCACAGCAGCACCCGTAAAAATCCTACCCTATATAAATTGCTGGCAAATTCTTAGTTTTTTATCGCGTAAAAACTAAACCTGGTCAGTCATCGCATAATTTGAGAATTTGAAAAATAATGAGGCCTTTTTTGTACGAAAAGTAAAATAAAGATGGTGTGTCATCTTCATGTAGCTGATCTAGCACTGTTTTTAGTCGATGACGGACAGTTTTTACGGTACACTGAAGCCGTGTGCTGCAATGAACCCGTGTGCTGCAATGAACCCGTGGTTTATGGTACTTAGCGTTTGTTTATTGGGGAAATTGTGTTTCGAGTCCGATTTTTAAAATAATTCCAAATCGGGTCCGTTATTTTCAAATCGAACGTTTTTATGAAATAACTTAGAATTTTGAACAAAACCTACCCAAAGTGTACCCTGTACCCTGTTCGAGAAACATTTCCTGCTATCAAACTCCCCCTTGACATGTAGGAAAATCAGTATAAATCCACTGTGTATATTGCTGCTTGCAAATACTTTGTCCTATTAAATAGACCTCTAAAATAGACCACGCCTGTCTCTTAATACGAGTGGGCAATAGATAGGCGTGGGCTGTTTTAGCTTTGTGCTTTGGTGGAGGCCGCTTTTCCAGAAACTCGGTTTGGCCTGTCTAGAATGACATTTCTGCGTTTCCAAGCCGCAGAAAAGCGTTTGGCCGGGGAAACAGAGCCCAAGCTTGGCTCTTAAATGAGATACTGTAAAATTGATAATTGTGCCCCACCCTTTAACTGTGCCTCACCTGTCATGTCTGATCAAATATGATAGGGAAATAGATTAGTGCCCTCCATTAAACTTGATCTAAGTATACTGCGGTAATTTCTAAACTTTTTTGAAACATTTTGCCTATGGGGTACTTATACAGTGCCCCTGGGGCACAATTACCGATTTTACAGTAAACAATTCAGACCTAGGTCTTAATTAAGAGCTGGCCGGATTGAAATTGAGATTATTAACGAGATAATAAGCATGCGTTGGACAGAATATCTGCAAACGGCAATATTGCTTAATTAAGTTTTATTTAAAACTAAACAAAGCAATTTACATGTCTGGAATGTGTAACGGCAAATGATAGGAGCAGAATTTAAATAACAGCACTCACGTTTACAATATTGATTTTTAATAAAAGATGATATTATCGTACACTAGTTGTTATTAGCCCACAAAAATTACTTGTACAAGTACAGCTTTGTCGCATGCTTATATGTAATACAACGCGTTGTAAAATATTTTACTTGTAACATAGCGCAAACTGGTAAAATTCTAGCCAGTTTTAGCATCAGGAATAAAAAATAGACTTGGTTAACAAAATCTTTGAAATATACCAATATTTATAATAGCTCACCGGCTTGTTTGCAATGGAATCTTTATCTTGTTCCTATACGATAAATGTTTTAACATTGTACAGATCCTTTTTACGTATATTAAGAAAATATGCACTGTAATTGGTGTACAGTGTACGGATAACAACAGAGTGTACACTTTGAATACCCTAGGTTAAAAAAACGAAATGAACGTTCGATTTATATATTACGGAACCTATTCGGTAAAATAACTGACCGGAAATATTTTGCTGATCGCGGATCCCCTCAAGGAATGAAGCTTTTTTATTCGGTTTGCAGTCTACTACCCTTGACTTGACCCCCTTATAGTTTTGAATTGATACCTACCCAGTCATTGTCGACCAAGGACGAAAGGAAGAAGGTTAACCATGCAAACGTCTCTGTGTGAATCCGCTTTATTCGTGCTACTACTACGTAGTAGTATTTAGTCGTCGTCGGTGGACACTTTGGCTGGCGTCCGCGTCATGACCCAGGCGCTGACGCTGTTGCTGCGCTCGTGCGGGAACTCGTCCAGAATGGCTTCGAAGCGCGCGCTCGTGAGCACAAACAGACTCGTGACGCATAGCGCCATGCACGTGGCGTTGCGCGGCGTGCCGAACAGCAGCGAGCGCTCGCCGAAGTAGTCGAACGGGCCCTTGTAGATCTTCTCCTCGCGCTCCGTCTGGTTGTTAATGTCGGAAACGGTCCCCGTGGGGGACATGAGCGCCACCAAGCTCTTCTGTCGCGGCTTGGGGCCCTTCGGCTGCTGCTGCTGAGCGTCGGGACTCATTTTCTTCGACTTGCGCATGCGCAGCGACGCCCGCACGCTCACCTTGACCCACTCGTTGACGGAGATCATGGACGAGTTGTTGTCCTCGTTGCCGGAGACTTCAGCTTCGTCCTCGTCATCGGCTCCGACGGTGGCCTCGCCCTCAGGATGCACTTGGCGCTTCCGCACGGCCGAGATGAGGACGATTCCGCTCTCGACAATGTACAAGCTGCGCTCCATGTCTCCGCGCTGGATGATGACGTCGTTGCGCACGAAGAACTCGTGCTGCAGAGCCGCAATGATCGCGCGCGCGAAGGTGGGGTCGCAGCGCGTAAAGAGGGCCACGTTCTTGAGCAGACTGGCGTGTACATGCTGGGCCAGGTCCTGCCGCACGGAAGGTGGTAAGCCTCGCAGCAGCTCGCGCTCGCGTCGGCCACGACTCTCACGCCACGACAGAGCGAAGTAGACTTGCATTTGTCGCCACGTATCGCTCGGGAACCGGTGGAAGCGCAGGAAGTGGCCCACTTGAGCGACCTTCTCCTCGTACTCGGCACGGCGGCCCAGCTCCATGTCGAAGTACTTGTAGAAGCCCCCAGAGAGCATGCTGAAGATGCCCACGGAGATGAAGATCACCGCCAACGTCACTTGAGTCTCCTGCGCGTTCATGGGCAGAATGTCCCCGTAGCAGACTGTGGTGATGGCACCGATGCTAAAGTGGCAAGTGCGCAGGTAGGACTGGGCGAGTGGCACCTTTCGGATGTCGGCCAAGTCGCGGACTCGGTCGCCGAAAGCCAACATGTCTGGGGTGGTGAGCCACGACTGCTCCCCGTCATCGTACGCCAAGTACGAGACGCCGTAGAACAGACACGACAGCCAATGCGTCCCCAGCAGGAAGTCCACAGCGAGTCGGATGAGGTAGCAAATGCCCGGAGTCAGTCGTCTCAGACGCCGGTCGTACAGCAGGAACCTCTGCAGTTGGTCGCTCAGCGGCCGCAAGTGCACGATGCGCAGGAACCGGTTGATGCGTAGGAAGGCGAACGTGTGCCAGTTGACCAGCCCCCCATTCGGACTGAACAGCAGAGGCCACTCGGACGTCGTGGCGGGCGGAGGCGCGTAGCCGGCTTGCCTCAGACCCACGACCCCCGCGAACATGACGAGCTCCAGCGGCAGCATGGACACCACGTCCACCAGGTACCAGCCATGCTTCCAATAGTGACGCGCGATCCGTTCTGGGTCCGTCACAGCCTCGCCGCTGCTGGTCTGGTACACGAAGTAGTTGCGGTGCAGCACGAAATCCACGACGCAGGCCGCATCGGCGACCAGATACTCGCCAACGTACCAGGCGATGACGATAACTTCGTTGTCAATCTCGTTGAGCACGCCGTCCAGGAAGCCGATCTGCAGCGGGATGGAAATCAAGTAGTAGAGCGTCACGGACAGCATGATGGAGGCCCACACGTCTCGGAAGCGCGCGTTCTGCTCGAACCTCGCGGCGCGCGTGCTCGGAGTCGCCCAAATCGAGTACAGCGAGCTCTGCGGAGTGAGCTGGCCGTCAGCCGCTTTCGCCGTTGCGGCGAATGGAGTCACCTTGCCAGTGTGTTGCCACCGTCGCGACCACCACTGCGAGCCTTGCATTGTACGCGTTCGGGAGGCTGCTGTCTGGGCCAGCATTGTGGGGTACGTGCGCGTCTTGGCCTCACTCGGCGGCGTCGTCATGCGCTGCTCCAGGACTCGCACCTCCGAAGCGGACAGCGTAAACTTCGATCGCAGATCAGTCGGGTCCGATTGGATCGAGTTACGCCGCCTACTAGACACTCGGTGCATCTTACCACCGCCATCCTCCGATTGAGCCGCCCGAGCCTCGTCGTACGAGGGCGGCACGGTTATTGAGACTCGTCGTCGGGTGCTCCTCCTCGTCACCCCGTCCACCTCTCGAAGACTTCGCAGGTCGTTTTGCACGTGCCCCCAAACCACGTGGAAGAGCTGGATGGCTCGAAGACGCTTCTCGTGCCGCTTCCAGCGTAGCTCCGTACTAGCTGACAATCGAACCAGGGGCAGGTAGGAAGCGAAGTCTACCTCTATCGGTATGAAGGTTGGAGTTGACACGGACACGGGTGGTGCACTGGTGGACGACGGAGCGCCATCGAGAGTTTCACGAGTACTTCGGTAGGACTCGGGGATGCTCTGATCGGCCTTCTCGGAGACGCTCGATATGTCCGATCCCGACACGCGCTTGCGGAATGAAGTGATAGGCGCTGTCGGTAGCAAAGAGCTAGCCGCACCAGCACTGGCCCGCGTAGCTGGAATAGTCTTCGATGGGCGTCTGATGGACTCCCTGGGCTTGGAAGCCTTCAAGACCGGAAACGCACGTCGCGTCAGGGTCGATCGGCGCTTTCGCCCCAACGACGGCACCGGGGAGTCGTTCTTGATGTAAAAGTTCTTGGCGATATTTAGGAACCCCCAGGCCGTCCGTCTGTACGAGCGCGTGACCACATCCAGCACTGCATGCTCCACTTGCTCTCGGATGGCAGGAGGCCACAGGCGGTCCCAGACGCGGCGGTGAAGCTGGAGAACTTGGCAGCTTCGGACAGCGCGAACGAGGAAGAGCCGCCTAGCGCCAGGCAGGAAGAACGAGAACTCACCAAAGAGGGCCCCGTCCGTGAGCGCACCAAACACGATGCCTGTGCGGGGGGCAACACGCTCAGCACAACCGTGCTTCAGGATATATAGCCGAGTGCCCACACGGTTGGTGTTGCAGATAATGTCCCCTGGTAGATAGATCTCGAGAACCAACGCGCGGGCCACGACCTCCAGCTGGGCGAGACTCAACGCTGCAAACTCAGGCAGCGGCTGCAGGAGGCCGCTGTACATTTCGACCGCAACGAGAGCTCTCAAAACGCCGGGCAGGTCTCGAAGCGTGGAGTGCAGATCCAGCTCTAGTTGACACTGGGCCTGGGCTGCAAGCCCCTTCATGGCACGCTGTCGTAGATGGTTGGGCAGCGCTCGCTGCTTCGCGTACTGTTGGAAGTCTTCCACGCGATCGTTTCGATGCTTCTGCGCCTTGTCGAGCGTGATCATGAGCGCGTTGATGCGGCCGATCACCTGGCCGATGAACACCCACCCGAGCACACACGTGAACAGCTCGTAGCACGACTCGAGGAAGTTCCGCGCGAGTATGTCACCAAAACAATCGACAGTGAACTGCAAGCGGACATACAACGCAACACGGGGTTAGATACAGCAAACCAGCGTCGGCGATTCATAGAGAAGACTTACGGAGGAGAGACACCAGTACATGGAGCGCATGTAGTGCACCATGGGGCTGTCTGGGTTCTGCTTGAGCACCAGGTCAACCGAGATCCAGCTTGTAGTGGCCAGCCCCGTCTCGAGTTGCGTCCACCCTAGCAGGTAGTACAAGCTCGCGATGTAGTGCGCTGTGGACACAAAAATGAGGAAGAACTTGACCAGGTCGAAGACGCTCAAGAGCACGGCGTTGCCACGCAAGAATCGCTCCTGGATCTCCGTGTGCACCTCCTGAAGCAACTCGCCAAGCTGCAGACAGCGTAATAGACGCGGCAAGCGAGCCAATGCCATCACAAAGGTATCCCCCTGATAGTAAATCGGCAGCATACCCAGACAGTCTTGCCACAAGAGTCCACTCGCGCGGTACCGACTCTTAATCGCCTCGGGGTCTAGCACGACCTCGCCGAACTCGATGAACCCCAAGTGCCCATACTTCAGACACACGTCGGCGAAGAGCAGGGTGTCCAGCGTGTAGTCGATCCCTGTAAGCACCGCCATGGTCGTAGCGGTCGGGTACGGGAGAAATGCCAGGCGGAAGATGATCAAGTAGAAGTTGTACACGAGGATGAAGCCGATGCCGCGATGCCACCAACGAGCGAACGCCTTTGTCGGATCCAATACGCGCGCCCCGCGTTTCTCCAGCTTGGACTTGCTGCTATCGACATAAAGCGACGAGCAGGTTCCCAGCACTCGAACGATCTTCTTGTTGCTTTCACCCTGGAAATTGGCGCGATGTGCCGCCACCAAACTCCGAGTCTTGTCACGCAGAGCAGCTTTACGCGCGCGGAGACGGGCTACGTAGTGCGGGAAGCGCGAGGTCAGCGCAAGAAAGTCTCGGCGCTTGATCACAGCCACCCGAGCACTTGACACCACGCGGATACTCACCTCGTACACCTTGGCGATATCGGACAAACTTTCCTCCCCAAAGTAGTCGTGCTGCTTCAACACCGAGATCGGGACGGGGGCTGCATCTGCCACCGTGGGGTCCCTCAGCGCTCCCATGACGAGCTTTAAGCTGCCGTAGCGCAGCAGCTTCGGAAGACGCTCGCTAGACGCCTCAGAGAGCACGGGCTTCATCACGTGGTGCGACGCTGTGATCGACGAGCGCGACGCTGTAATGGAGGAGCGCGACGTCATCGAAGACCGAGAGCGTCCGGAGAACATTTCCTCCTCGATGGGCTGGAAGTGCGGGCGGATGTAGGGCCTCATCAAGCTCGATCCTTCTTTGAGCAGCCCGCTCTGCAACGTCGAGGATGTGAAGTTTCTGGCCATCCGAGCGCTGTCACGCGTGCGCTTCATGGTTGCTGTGGCTGCGTGGTGGATCGTCTTCCTGGTCATGCGCGTTGCTGAAAGATGTTTCGTTGGGACAGCACGAGACTCCAGAGGCACAGGCGGGAGCAGACACTCCACCTCCCCACTGAGGATCACGAAGAACTCGTTGGCCAAATGACCCTCTTTGATCACCGTCACGTTGCGCAGGAAGTGCTCGCACGTGATGATCAACGCTAGCTGCTGCATGAAGAGCGCGGCGTCTCCGTTGGCGTTGGCTGCGCGCAACCCACACTCGTCAACGAAAAGCACGCAGCGACGCAAGTCTGGCGCGTACAGCTGCGAAGACACAGCGCGGCGCAATGAACGCGGTAGATGCTCGAGAACTTCGAGATCGCCCACTGCACTGCCATTGAGCTTCCACTTCGCCTCGTAGTAGCTACGAACAGTGCGTTTTGTAGCATCTGACACGGACGCCATGATGGGGCTCATCAGTAGCACGTTGATGCTCTCAAGTCGGTCATGGCGGATCGTGGTTAGTACGTTGATCTGCGCCAAGACGCTCGACAATGCGCAGCTTGTGATGTAGCAGATATTGGCCCCGAAGTAGATCCAAAGCGCGTCCACGATGCACTCGCGTGTTGAGAAGGCCACGACATCTCCAAACCCAACCGTAGAGAGCAGGACGATACTCCACAACATGGAGCGCAAGTACGGGGCGTCCATGTCAAAGGTGCTGCGGTCGTACATGTACCAAGTGCAGTTGTCAAAGCGAGTGGCATCCTCGAGACACATTGGATACGATAGCGACTGGGGCGCCACGCCCTTCACCGGCAGTCCTCCTTCGAACGACGTTCGGTCTGCTACCGCGAAGAAGATACAAGCAGCAGCGTGAGATGTCGCCATGCAAAAGATCACCACGTCCGCTAACAGTCGAAATGCTGGCCCGTACCCACGCTCTGTCAGAACCCCGCGGAGCTTCCCACGTAGCTTCCGGACTCTCAACAGACGCAGCAAGCGTAGACATCTGAAAACGTGGACGTTGCGTCTACTGAAGAGCTCTTTAGGCAGAATATCCCAGATCAAAGCGGCCGGGGCCAGCGCAAAGAACTCGAGCATAAGACTCTCATGCTGCAGGTAGAGGTGGAATATCTGCGAGCTTCGAGTTGCCAGCGCTGGGCTCGGTGCATCTAATGACGACCCGAGAGCTGCGTCGTGCTCTGCTACTCGCGTTGAGGTTCCCAGAAAATCCTCATTCAATTCTGCCCCAGGGTACGCCCGGACAAAGTAGAACACCCTCAGCACTAAGTCGATGTAGAAGAACGTCTCCACAGAAAGAGACACGAGGAAACTAGCGATCTGAAAGCTTCTTGGGGTCGTGCCATCGCCTCCAGGTCCCGCAACGCCATTTAGTAGCCCAAAACCGCGCTGGAAGGCAAGGTGATACGGCACCTCTCCGAGGAGGTACAGCAACAAGATGCACTCTGCAAGTGCCCAGCGCCTCCTAAACCGTGAAGTGGGCATCCGCCACTGCGGCAGCTTGGAGAGAATGAGCTGCGCCACGCTTCCTGATAAGATCCGATCCGCGTTCGGAGCTGTGGTAGTGGCGGCAATAGCAGCAGCAGCGGCGCGTAACTTGCGTGCTTCGACGGCTTGCAACAGCAAACTTCCATGACCCAAGACCTTCGACTGTCGTGCTTGAGCCTTCATGGACGTGACCGAGTCCACTCGCTCATCATCGTCATTGTGAAGATTTAGTCCGCGGTCGTCGCTACTCGGTAGGGACTTCATCCCAAACTGCTGCAGTAGTAGTGAGGCGTACACCAGCTTGGAGAAATGCTTCGCCAGCGCCGCCTTGAAGGACTTTGACGGCAGATACCAAACTTCACAGAAAGTCGCGGCTTCCACTCGATGTCGAGCTAGGTGGCGCTCGAACAGCGCGTATTCAGCATACGCGTTGCCTGCCATCATCCGTCCGGCACACGCGCCGCGGGCGTCGATCAATTTTACTTCACCGCACGCCACAATGAACATTTCGTCTGTTTCTCCAGGCTGTAGCAGGGCCTGGCCTGGAGCATACACGTCGCGGATCAAAGCCCCCATCACAGTACGCAGGAAGGCTCCTTTCCGTCGACGAAAAATGGCCAGGGGCGCGATCGCTTTGTAGCGCACGTAGTGTGAGCATTGTGCGCGATAATGTGGCGGTAATGCCGCCAAAATCAGCTCTTCTTCGACCCCGTTGCGGGTGCGCTGCATGTACTGGAAATACGTGTCCACTGAAGCTGCGAGTTGCGCCGGCGCCTTTCGAGCTGTCAGGAACTACCAAAAACAATTCAAGAAAGTGAGCGGATACCGCATAAGTTGTCGAATCCAGTTCAAGAGTACAAATAGGCTTACATGAATCGCTTGGTCGAGACGCGTGCTGATGTTGCTGGTCAGGTTCGCGTCCTTGTGGGTGAAGAAAAAGGTGTACGCTGTCAGGATTGCCGTGACCCAAAGACCAGCAAAAAACTGAACCACGATCCGATACGTTGTTTCGGTTAACGTGACAGGAATGAGATCTCCTTGGCCCAGAGTTACCACAGTCTTGCAAGCCCAGTACAGTGTGCGAACATACTGCCGGAAACGCGTCCCTTTCTCAAGACGATCGCGAAGCACCCAGCATCCCGATGAATCAGGGGTCAGTTGGCAACTCGTAAACTCTAATCCACACTCCCAGTGAGCTATCAACATGTACCCGGACGCAGCAACATGGCAAAAGTATACCCCATAGACGAAGAGCACCATCACGTTGGCTACGGTTCCCGAGGCCAATTTCTGAGGTATCCCACCGATCGCCGCAGCAAGCTGAGAACCTATTCGGTTGTGGGCTGTCAGAAGCCGAAGTATTCCAAAGATGTGGAGGATATTCACGTGCTGTCCGCGTAAAGCAATCAGCGCCAAAATTTCCCACGGAATGCAGTACGCCAACAAGATCAGCCACGAAATCCATCCTTCCGGCAGTGTGCTCCTCTTGGCGCTGCTGGTCGTGCTGCGGATGCTGCGCGTGCTGGTAAATTTGCCTTGTTGCTCTTCATCGTTCTCCTCCTCATCTTCTTGTTGGGGGGCCAATTCGGATTGGCTCACTCTTTGTTTCAGGATAAGGCGGACACCGATGGACAACTGCGCGCGCGAGTTCCAAACCCGCAGAAAACTTCCGGTCACGTCCATTATCGTGAACAAAACTAGCTCTGGTTGCCACGTATCGTGGTGGTGTGGAGCGTTTTGCCACGGGTCGAAAAAAAATCCTAGTCGTAATGGCGCACTCAGCAAGACGTACGTCGAGTCCACGAAGCTCGCAGCGGCCACGATATTAGCACGCGTGCACCACATCTTTCTCGCAATAATCCAGCCTTTGAATCTTTCAATCACAACAAGTAGAGATCGTGGTCGAGGTCTCCGCTTTGTAGCCACGTGAGCTGTGCGATGTTCCCCCGGTTCCGTGACCTGTTTGGGCTTCACCTGTATTGCACGGGAAACCCTCCTCGAGATAGTTGGAAAGATGGAGGTTCGTCGAGGAACGGAGAGGTTAGAGAGCCCCGTTCGTTGGGCATCCCGCATGATTTTCTCCTCCAGAAGGTCGTGCGCTGGGGTATGCGGCAACACAACTCCGGCCACTGCGTGATCTCGAAACTCGGACAGTTGCGGCCACTCGTGCTTGACCCCGCCTGGCAACTGGAAAGACCCCTGCCAAGGAAGACAACGAGTGTGGACAGGGTGCCGTCACCGACCCAGCGACAACAAGAATTCCCCGTCCGTAGTCCTCAGCATGCAGGCCGGTACTGAGGCTATTTTCGCGCCTCAAACCTTCAGGACATCCGTTTCGGCTCCAAGAGGCATCACTCAGCACTTGACTGCAGCAAACTAGCAACAAACCGCACACACGCAAAAACAAACAGAGCGATCACACAATAGCTCACGGAACTCTTCCCAACAGTATCGCATGCCTTACTCTGAATAAATATACTCTCTCGCCTCGGAAAGCAATTTGTCTATCTCGTCCTAAGCTCCGGGGATAGCGCATGTACAGCCCCGAGAGTGGATTGACGGTGGCGTTAAAAGCTGCCTCCAAAGCATGGCACTTTCCAGCATCGGAAGCATTGCAACAATGCTTGCAACTTGAGCACAAGCTCCTTCGTCCTGGCTTGAAGAGCCGATCCCTTCTGAAGGACTGGCAAGCCCGCGCGTGAAGCTGGCTTGACACTCAGTTTGTGCTGAGCCGTATCGCACAGATCGCTGCTCAGAAGAAGACAACTGCTGCAGTGATGTCGTCAATAACGTCTTCTTCCGCGTCCCATCGATCGCAGGCCTCCTCTACCAGTGCTGTACACGCCTCCTGCGGCGACATCCCCGACTCCACGATACACGCGGCCACAAAATCGATGCACTCGTCCGTGCTCATGAACTCCCAAATGCCGTCGCTGGCGAGCACCGCGAACGCCGCCGGACGCTCGTCGTTCTTCGCCTCGGTACTGCTGAACTGCAGTCGCTCGACGATCGTCACATCCGGCTCCGCCGTCACGCCCACGGTCTTGGCCACCGAGTCGCCGAAAGACCTCGACATGGCAAGCCCTGGCATGTCCACGTCCTGCAGCCACACTCGGTAGGCCCCCCACTCGAACACGCGCCCGTTGTTGCGCTCTATTCGCGCGCACTCGTCCGGGTCGTCCGGCTTGTGGTCCTTCGTCTCGCAGTGCAGCACGTAGCGCTGCGCCTCGCTCTCGTACCTCGCGACGACAGCTCGACTGTCCCCCAGGTTAGCAATAAATACGTCCTTCCCGCGCACCAGCATCGCCACGGCCGTGGTGCCGCTCACGCTGATGTCGATGGCGCTGTCCGCCAGTCTGTCCACCACCGTCCGCGCCGCCTGCTGGAAGATCTCCGAAATGACGTCGCGCGAGACGCTGGTCTTCCTCGTCAGAACGCTCGGCCCGTTCCCAGTGCCCGACGCGCGCGCAGGGAGCAGCTCCGCGTACGCGTCGGCCACTGCGCGATGGTACTGCTCCCGCACTAAGTGGCTCACGAACGCGCCCTGCGGCCCGTGGCCGTCGAAGACCGAGAAGAAGGTGATGCTGCTGTCGCCCGCCAGGGCGTCGCACACACACAGCGCGTCCTGGTTCTCCTTGCGCCGCCGCAGTGGGTCGTTGCCCGCGCGCGAGCGCGTGCCCCAGCGCAGGCGCCCGTCGGCGGAGCAGTAGCCGCCGTCGCGCACGCCCGTGAACTCGGGCAGCTCCACTCGGTCCGCGTCCAGCGCGACGCCCGGGACGCCGCCCGCGTACACGAGCAAGTCGAGCGTCTCGCCGTCTTCGGGCTCCTCCGGCGCCTTCTTCTGCTGCTGCAGCGGCTGCTTCAAGGGCGCCGTGGGCAGCCCCGCGGCGGCCGAGACGTCGGCCGGGTCCAGCACCAGCAGCGTCGTCTTGGCGCGCGACAGGCGGCGCGAGCGCGGCGGCGCCGGGTCCTCGCTCTCCTGCGCGCCGTCCCCGAGCATGAGCAGGTCTGCCACAAGTATCCAACAGCCACACGACACAAGCCAGCAGCAGCACAACCGCGTGAATAATCAATTCTCTTCTCCTCTCCCCGACTGCAAGATAGCGTCCGACAGAGAAGAGGCGCGCACCTTCCTCGAGGCAGACTTTGGTCAGGATGCAGCCCATTCGTCCACGGCCTTCCCTTCGCTCGCGACGCGCTTCAACTTAGCCGATGAAGCGCGGGCTACGGGACGCCGCAGCGGGAAGGAGGCGAATGTCGAGTGTGGAGCCTGAAACGACCCGAGAAGCGACTCTATTGGGCGACGGTACGTCCTGAAAACCTGGACTTGACTTGACTGTGACTTGATGCACGAGAGTCGAGAACTCGAAGAGTTGAGATATGAGATGCCGGCCGCGCCGCGAGGCTATGCGTGGCAAGTAACACGCTTGTGGCCGCTGAAGACTGAAGAACGGTGTGGACGAACGGATGAGGCGAGCGCGCTGCACTGCGTTGGAGGTTGCCTAACGCTGTTGTTAACGCGGAGGGGCAGTCGAAGTATTGTTTTGGCAATTACTGCTGCCATCGGATGGACGGGTGGGGACACATAGTTGCTACGAATGACTCGGCTACAGGCGGTGTGTTTCGCTGGAGTGCGTTCTTGGTGCCGACAACGTTTTAGCTGCAGGGTCGACGACTTGCAGGATTGCCACCACCGCGTCAAGTGCTTGCAACTTGCAGCACTGGAAGTTGGTGATGACTTGCTTGGTCGTAAGATGGTCATATCCACACCACCAGACTCGTTGCTCGCCGGACGCAAAGTTGCTGCGCGTGGTGTCGTCACGGTCACGAGCAGCGGCAGCCAGCAAGAAATACCCCACTCAGCCCAAGCGCGCGCTGCGAACACATCATCAAGGTCAGCTAGCGGCTGCGTAGGCTTGGTGCGTCCTTGCTGCAGCTCCAGGGCTGCAGGACTACAAGTGAAGCCGACTGCAACATCCAGTGCAACTTCAACTCGAAGAACACCGTCCGCTGCCGGTTATTGTCCCTCGCCACAGTTTGATTTGCCAGGTTTGGGTGACTTGGCGTTTGTATTGAGTGTTGCTGCCGTCGCGATGGTGCTCTTCTTGGAGGCGGAGATTCTGCGGCTGCTGGATCTGTACGTGGAGCTGCGCGCGGACCCGCAGAACGTGTCGAACAACGGCGTCCTGCTCAAGGACCACGCGCGCGACCAGCTCACGCGCGCGCTGAACGCGAGCTTCCCGCGGGAGCAGCCGTGGACGGAGAGGCAGGTGTCCGTCAAGGTCAAGAACCTGCGCGGCGACTACGGCGAGCTCCTGTGGCTGAGCGAGCAGCCTGGCTACGAGGCCGACGGCGCCGGCATGGACGACGAGTGGTGGAGCGACATCAAGACGCGCAGGCCCAAGGCGCACATGTTTAAGGGCAAGCTGCCCTGGGTGTACGCGTCCCGCATGCAGACGATCGTGGGCGACGTCGGCGCCGCGGGGCAGCGGCCTCGACGCACAAAGGTGGAGCTGGTGTCGCAGCCACAGCAGCAGCCAGAACAGGAGCAGGAGTTGAGCGAGGGTGAAGCAGAGCAGGAGGTCGCTGCTCCCCGCGAGCAGCCCGTGGTGCCGCAGGAGACGGTGAGTGTGGCGGCGCTGCCGAGGTTTTCGGGGGTTGCGGGACCTACACACACGTTGCCACAGAAGCGGAAGCGCGAAGCTGATTCAGACGCAGACAGCAGCGGGGATAGGGACGAGAGTCGTCAAGACCGGGAGCAGGACGGCGCCGCTGCGTCTGTGGACTATGGTCGCTCGCTGGCGCGCTCGGTGGAGCAAAGCGCAGCGGCAGCGGCGGGCATGGCGCGCGGCTTCCAGGACCTGATTATGATGTTCCAGGAGCAGACAGCGAGGGTCCGCGAGCTGGAGCAGCAGCTGACGCAGCGCGGCACCGAGGCGCCGTCCTTGGCTTTGGCCGAACAGCGCAGCGTGCTGCTGGCGCTCGCGCGAGCTCTGGAGCAGAGTACACGCGCCACCGCCGACATGGCGCAGGGCTACCGCGAGCTCGTCAAGGCCTACGTGCGCGAGACGGATGCCTCTCGCCTCCAGCGCGAGCACTAATGGCCGTGCGGCCAGAGCTCGAGTCACGTCCATCGCTGCAGGCTGCAGCTGCACAGTGGTGGTCGACTGTCTGCAACGGTGATGCCGACTCAGACGACGGCGAAATCTAATTGCGAGGGAGGCGATCAGCCTCAGGCGATGATGGACAGGGGGCAGGAAAGGCTCTCGTCAATCCAGGGCCGAGAGTACGGAGGCTACTGCTCCTCGAGAGGAGCGCTGAAGAAGCCTCTCAGCTCTGGATGAGTATCTGATGTAGCGTGTGCGCGTGATGGCCGTGGTGATGGTGGAACTGACTGGGTTGAGCCTCTCTTCTCCCGCGCTGGCTGCGGCGGCGGTGTTCATGCTAGCAAGCGACGGAAGCCGAGACCGTAAGTAGATACAAATGTGCGTTTGTTTGTCGTACGTACAGACTCGAGTGGCTGCTACGCGGGCGGCGTATTGCGTTCTTCCGGCGGCGTAGGCTGCTACAGACTATGCTACTTACACGGGGGCGATTACAGACTGGTGGGCACGAACTCGAAGCTCTTGCGCAAGCTCATGGGGCTGCCCATGGTGAAGGGCACCACACTGGCGGCCGGCGGGTACATGCACAGGTAGCTGTCCTCCGTGGTAGGCGGCAGCAGGCAGTCGATCCAGTCGAGTGCCTCGGTGTGCTCGCTGCCGCTGACGTGGGGCATCGCGGCGTACGAGTCGGAGGGCGCGGCCATGTTGAAGCTGCTGCTGCCGCCGTAGCAGCGCCGAGCCGCGGGCTGCGCGAGGCGGACGTCGTGCTGCTTGAGCAGGAGGTCGGCGGCGTCCACGGACACGGGCGGGAAGGGCAGGCGGCCGGGCAGCAGCATCTGCGCGCCGTCGAAGGTCACGGACGGCGCCGCGAGCACGACGCCGTGTTCCCGCTTCCAGTAGGGCATGGCCGCCGCGCGCGCCGCCCGGTACTTGGACTGCGCGTGCGGGCTGAGCGACTTCTTGCGCGTGATCCGCCAGGCGAGCTCGGGCTGGTCGCGCAGGAAGAAGTCGTTGGAGAAGGTGCAGACGACGGCCTTGGACTTGGTCCACTTGCGGAAGTTGAAGTAGTTGAGCTGCCGCTGGAAGGACGTGTACTTGGAGTGCTTGAAGTACTTGGGCAGCACGCGCGCCATCATCTCGTCCATGTCGTGGATCTCGAAGGCGCGGCCGTCGGGCGTCCAGCGCAGCACGGCGTCGCTCTCGTCCTGCAGCATGCGGCGCAGGCTCTTGAGGAAGGGCGCCACCTCGCGCGGCGGCGGCGGCGACACGGAGCTGCTGCAGTCCGGGCTGCCGGCGGTGGTGGTGGGGATAACGGCGGTGTTGCACTGCATCGGTGGTGGCGACTGGCGGAAGAGTAGTGGAAGACTGGGGCTGTCAGTGGCTTGGTCTGGAGCGCGCAAATTCAAACCTGAGGCGCTTCTCCGGCCGTCGACGCCGGCGCGATGGTCGCTCGCTGCCGCCAGGCTGCACCTGCACCTGCAGTTGGTGCTGGCTACACCCGCGACGTCGGCGCCGCTGGCTGCTGCTGACACACGGGCGCCGCCACTCTGCGCTGACTCGCCCCGCCCGTCACTGGATGGAGTTGCACACGAGTTCTCATGCCCGTGGGCCATCGTCTCGCCGGCTGTTCCGGAGACCGCTTCAACTTGCCCGCCCGCAGAAGAGCCCTTGCCTTGCCTTCTCTTAGAGAAGTTCTCTTGCGTCAAGGCCTTGACACTGACAGCCCTCTCTGAAATTGATTTGGCCCCGCGCCCTGCAGCTAGCTAGTAGTACCCGATAGCGGCCAGCTGCAAGCACGCCTTGCCGAATGCCTCTCAAGCCGGGCCGCGGATGGCGGCAACACGCTCGGTCTTGTTCGCGGCGACCGACCTCATCCCCGTAGTCAGCGCCCTGATATCCCGCTCGGAGCTGGCGGCAGCAGCGGCAACGCTGTGGCCGGCAGCGATCGCGCCGAGGCGAGCAGTCATCGTGTGTGGGAGTCCAGGCCGTGTTGGATTGAGCTAGTCGTCGCATCGAACAAGTGTGCGGACACCCCCAGGATGAGCTTGTATATGAACTAAAACGATCCTAAATGTCCTAAACTGTCCTAAGAAAACCGAAATGATACTTCCATAAACAATGGTAGCGGTAATTTAAGATAGCTGTCCTAACAGTCCTAGTTGTTCTAATTAGGACACACTTTAGGACAGTTAGGACACTCCCCAGGGATTTACGTTTTATTGTATTGTGCCTTGCATGCTTTCTGTCTAAACAACGACGTAATTCGTTGTTTTAGCAAATCACGGTGATTAGCCCATCATTGAGTTAGGAGGCTAACTCGTCGATTTAAGATAGAATAGCTGCTAAGACAACGAGTTAACGTTGAGTTATGCTCACTTTCGTTGAATGGCTGGAGTTAAAGTAAATATAAAGTAAATCCGACAATACTACGGCCCTGACATTCTAATTCTAACTCGCTCGCTTTGTCTAATTGCTTTCTAGTCGATGATTGACATGCGTTGGCGATCTATCGTACTAAACTACGTCTACAATATTGAAGAACATCCCTGTTTTTATATCGAGGAGCTGCAAGCAGCTTTAAAGTCAGCGTTTCCTGCACATCCAAACATTTCTAGTAGAAATTCTCTACTGCTACTATATGCCGTGCTCTGAAATTCGAGCTTGGTTTAACGCGCAAGGCCACGACGAAGAGAGCGAAGAAGAAAACGTCCCCGCCGAAATCGGTGCTTACTTTTATACAAGGAGTTGGCACCATTCTATCGGGGACCTTATCAGTTTGTTTTCTTGCAGCGACAACCGATTTATTCTTGCAGTGGCAACCGCTCCGTTCTTGCTCTGCGTTGTGCTTGGTACTGGCGGTTGATTAGCTTAACTTTAACTTAGAGTTAGGCTGCGAGATATGATCACCGGGAAGGATTTGCTCGTTGGTTTAGAGCCCTTAATCGCATGCCAAAGTTCGTGCAAAGCACATCTATCTAGACTAACTTGATGTTGAGGTGGGCAGGACACTCTCGCGTTGGCCCTCGCCTGTGGACGGCACTTCGGGGGGTGGGGGTGGGGGCTCTCGCTTCGCTCGGGAGCGCCGCTGCGCGGCCTGACCCACCCCCTCGTGCTTCACGCTAAGTCCTCGTCTCGGCCAGGCCGGTGTCAAGGAAAAAAAATATCGGATTGCAGCGCTCGCGTTCGCTCGCTCGCACAGACACGCCCCCGCCTAATCAGCGGATGTTGGCGATAGGTAAATGCACCAAGTGAGGCTCGCGCTGGCCCTCGCATTTGTCTTTGGTGAACGTGTGCGAGTCGCTACGAAAAAAAAACCTTAGTGCTAGTGCCAAGGTTTTAGGACATGTCCTAACGTAAATAATCTGTAAAAACCGGTTGATTTCTTTTGGACGGTATTAAATTACGCCCTTTAGAAACTTTTTAGGACATACAGTGCAATCTATTTCGGTAAATTACGCTGATTTTTAGGATATTTTAGGACGTTTAGGACTGTTTTAGTACAGATAATTTTCTTCCCCTTTGGTGCCCTTTCTTTCGTAACGACGCCGCGTCTCGGTGTGCGTGCGCCATACACCCGCCCGCTTCAAGCGGACAGCAAGAGCCGGCGCCGCCGCCGCCGTGTCCACCCAAGCAAGCACCGAGAGTTGCGCGAGGAGGATATTTGTCCGACCTCCGCGTTGAAGGCAACTTCAACTTGACGAGATGGCAACGCATGGCACACAGCTCATTGTTCACTACTACCTGCCTCTACTCACGCGGCGCTGGACGTCGCGCTGGCTGGCGCCGGCGCGGGCGTCTTCACCACGTACACCTGCCGCGCCTGTTTGGGCCTCGCCTTGACCGCAGCCTTCTCGGCGGCGGCAGTAGCCGCAGCGCGCTGAGACTGGCGCTTGGCCGCCGGCTCCGGCTTCCGCGCCTCGGCGGCGTTCGACGGCCCCTTCCGCTCGTTCGATTTGGCGCCCTGCTTCTCCCTCTTGGGTCTCTGCTGGCCCCGCTTCGTCTCCGGCTGCACCGCCTTCTTCACGTACTGAGACCGCTTCTTCGAGGCCGGAGACTCGGCGGGGGCCTCACCGGCGACCTGCTCGGTGGGCTTCGCGGCGGGTTGCGCTGCTGGCGCGGTACTGCGGTCGGGGCTAGCGGCCTTCGCCGTCAGCTTGCTCTTCTGGCCGTGCGACGATTGCTTCGGCTGGTGCTTGGGTGCCGGCCGAGGCTTTCTCTCCTTGTTGGGCGTCTCGGCGCTATTGTCGCGGTGCTTACGGGCGTTGCTTTCACGCGGCTTGGACGCACGCTGCGCGTCGACCTCGCGCTTCGCCACCATGCCAAAGTTATCGTGCACCTCCTCCCCCTTGGTCTGAGCATCTGCCAGCGACGCACATGAGCTCTTCTTTCCTTCAGCGAGCTCAGACGCGCGAGCGGTGGGCGCAACTGCCTCCTCTGTGGACTGCCGGTGCTGCTTCTTCTCGGATAGCACAACTCGTCGCGGTTTGACCGTCTCGAAGCCGCCGACCTCGGCGCTCACCTTGATGCCGTCCTGCTCGCCCGAAATCACCACGATGCCGCCGCTGGGTTCCTCAGCAATCTGCTGCAGCACCGCGACTTCCTCAGGATCCATCTTCGGCGTGCTTACTTCCCTGACTTCCCGGCCGGACGCCTTAGTGCGGGTCTGCGCAGCTTTGCCAGACCGACGGTCGCTCCGAGCCAAGACGCCGCGCTGGCTGGGATCGGTGACTTTACATGTGTTTTGCCTTGAGTCCTTCGACTGCGATTCCCGATTGAGTTTCGGGTTGGGCTTCGGCGTACGATTGTCAGCCGGAGCTTGGGCGCGCTTGCTGCCACTACTCGAACGGCGAGCCACAACCTTCGTCTTCTTCATCGTCGCGTCTCCATGTCCATCATCGACCGCAGTTGCGTCTTCGGCAGCAACTTCCACGCTATTGACAGCGATGGTGGCAATAGTTGAACCATCGTCGGGACAGAGTGAAGCTGCGGGTTCTACGTCTTCACCGTTCTTCGCAGGCGCATCCTTCGTATCCACTCTTCCCGAACTGCGAACAGCAGAAGCACTGCTTGCACTGCTTGCCTGAGCAACGCTTTCAGGCTGCAACGCTACGGATTCCGACGCCTTGGACGCATTCGGAGCCCCCCGGTCTCTGCCTTCTTTGCCGCTGCGGCCAGTTGTCTGCCGCTTGGTTGCTGCTGCTCCTGCTGCTGCTCCTGCTGCTGGTGGGTCTTCGGCACTCACCATGCCGCCAGTCTTGGGATCAAACAGCATCTTCGGTCGTTTCAGCAACTGAACCTGCTGTGTGGGACTGGGACTAGTGCCCGCGGACGAGTGCGACGAGGACTCTGTACTGCTGCCGGCCTCCTCAGCCACAGGAGTACGCGGCTCGTCCTCCTTCGACCACGCGTTGGCTGCACGACGTGGTGCTCCCCAAGCACGATCGGGTCCGTGGTCTGGCGATGACGGGTTGCGCCAGTTCATCGCTCTAGCAGGTGTCGTATCCGCTGTCGATGGAGCTGGTGACGGGGATGCTGGCGCTGCAGACTGAGGCAGCGATCGGTCTGGCTGCGGAGCGTGGAAGCGAGCAGCAGGGGAGGACGAACGCTCGTCACGACGTTCAAGTCGACTACTTCCCCAATCCATTCTGTGAGGACTGTGGCTCAGCACACGGTCGCGGTCACCAGACGCCACCATGTCGAATCGAGCATCACTGCGACTGAAGTGAGTGCGGCTGTCGTTGGGCACGGGCGAGATTGCGCTGTCGCCGCGAGAAGACTCGTAATACGGTCGGCGTTCTCTTCCATAGCCATCGTCATAGCGCGAGTATCGATCGCGCGACCAGCGATCGTCTTCGTACCGGTGATCATGTGACCAGCGATCATCCTCGTCTCGTCCGAAGCGGTCGCGTGACCAACGATCCTCATCTCCTCGTCCATAGCGGTCACGCGACCAGTGATCTTCGTTCATGGGGCGGCGCATTTCCTCCTGCTCGCTGAAGTGCGCCCAGCGGCCCGTCGCCCTTCCGTGGTGCTGCTCCGACAGCTGCGGGCCCATGGAGGGCGACCTGTCAGCAGTAGCAGAGGCATGGCCTTGGCCTGGGTCGTGGTGCATCTTCGTTTCCTCGACTGCCTCCTTCAAGTCTGGGAACTCTCTCTCCTTCTGCCTCTGGCGCCGAATGTCGTTCTGGACGATGTCTTGCTCCACTGCGTCGTCTCCCCAGCGACCGCAGCTTTCGACGGTTGTCTCGGGTCGAACAGGCGCGCTGCCTGTGTGGAGGTGCTCAGCCACACTCTCGGGCGTCCAGGCCTTTTCTGGTGGCGCTGTGGGCAACGTCACCTCGGCGGGGGCTGTCTCGGGCTCCGCAGCTTCGTTTTCTTTGGGTTGCTCGGCCCAGTTGGAGCCCGCGGGCACGAGGCTCACGTGCATGTCGTGCGCCTGGCTCTCCCTCTTCAGACTGGGCGTGTTGAGCGGCGCAGGGGCCGCCACGGCCGCTCGGCCCAGCACCACCATGCGGCTGTTGGGGCGCTGCAGCGGTCCGGTGGCATTGTCCGGCAGAGGCTTGGTCCGCAGCGGCGCCTTGAAGACGGCGCTGAGGTTGCGACTGGAGAACTTGGCCCTGGGCTTGGCGGTGGCCGTCGTGGTCATAAGAGGTTGCGGGGCGGGGCGAGGCGTGCGGGCGGCGATCTCGAGGCTACTTACTTTACTGTCGCTTGAGCTTGAGCGTCGCGCGGCGTTATCGGTTGTGCCATGTTGAACTCGACCGATCGGGAGAAGGAATATCTCAGTTTGAGGCAGTTTGAGAGGTTTTCGAACCCTGGCGAACCTGTTTGGCTACAAAAATAAGTTGAAACGCGCTTTTTGTTACCTTGACGAGTCGGCGCGGATGCATGGGAGACTTGGGAGGAATTGATGCTGTCAAGGGCGGGCAACGTCTCGATGGCGTCGACGGTGGCTCCCTTGCTCTATACTAGCTGTCGAAGTGGCGTGCAAGTTGATGCCGCTGTGCAGCGAAGCGCACGCTTGGTCACCACGCTGGGCGCTCGAGTCGGGGCGAGGTCAAAACTGGCGTGTGTATTTGTCGCGTGGTATCGATGCTGATGCAGAGGCAAGAGGAACGAACGAACGTGGCTGTTGCGCATTAATTCTAGGAGAGCCGATCCATTACGTCCTGGCCTTCGAGAAAGCACGTTCGAGGGACCCTTCTCTCAAGGCAGAGCGCACTAACGCCGCTCAGCAGATGAGCTGTACCTGGTTATACGTCGACGCGTTCGTCTTGAGCAGCCGTCGAGACTCCTCATTCCCCTCGGCGTCGTCCATCTCGTTCAGCGCCTCGTCCGTCACGTCCATGCTAAAGCGCTTCTGCCACTGCGAGCCGTAGAGCCGCTGCAGGTCACCCAGCGGCAGCAGTCCGTGCGGCACCTGAAAGCACAGAGGTGTCCAGCTGTGCTCGAAGTGGAAGAACACCAGCGTCGAGATGATTAGACCCAGCACGACGTCCACCGTGTAGTGCTTGCGGCCGGCAATGCACAGCGCGGCCAGGATCATCAAGTACGCCATGCCGCACGCCCAGCGAATTTTCGAGGCAGTGCGCCCGGCAAAGTTGCGGTCCAGCGTCCGCAGGTACAGCAGCACGGCCGAGTTCGTGTACGCCATGTGGCCCGAGAAAATAAGGTCGCCGCACGAGTTGTAGTTGCCGTAGATAGGCCCAACGCGCGTAACAATGTCGATCCACGTCTGCGGTGGGAAGTAGTCTGGGCTGCCGGCGCGGCAGTGCGGGGCAGGTCCGGGAAGCGACGTCACGGACACCGTCAACATGCGCAGGAAGTAGCAGATCGTGGCGACGCGGAAGAATGACGACACGATGCGGCATCGGTTGGGGCGCGTCATGAAAATGGTCTGCAGCAGGAACATGACGGGGACGCCAGCCGTCAAGATGTCGCTCACGGGGCGCCACTTGGAGTGGAGACCCTGCTCAGGGATAAACATGAACCCCAGATCCTTGAGCGGCGTGGTGGCCGGCACGTGCAGGTAGAAGGCGATGTTGACAGAGAAGACCATGACGAGCGACATGGCCACAAAGATCTCGGCGTGGTCCATCATGCCGCGCAGGTGCACGTCCACGCGGGAGCGCACGAGGCGCCGCACGTAGAAGAAGGTGCCGGCGAAGAGCAGCCAGATGCCTCCCCACGTTGCGCGCGTGCGGTGCTGGTCGGGCTCGACGATGAACTTGAAGAAGGTGACCCAGACCATGACGCCGAGGCCCACGTCCGCCACCATGTAGAGCGCGAAGAGCACGAAGCTGGCCACCTCGCGGTAGTCCACCGAGTCGCACCAGTGCCTGGGGCTGCGTCCCCCTCCGACGGTCACGGGGCCGCCGTTGATCTCGGGCCACGACACGGCGTTCTTCTCGTCCAGCGGGCCCCAGGAGCCCACGGGCCCCGACATTTTCCGCTTCGTGCGGAACGGATTCTTGTGCGCGAACGGCAGATACGACGCCATCTTCTGTCGGTAGCTGCTGCGGAGGCTGGATGGGTCGAGGGGCTGAGCGGCGACGGCGCTGCTGCTCGGGGCGAGAATAGACCGCGACCTCGGCCGTTAGTGCTGGAATGGCTGCCTTCTGCTCGGTGGGTCCAGTGGAGGAGCCTGGATTGGCCGAAAGTCGGTCCGTGTTTACGCCGCCTCGAAGCCCAATCACGACGAGGCTAAATCCGTAATGGCTACAGGAGCCGCTGAAACCACTGACTCGCTATTTGCGGCGCCTTGTCACGTTGCGCCGCGGAGCTCGTCGTGCAGCGGAGCGGAGCGCTATGCGTTAGGAGTCATGTGCGGACTCCGTTCACCTCATGGCAGCGACGCGATGGCAGTGCTGGCCAAGCTGATGGGAGACGGACGACGGCCACTTCAACTAAAGACATGATGGCTCAACCTGGATATCGCTCGTGTCCACCACTGCCGAGCGGCAGACACTTGCTATTTGTCGAGCTTGCGGGGCTTTTCCTGGAGATTCGAGCCGTGTCTGCAGGTGCGCTTGGACTTCATGGAGGGTGCAGGCTGCTGCGTTCGTGCAGAACGGATTGGTAAATTGCATGTCCGCCTGGTGCATCAGCCAGCTGACCAAGACGCCAACGTCGAGCTGCCTGCCATGCTGAAGAATTGGCAATTCCTCTGAATTGCACTGCGGGGACTCGCAGTGGATGCTGACACTGGGCGAGTTTGGCGAAGCGAAGACTTCTGTGTCCACATTGCGATGGTGTGGCGCACACAATCGCAACTAAGTCGAGTGTGAGGTCGAGACAAAAGATAAGCAAAGACAAGCAGAAGACGAGCAAGCTGACCTCGCTTCCACCATGGCTCTGTCGGTGCGCGCCAAGAACTTCATCCTGGGCGGCAGCCTCGCCACCTTCGCGTCCGCCGTCTTTGGCTACACCTTCTACCAGATGAGCCGGGTATGTACCACATAGTGGTGCTTGTCCCTCGCTGTTGGGGCTCATTCCCGAATGGTGGCGGGACTGCTGGGCTATCTACTAATGCTGTCATCATCCCGTTGCTGCCGTTGCATTCATAGGATGATTTCAAGGACCTGGACACGGTGAAGGTGAACGTGCACCAGAGCGGCATCAAGCCCTCTGCGCCCGGCAAGCACGACGAGTAAACAGAACACTGCATCGAGACCTTCGTCAGGCACAACAAACGCGTTACGAAGAAGCCTCTCTTGCATGCGTTGGCCGCCGGTGCATCAGCGCTTGTCCTTCAAGCAGCTTACAAAGGTGAACCAGCCTAACCCAATTGCATTAAAGAAACTTCCGCGGAGATGAAAAGTGTATGATGTATACATGAAACTTGCCCCGCAGTCCGAAAACTAAAACCCTTCCGTCGAGCCGTATCGTCTCAACCTTTGGCGCGCGTA
This sequence comes from Phytophthora sojae, assembly GCF_000149755.1. Classification (NCBI taxonomy): domain Eukaryota; phylum Oomycota; class Peronosporomycetes; order Peronosporales; family Peronosporaceae; genus Phytophthora; species Phytophthora sojae. The sequence goes on from NW_009258116.1 coordinate 6,930,561, forward strand.
GATTGCGGCGTCATTACAAGGCTGTCGGAAAGCAGCAGCTTGTGCGCAGAACGGAGTCGAGTATTTTACCGGAAGGCAGCATTCCGCTGGGCGAGAACCTGGCAACAAGCAAAACAACCAGCGCGCTTTAGCTTGGGCGACAAAAAGTGACTCGGCGGCAACAATGGCGTACCTTGGTCATGAGGCGCTGTGACTTGGTGGGGGCCTTGCTCTTGAGCTTGCGCAGGTTCTCGGCCGTGCGGTCGGCCTTCTCAAGCTCGCGCCGTGCCTCTTCGAGCACGCGCACCTTGGCAGAGACCTTCTTGTTCTTCTGACGCAGCTTCCTCTTGGCGTTCTTGGACGTAGATGCCTGGGTGACAGCCGCCTTGCCCTTGGTCGCCGGGCGCTTGCCGGTCTTGCTGGTGTCCTCCTTCTTCGGGGCGCAGTTCTGCAGGAAGAGCTTGGTCACGCGGGCTGCCATCGTTGCCGTACTGCTGTGTCTGCTGTCTGCCAGTCGTCTGAATGCTGAATGATATTCCAGACCTACCAAATCGCATGATAAGCAAGATCCTTAATAAGCGTGAGGACGAGTTGGCTATCGGTGCAAAAGAGAGAGAGAACGCTCGTCATAAGGAGAAAGAGAGAGCTACTCTGCATCGCTGCAATGAAAGAGAACATTGCGGTTGCCTGTGTCAACTACGGTAGAAGGACAAACAGATTGCTACAGAGTACATATCGGTGGCTTACACAGTAACGCGTGCCGTGGAACACCAATTGGATTAGAATTTCGCCTTTATTCTCCATCGTCTTAGAAACAAGTACTGCTCGGGCGCGAGGCCCAGGCCGCTTTCCTTCCTTCGCCGACAACAAAAACCATGCCCAACTGTGTCACCGAGCTGTCACGCAAATGGACGCGCTTACAGACGGCCACCAGCGCCAGCCATCGACTCCACCAGCTGGTCCTCCTCGCGGGCGACCTTGGCGCCCTTCTCCTCGGCACCGCCCTCGTGGAGCTCCATCAGACGCACCAGGTCGAACTTGGGCTTCTTGAGGATCTTGCACTTGCGGATGTACACGTTCTGGAGCGGGTAGATGCCCTGGGTGGCCTTCTCGATCTCCTTGCCAATGATCTCCGGCACGAACTTCAGGAACAGGTCCTTGATGTCGCACTTGGAGGCCTCCTCCGTCATGATCGACGTCATCTTCTTGCGGATGGCGCGGATCTGGGCCGTCTTGGCGTAGGTGGTCTTCTTGATCTGGTTTGGGCGCTTCTTGGTGAAGGCGATGCAGAAGAGACGCACCAGGTAGCCGTCCGTCGTCTTGACGTCCACGAAGGCCTCGATCAGCGTCTGCCACTTGCGGATCAGCGAGCACAGCTTGTCGCGGGTGAAGTCCATGCCGTGGAAGCCAGTCACAACCTGGTTGCCCTGGATCTCCTCAGCGCAGAGGCGGATCTTGCGGAAAGCCTGGTCCTCGTCCTTGTTCAGGTCAGCGAGGCAGACCTCGAACACACGGCCGCGAAGGCCCTCCGAGGCAATCTTGGTACCGGCAGTGCGGTTCACCAGGGTCTTGCCGCAGGTGCGCTCCGAGAAGATGGCGGGGGCCTTCACATCGTACCAGTCCTTGCGGGCGAACGGGTCAACGCTGCAGAGGTGATAAAACGGCACACAATTAGGATCCTGTGTGTTCCAGATCTATGGTCTAGATCCAATGCTGCTTTTGATGTTGTTGTTGATGGGACGTACACTTTCTTCTTGCCGCCCTTCTTGCCCTTAGTCAGGCGTTTGTTCTTTCCTGCAGTCAGTCACACGACAAGATCCACCAGTTAGAGAGATCGCGTCGCTTGCTGTGGTTCTCTTTTGCTGCTGCGCTGGCGCCTGCTAAAGTCGATCGCAATCCTCCGTCGCCTCCGATGCTTTTCCATACACCCAGTGTGTTGCTCCCTGCCCCCGTTTCGCTGTGGTTCCTGTCTGCACCGGCGGAAGGCGCTTCTCAACGCTTTGACTCCTGCTTTATTGAGTTTCCTGCTGGCTGCTGCTACTGGCTTTGCGCGCTCTGTTTCGTCGTCGCTGTGGGGTGGGGGCGGGGAGAGCGAGCGACGAGACGACGGACGGATCGCGCTCCACTTTGGGTTCGCCGCACATCGGAAAGGGTCACTCACCGACAGCCATGGTTGTCTTTAGTTTTTTCTTAAAGGCGAAATGGAGCTGCCCAGGTTGGCAGGCGGCAATGTGGGCTCAGCTGCGGCGCTCGAGGCGAATGGCTGGTGCTGCGCCCGCGGGCCATCGGATGAGCGGTTAACCGCGGACCGGTCCGGCCTTCTCCTACCCCTAACCTGTCGAAATGGCACAATGTACCGATCGAGAGGACAAGTTTCCGCGTACTTTTGATACCCTCGTAAATACCCCTTTGCAATCATTTGCCATCGGGTAAATGAGCCCGATTGCAGCTAAGCTACGCCTCGGCCGCCGCGCTCTCTAGCCCGCAGCCCATGGCGGCGCTCGACAAGGCGCTCGCGACAGCGCACGCGCAGCTGCTGCAGGCCCGCGAGGAGCTGGCGAAGCCGCCGACGCGCAGCTTCCAGGACGCCTTCCTGGAGGCTCTGCGGCGGCCGTACGAGGCGGCGGCGCTCGCCCGCAGCAGCAGCAACCGGGGCGCAGACACGAGCACTAGCAGCAGAGAGACGCGATGGCGCCGCTCCGACCTGCGCGACTTCCTGAGCCTCTACTTCCCGCAGTACGCGCAGCAGCCCGCGGCCTTCTCGGCGCTGTGCGCGTCGCTCGCCAAGAAGGACGGGGGCAGGAGCCACGCAGAGCATCAGCAGCAGCAGAAGGAGGAGGAGGAGGAGGAGGAGGAGGAATCCCACGGCAATGACGTTGTGGTCGTCACGTTCGAAGGCTTGAAGCGTGTGTTGGTGCGCCAGTACGGCAGTACGAGGCTCGTGGCGAAAGATCCGTTCCCGCTCGAGCCCTGCGTCGAGCCCAAGCCGGAGCGCCGTCCCAGCATCGCCACGTTCGTCCCGGGCGCGACTGGCGGTAGCGACAACAGCTCTGATGACGCAGCAGCAACTGCTGGTGCTTCTGCTCCGGTGCTGCGCGAGTTCAAGGCCGAAGTGATGAAGAAGTCGAAGAGCTGGCTCGGACGCTGGCGAGCGCGCCACCTGCTGCTGCGCTGGGGGGTGCTGGAGATGCACAAGCGCAGTCTGACGTCCAGGAGTTTCCGTCACGTGCACTCGTCGTCGAGCTCGGGGTCCACCGCTTCTGTTACCAGTGCCAGCACTCGTGGGGCTGAAGGCTCCAGCTCTGCGTCCTCGTCAGCAGTCACAGCTGCAGCGACTGCAGCCAATATCAAGACGTACGATCTGCAAGACCTCGTGTCGCTGGAGCTAGAACATGTAAGTGATGTAGACTCGTCCTCAGCTCGCAAGGCGGCTCTGGCGCTCAAGTTCCTGACAACACTCACGCCGTCGTCCAACAGTCATAGCAACCCTAGTGGCGCTGCCGGCCAAGACATCAAGACACTGGTGCTCGGCGGGGGCGAGGCGTCCGATACACTCATCTCCATCCGAGACCACGTCGCTACCTTTGCGCTGTATCTCGAGCTTTCCCGGCGAGACCGCCTGCCGTCGATGACCAAAGTACGTCGCTACATAGCTGCCGGTGCCAAGGTGAACGTTCGTGTTCGCATCCCTCGGATCTCCCTACCGAAAGACGGAAAGGATGCCTCGCGGAGACGGAGCCAGGTTAAGCAACCGCCACGAGGAATGGTGACAGCTTTGCAGTTAGCGTTCTTGCAAGACCCTCGCGTGCCGAGCTTCGAGAGTATGATTGCCGTGCTATTAAACGCCGGTGCAGATCCACGCAGCCTCCTGTATTGGGACTACGCGACCCAAGTGGTGTTTACACCTTCCTCTAGCGAGAAGAAGGAGAAAAGTGAGGAGCATCACCAAAGGCGGCGACTGCGGAAGCGGTTGCTTCTTCACGACAAGATCGACAGCGATGGCGATGAAAGTGCCATGTTTCAGTGTTGCGAAGTGCAGGCGGACGACGCGGCTCGATGGAACTTGCTTATGTATTTTTGCTGGCTGGGCGATCTCGAGGGGGTCAAGCAACTACTTGCTGTGACGGGAGTTGGTGCGTCTTCGGGGAGTCAGGGCAGGACATCGAGTCGGCAGTTGGTGACCTATCTAGACCACGTCAACGCGGCAGGCGACACGGCGCTTCATATTGCCATAAAGGCGGGGAAAGAGTCCGTAGCACTGGTGCTCGTGGAAGCAGCACTGTCGTCGAATGCCCAGGCGGTGCATCAATGCGACGCGCGCGGTGAGCCTGTGGTGCATATCGCACTTGGCGCGCGACAATGGCGTGTCGTAGATGCCTTGGTGGCCGGAGGGGCAGTGGACCCGCGATCTTACGATGCTTTTGGAAACACCGCGCTGCATCTCGCAATCCAAGTACGTGCGCCTGTGGCCCTTATAGCGCGGCTTATTCAAGTCTACCGCCACTCAGCGCCAACTGGAGGCCTTGATGGCCGAGCTGGTCGGCGTGGAAGCAACGACACCCCGCTGTCACTAGCACTCAAGAGCGGCCAACAGGAGGTCGTAGCGCTACTGCTCGCCTCCGGTGCCTCACCTTCTGGGTCGGGTTGTAAGTGGAGTCACGCATTTGTGGAGAAATGCGATAGTGAAAACGAGGAGGACGTGGGAAGGAATGCGGTCATCAGCGATGATGATAGCGCTCTCCATATTGCCATCAAGGCTGGACTGGAGCTCGCAGCTGCAGCTCTGATAGCTCATAAGGCCGATATTTATGCGGTTGATGCGCGAGGTGCGTCGCCGTTGGCACTTGCAGTCCGCTACGGCTTATACGCTCTCGCTGCAGCTCTCGTGGATCAATACCAGAAGAAGCAAAATCAGGATTCAAGCAAGACTTGGTGGGTAGATGGTGAGACGGGAAGGCCCGTGGTGATGTTGGCCTTCCAAGCTGGGCAACTCGAGCTAGCAGCACTTTTTCTCGATTGCATCGGCCAAGACAAGGATAGCCAACGTCAGCTGTATCCAGCACGGCTGCTTCCTGTGTTGGTGCAAATAAGCTCATGGTTGGGATCAAGCACCAAAGCTAACGCTAGTGCCAGCGTGGCCTCAAACAAGTCGATCGCTTCAAGCCGCAATTCTGGAGGACTCGCCGATACTGAGAGCAACGAGTCTGGCGACCAAAAGAAAGCTCGATCAGCGAGCTCTAACTCGTTCCCGTCAACCTGGACGCGTGATCGCGCAAAATCTCGAAGTGATGGAGACTGGAAGCAGCTGAAGCGGGAGGCAACGCGTAGAGATGGAGACGACTCATCAAGTACGTATGCGAAAAGCAAGGAGGACAGAGAGACTTGTACCTTTCTTCTTCGTGGGATACAAGCTCTTGTCGTGAGATTTCTCCAGCTGAGTACCAAATCTGCAGTGACCGAGGTTGTCGGCGATGGCATGTTGCCCGCATCTGTCTCTCTGTCGACATTACCACTGGTGATTCATCTACCGACGACTGCCACCCCCACGAAGTCCACCCCGCCCAGAGTTTGTAAAGATGACGAGCTGATGGCAACTTCTTCACTTCACGTGGCAGCAGCGGGCGGACCTTCTTCAGCGTTACTCCGGCTGCTATTGGCATTTGTACTGACTTCCGATGCTACGGCGGCCGCTCAAGTGCTCATACGCCCTATGGGTTCTCGTGCGGAGGCACCATTACATTCTGCACTAGCTGCAGGTGCGGCTGAAAACGCCTTGCTGCTGCTGTATGCTTCACGTGAGCTTCAAGTGCGGAGCCCAGCTGTAGGCCCAACATGCGCTCAACTGATAGAAATGACCAATTTGCTGGGCGATTCGGCACTTCATTTGGCAAGTGCGTGGCCTCACAGCGCTGCTATGCGTCTTGTTGTGGAATTGCTGCTCCAAGAGCGTGTTGATGCTGGAAACTGGAACAACGTCGGTCTAGCCCCGCTTCACATCGCTCTGCGCGAGGAATGCAGTGATATCTTCATTGAGCTGTTCCTGCGGTACGGTCAAGACCTCAATCTCTGGACGGAAGGTAATGCGTACGAAGACGAAGAAGGAGAGGGCGAGTCGAGCGAGTTTCTTTCACATAGTGGAGCAAGACCAAGCGCTATCACACTGGTCGCTTCGTGCCCACAAAATCCCTTGATGCTGGCTCTGGAGTCGAAGAATGCTGCAGCCTTTCGCGCGCTGGTGCGTGGTGGCGCGCGGACAAGGGCACTGATGCCTCGTGCTCGTGTTGGGCTTCTACAGCTCGCAGTGCACTTTAATGTGCGCGATCCAGAGCTGCTGGCGTGCTTACTGGACGACCCCGAGCTTGAACACTCAGCCCATTCGGACGTGGCTGATCAGTGGGGAGTGAGCCCTCGTGATGCACGATCAAGGCTGATGGAGGTGTGGAGAAGAGAGAGAAGTGGAGTTGACGTTGCTAGTCCGTCTGGCGCCCGTCGATCCACCAGTGTCGGCTGCGACGCGGAGCTGCCACTGGCAGGTGATAGTCAGCAGCAGCAGCGGCCACCGCCGCTGCACCCAACCTCTGGTAGCAGTGACCGGTTGCCCCCGTACAAGACCGTCTCCGCTGAATATTCGCCTGCGGATGTATCGACACGATCAACGGAAGCTAGAGTGTCGCCCCCGCTTCGGATAACTGTTCCGCGTCCACCGCCTGAGTCCGTGCCGTTGGAGACAGCTCAGTACCTTCGAGCTCTTCCACGGCCACCAACGCTGTCGCCGACGACGCTGGAATATCTTCGAGAAGAAGAGCGTGCGACTCTGACTCTCGTTGCACAGGAGGCGCGAGGTGAGGCGCAGGATTGGCTTGCCAAGCGAATCGGTCAGAAGAAGCTCCTATCAGATGCTCATGCGCAACTACAAAACGTCAAGAAGCACAGGCGCACTGCCAGCGGGAGCAGCGTAAGTAGCAGCAGGGATGGTCTGGAAGCGTCAAGCACTGAAGCTGGAGGTGCTCGCTCCGAATCCGCCCAGAGTGATCAGCAATTGCTTGAGGAGCTGAAGGCGTCGGCGGCCAAGAAGTTCATCGAGAAGCACGTTGCAGAAGCCGTGGCCGAAGCGCGGCTTGCCATCGAGCGAGAAAAGCAAACCATTTTCCAGGAAACTGGCCTGTACCCTGGCATGACTTCGACGTCGAGGAAAAACAAGAAGAAGGGCGACGGGAAACATCGCTCCCTACTTGTTCGTGCTGCAAGTTCCACCACGGGCTCGATGCTCTTGCCTGCATCGTCAGCGTCGGTGGCGTCAGTCTCAAGTGAAGAGAGCAATCCAACCCAATTAAGTGAAGATGGCTACGGGAGTGCAAGCTTCTGGTGGTCGGAGCGCGGAACGACGTTTTTGAGCGAGGACAGCTGGCTATCCAGCAGTAACCCGCGAGGAGGGACAATGTTGAGTGATCCTGCCTCGACTAGTGTTTCATCGTGGGCTTCAAATGGGCGGGGGACAATGCTTGATGGAAGTTACGATCGACGTCTATCGTTTGCTTCACGAAGCTTCTTAGACAGTGACGATAACGACAGGCACGGCAAAAGCTCCAGAGACGAACGGGTAGACCAGTCGACAGACAGCTTCATCGACTCTGAGCATTTACCGCTGGACGCACACTATTCCAACCCGTCGGGCCATCCGCCCGTTCCCCACGTGATTTCAGAGCGAAATACAAAGGTCTAAGATTGCAACAAAAAGTTTTGCCTCGCTGACTCACCTGTAGAGCTTCATCTAACGACAGTCCGGACACCCCCAGGGCTATACTTTTGTACTGACGCGAGTTGCTACTTGTGTGGTTTTGACTTCTTTATGACTCTCTCGCGGCTTGTTGCGCCTGAATGATCTGCTGGATAAACTCATCGGAGAGAACGATCTTGTCCTGCGCGCTGTTTTGAAGTTGCTGCAGGTACTGGACGGCATCGGCCGAGCTAGCGGTTGCTCCGTAATTCTCAAAACGCTCGTGCTCCTCCAGCTCCGCGCGGACATGCATTAGTAGGCGGTTCAGATACCGTCGGTGAGCCACAGAGGCTCGGCTCAGCACCAAACTCAGCTTCGAGGGCTCCGGTGTATCGGTCGGAGTGGGTAAGTTCAACGACGAAGCAGGCGCTGGTGCTGGTGGTGGGGTGCTAGGAAACGGCGGCACTGCTCCCTCGGGTGTCAAAGGCGGCTGAATACTCCCGTTCGCTTCGTCTCCGAGCTCTGCTGCACTAGCAGTGGTCTTTTGATCGAAACTGTCGCCCATGCCGTCTTGAATCTGTTGTTGTTGCTGAAGTTGGTGCTCATGCAGCTTAGCGCCCGACATGGTAAGGAAAACCTGGTGGGGGCGGGCGAAAACGCCGTGCTTGGGCTTGCAGCGGAAGTAGTAGCGCCCCTTGACGCTGCCGTCGTTCTTGCCGTACGCTTCGTCCAGCTCGATGCCGACCCACACTCCCTTCACGCCCATAATTTCGCCCAAAAACCGCACGAAGCCGAACAGCTCCTTGTCTGGGATGCATACGCGGTCGCCAACGTCCAAGTTGAGGCCTGCCAGCGCTTGTACCTGCTGCACGGAAGCCACGCTCTCGTCCACACTGGCATTCGAGGCCGAGCCCGCGCCTCTAACCGACTCGGCCACATCCGACGACACGAGCGCCTCCAGGCGTTTCTGAATTTTGTAGTCGACCATGCTCATGACGACCAGCGCGCGCTTAGGGAAGAGCGTGTGGAAGGCCAGGAACAGCTCGTGCGCCTGCGCGCGGCACGAGGAGCTGGCGTCGTACAGCGCGTGCTGCAGCCCCTTCTCGAGCTGCTGCACGTCACTCTTGTCCATCACGGGGCTCCACGACACGAGCGCGCGGCGCAGACACGAGATGCAGCAGAGCCGGATGAGCTTGTTCTTGCTCTCGAGCAGGATGTCCACGAAGAGCCGCAGCGTGGCGCCCTTGACCACCGTCTGCGTGACGACGGCCTCGAGACACTCGCCGCAGTACGTGCCGCACACCTTGTTGCCGCTGCCGCGCACCTCCACGAGCGTGGGCAGCACGTCGCGCAGGAACGGGGCCATGGCGTCCCTCGTCACGCGCGACATGGTCGTCAGCAGCGCGCAGACCTCCTTGACGATCTGCGAGCGCAGGTCCTGCACCATGCCCTTGAGCGGCCGCAGCGTCTTCCAGACCTCAGTGCTCAGGCTGGCGGCCACGGTGCCCGCGGGCGGGTCTCGCTCCAACTGCTCGAAGGCGCGCTGCATCTCGCCCAGCGCCGCCATGCGCTCCTGCCAGTTCTCGGCGTTGCGCGCCACGCGATCCATCTCGCGCGCCAGCAACGTCACCAGCGCCTCCTGCAGCACGGCGACACGGCACGAAAGGGTTAGACTCGGCGGCCGGCAACGACGGGCGCGAAGAATGGCAAGCACACCTTGCTCATTGCTGCCGATACTGTATCGCGAGGGGAAGACGCCGTCGGCTTCAAGCCACTGGTGTATCCACCTGAGTTTTAAGAAATTATCGCACCTTTGGATTCAAATATAGGTATTGTTATATTGTAAAATTCAAATATTGGTATTGTTATATTGTAAAAACTGGTCAAAATTAGGCACCTATAGCAACCCTCTATTAGATCTCGCTCACATAATTAATCAGACTGCAAATCAGGGTTTAAATCGATCCGTTTATATCGCTACATCACTCACAGGGACGAAATCAGGGTGCTAATATCGATCGATTTATGAGCAAAATAGGCGAAAATGAAGTGATTTTCGCAGTAATCAATAGCAATAACGCCGAGCGCATATTACATTAATTGTTATTAAGTACAATAATTACAATAACTGTATTTTGGAGGCTACGAGACGAGCCAATTTTATCTGTGCCCGATTGACGCCCCGGGAGTACACAGTCTTTTTTGATGGGGGGGAATGTGATTTAGAAGAGGACCAGAGGAGCGTAGCCGCAGCAAACCCGCGCGGTATTTGCGGAGGCGGGCCCAGCGACGATCATTCCAGCGAGCCGAGCACTGTTCTCGCCAGGTAAGAGAATCTTTTTTATCGCAGGAGCACAGCGACTGCCTTAGCGGAGCAAAGCCATTTCCCGCGGATGACATCCGTCCTGCGGGAAGATCGTCACATTGTTGGGTGATGGGCTGCCTATACAAACTCCAAGATATCACCGAAAATAGACTGTGTACGTAAGTCCTGCCCTGACGCCCCACCTGAAACTACCTTGTGACTTGTTCCGCCCTTCCGCAGTAGAACTTCACGCGAGCCTCTCGTCGCAATCGTGGTCTTAGGTTCCGTCTCAAAGTAACGGGGCACTTGGTCCATGTTGATGATGTTTCTCGACTGGATGTTGTGCGTGGCAAAAAGCTGCTGCACGCGCTGGATAAAGTCCCGGCAGGTCTCTGCAGCATCGCCGGAAAGCGTGCGCGTCGTTGTTTGCCGGCGAGAGACGAGTTGCTTCGTCTTTTTGAAGCGCACCAGCCACCCCGTAGATGCATCGAACTTGGGCGCGTCGGGACCGTGTAGCTTGCGGTAGATGTTCTGCGCTTGCAGCCGTATGTAGCTGTCCTTCACACGAAGTCCCTTGGCATTCCTATCGAGGATCCAGGCGGGGAGTCGCTCCTCCATCTTGCCGTGCTTGGGGCCGCGCCCGTCGCCTCCTAGACGACGCGCCGTTCTCGTTGCAACTTGGCGATCCTTGGAGGCTTCATGCAGCTTTTGGCGGTCATTCCACCAGCCTCGCAGCGTGCCTGGCGCGACGTCGTGCTTAATACCGAGCGCATGGAAGCCGCTGCCACTGACGCCCTCCTCGTGTTCGGCAATCACGGCGAGTTTGTCCTTGATAGTGTAGCTCTTGCGCTTCTGTTTAGCCTTGCTCGCGTCCATCGCTGCAGAATTGGATATGGATTTTGCAGTTGTAGAACTTGTCCGCGTCGTAGGAGTTAGAACGAGTGGCAAGGGCGCCCGTACTCGACTTGGACCAAGTCACTGGTTGACAGTGGTTTATTTACTAGAACCGGACTTAACCGAGAACGGTGTTCGGCGTTATATTCCAACGAGCGTTTTAATCGTATTTTTATCTCCAAACTTCGAAATTCAAATATTCGAATAGAGCGCCTAGGCGCAGTGTGCGGGGTAAGACGGTACACGTAGTCGCGTGTAGCAATCACTTCCAGAATGGAGCGCTGCAGCAGTACAGATAACGACGGAAAAATACGCTCCACCAAAAATGCAAATCCAGATGACTGATCCGATACAAATAGTCACATGTATTTATAGCCAATGAGGTTCTCCTAAAACCCATAAAATTTGCAGAAATATTGGTTGGAGTAGCTCTGCGAGCCTATAAACACCTCATCGATGGGATGTGCATCTAAGCATACGTTTGTTTGTACCTAAGGCACTAAGTTACCATCAGACTAACGCTTGGTCAATGTTGCTATTATTGTATGCCAGAATTGGTTCTTTTTAAGCATAGACTGGCCTGAGCACTGAGAAAGCGCACAAGAACTCGTCAAGTATATTGATTGTTATTGTAGAATGAAACAATAGGTTTAAGAAAACTGTTTCTCCGCAGCTTTTAAAGCTGCCGAGCTCAATAACCACAAACAATATGGACTTTCTTTTGCGAGATCACTAGTCCTTCTATACATAATCGGCCCTTTTCTAGAACGCAAAGAATACTTTCGGCCAATCAGCGTGAGTGGCGTATTTTTAGAGGATGATGGTCAGCGCTGGCGTATTTTTCCGTGGTCATCTGTAATAGCATCACTGCACGTATTTTTATGTAATACTTCGCCTACTGAGTGGTCGAGTGTTTTGGTGCCACTACAAAGCTAAGCCAAATCCAAAACAACAACCATCAATACATGCACTAGCAGTACCAAACAGTGGTTACGTACTATATTCACATGCAAGTAGCAAATGAGGGGCGAAGCCCCTCATTTGCAGCGCCTACCATCATTTTTCTTAGGGAAATTTCAGGAAGGTGACTCAATATTAAAATTTGTGCAAAAGGTGATAGAAGGATTTGTGTCGAGAGCACATATTTTAGGCTCGGCAGCATTTGCTAGGGCATTGGGCCACGACATTGTTGCCTCCAGCGGCGGCATGGGGAGTAAGGCATCCAAGCATGCTTTATGTAGCATGGGCAGTGTCGCTTAAGGGACACAGAAGGCGACCATACTCCACCATAACAACTATTAGGCAGAGGGCGATGCCTACACCGGCAACGTGTAACGGGGTTACACGGAGGTTACCCTTTTGGTTACCCTTTTGGTGTGCGATACACCAAGGGTTACTCCCTGGGCCACTGGCCAGTCATTGAGAATGAACTAGAGTTAGTTATGTCGATAGTAAGTGCAGGTATTTGCACCGTAGGCGGCGGAGCCGCAGATAAGAGAATGAATACAGTTTGCCTTTTGCAAGAAGTCTCTGACTTGTTTTCGTGGGTCCTTGGATAGGACCCTGTTGGACTCTTTGAGTCGTAAAGTCTTCCTCTACGCAAGAAGCTACGGCAGCCCCGCTGCACAACGTCTTCGCGTTTACCCCGTGCTATACTGACACAATTGGTGCATTCAGCGACGTGCATGGCAGTCAGGTGCTAGCCGCTATCGGTGGCCAAATGCACTTGGCACAAAGCCTTGTATCACCTTTCGCACAAAATTTCATTTTGTGACATATTCCGGAATTTTCCTTTTTTATATGGAGCCGACTATCTACTGCCGGCGAAGCTGCCTACCGGACAGATTTTATAGTTTGTAGGCCAAGAGCTAAGGACGTAAGCGTTTGCAGCGCCGACCACCATTTTTTATATGGAGCCGATGATCTAATGCCAGCGAGGCTGCCCGAGATCCAGGCGGACAGGTTTAATTTGTAGGCCAAGAGCTCAGCTGCGTGGACGTAAGACGTCCTCAGTTATCCGTCAGTAACTAGGAACTACATATATGGAATACAGTGTAGTTGTAGGCTGATTGGTCATACTGCATTCTCTTGTCGCTAACGCTGTCCTCATTTCATTGTCAATTGGCTTTGTGTGGTACCGGTCGGGATGTCAATATGGATATATTTGTGTAAGTATGGTGTACGATTGTGTAATTATAGTGTGGCGAAATGTTGTTTTTAAACATTTAAAAATGTTGCCTGAGGTATTGTGAAAACCGAACACTATGTCCTATTTTTTTGCAAATCGATCGATGTGGGTGCTTATTAAGCGGCTGAGACCTTGTTTTGTTATACTAGTATATAAATAGGATGCTACTCCGATTTGGCGTTCCCCAGCCCTGTTCATATACCGCGGACTGCCGTCGATTTATAATCAAATCACGTCGAATGCCCATGTGACACTGGGCATTATGAGGTAGCTCGTTTATATGAACGGTGCCCCATGTCAACGTGGACGGCAAACTCGACGCTGCCGTATGCATGATACACCCGATGGGTACATGCAATATGTGTCTGCGTCTGAACTACAGACAACGACGGATAAATACGGCAACGCAAAACCCGGCACACATATGTTGTACTTTTTACAATAAGTAATTCAGATAGCCAATCAACTTCGAGATTTACACTTGACATTTGTATTCCATATGGTTTTAAGTACTTTCTCTAAATTTGTGTGTACTTTATGCTCCGTTACGTGTATTTTATGTCATTGCCTTGTACAATCTCTATCGTTCCTGACAGAGAATTCTGTCACATTTACTATGGAGGATGCCATTCAGTGGTGCCGGATTTATCCGTCGTTGTCTGTATTCACGGGGCTGAAATTTGGCACGAGTGGCTGCTTATACGCTTGCTCTAGCCCGCTGCACGATGCAGTGCACCTCTGCGGCCATTTATATATGGTACAGCTCAGGAAGCTAGGCTCTCATTATCATTTGATAGGGATTTGCACACGTATCCCTTTTTATATTTTTTCGACCCCTCCTAATCAAGCTAATCTGGACATCTTTGCCGGTTTTCACAATATTAATACAAGCACCTTTTACTGAGATAGCATGTGTACCGTAAGGTATGCTGCTACGCAGCCGGCACACGATTAAATCGGTGTCGCATGAAGCCGTGCGTGTATCGCACCTGTTTAAGTATCCATCATATATTGAAATTTTATGAAAGTAAACTTAATAGGGGGAGTCGAACCTGGCATAAAACGTGCTGATTTTTAGGGCGAATTGATGTTGATTATTTCGGCGAAACCTTGTTGATTTTCAAAATCATCATGATGATTTCGAACTTCAAGTGGTACCGCTTGCTGTTCCCTCCTCGACCTCTGATACAATTTCAGCTGTTTTTGAAGTCCCTCCTCAACTAGAAATTGTTGTGTATGTGTTTAGGCAAGTTTTCACACGAATCCTCTCCAAATAAACATGTTCACTATCACTATAAACAAGTTTTAGATGTCAACTCGCGATGATGGAGACGTTGTGAGCTGCTGGACAGTGTTACGTTAGAGTCGGCCATTGCTAGGTATAAAGCTGAATATAAGAAGATGTATATGCACTAAGCAAGAGCCTGCGCGTGCTGGCGAAAAAGGAAGTGATAATTCACTGATTTCACCAACTACATGCGAAAACTGAGAGTGAGTACCCTACTTTGATTTGTTGATTTTTGGGGCAGAACGTTGCTGATTATTCGGCCCCGTCTCTGTTGATATTTTTGTCGCCATTTTTAAGGTTCGACTCCCCCTAATAGGTCATCTAAATAATTATCTAGTCGGTCTCAAGTTACAAGTTACAGCACGAAGGTAAGTGCTTGGCAGGGCGCTGTTGCAGCTAATAGCTTGCTTGTATTTGATTATTAACAGCGCGGAGGTAAGAAAGTAAATTGATATTATCGCAAGTGGGTTATTGCACTAAGAAGCTGCTTATCTGGTATTTCCTTATCATCATACCAAAGCACGTTGTGGGGGACAAGCAGTTCGTTCTTGGGTTAATGAAGGCGAGCCTTGGCGAGGTCCGTGAAGTGGATCGAGGCGAGGCAGCCCTAGGGAGTGGTTGAGGTGGGTTTTTCAAGAGCTGATGAGCGCCGCCAGCGTGGTCTGGTTGCTGCTGGTCGCGCTTGTCTCCGGCGGCGCCGACTCTTGAATGGCCAAGACGAACTGCTGCGACAACACTACAGCCAGGTTCGGCCGGGGACAAAACGCGTACCCGAAAACCGTCAGCTTGAATGGCTCCTATCCTACTCGCGTGGCCAACCGGGTCTTGTACTTGGCATCGTTGAACAACGCGCTTTGTCCTTCTCGAGGAAAACTTAATTTCCTTACAGGAAATACCGCGTTGTGCGTATATCTGTTCTGTTTTATTTTCGCTATCTCACCCCCCCCCCCCCCCGCGAAGCCCTAAGTTTTCGACGAATTATCCGGATAATCTGTGTGAGGCTGTCCATACAGCTCTTCTAGCTGTCCTCCCAGGATAATGCTAACTTATAAAATCGCGGTCTTATAAAATCGGTTTTAGCAAAGAGTACCATATCTTGTTGAGCACGCAGAGCGAGCATCAGCACGCTCGTTTGCAGCGGGCACTGGCTTCTGTTGCCGCTTGACCTCTCCACGCCATCGCTCGTGTGCCTCGCAGTTTGGCTACTGGCCCACCGCTACCGAAAAGCATGTTAATCCGTGTCCTACGCGTGGCGTAGGATGCAGCTATATATTTTAATAGCACTTAAAAGTGCTGCTTGAGGAACGCAAGCAGGCAGGGCTCAAGTCGTGCTTTGTCAACCCACGACTATCAAGGTTGGACTTCGGCCACTGTACACCGTACAGTTGCTCTGTCAACTGCATGTATCAGAACCGAGCTTCGGGATTAAACTACGCAGCCCACAACCACGCATCCGTAGGTACCGACGAGCAGCACGAACTTCGACAGCCCTCGTAGCAGCAAACAGAAACTTGTGGTGCATGATACTGTACCATAATTGGTACTTCCCCAAGTACATGCACGTAGATGTTGGTTGTCCACTTTGCCGCGCTCGCCGCGAGCCTCGCGGTCTCTCCACCCATGCATACTGTAAATTGTTAGCATTACACCTTTTCAACTTCAAAACTGCAAATTGTAAGTTCAAAACAGCAAAAGGTAAGTTCAAAACTGCACGAGCAGAGACCAGACCAGCTTCGTACTTTTATACACAGCTCATTGGTTGGCACGCAGCATAGCTAGCCAATAGGCAAATTGTACTCTATAATCGTATACGATGATAGATTTCATTCCGTTTGTAATATACATTTATAGAGTATTGTTGTTTTGATCTTACCTTTTGCTGTTTTGAACTTACAATTTGCAGTTTTGAAGTTGAAAAGGTGTACATACGTACCGCGCTGCTTGGTCGCGCTTGCTCGCTCGTCGTGGATCTGCGCCTGCGGCACCGCGATCCCGGCGTTCGGGAAAGACAGTCGCTGCTTGGGATCGGCGTAAATCAAGTGGCGCGCCTCGGTCTCGTGCGTGGACGCGGGAAGCAGACAAAAGATACCGCGCCGAGTAATGCCCGAGTGCGATCTCGGACGCGAAAGAGATTGAAGAATCAAGCGGGCCGGCCCCGACGCGACGCTGTTGCGGCGGTGGACGCCGGTACATGCAGACTGCACGGGTCACCCGTGTTGCAGCAGCACCAGCAACATGCTTGGGCCCCGCAAACGTGCTGGAAGTCCAGGATCTCCTTTCGTTGTCGGCAAAACAAATTGTTGATAACGGCGTCCGGGGGACCGTCTCTGCTTCAGACAGGTCAAGCCACACCTTCTACGAGCCCTGGGGAGAGCCGGGCTCCTGGGCTCTTGGGTGAACCCAAAAAGTCGCGAGCTCGGGCTCCTGGGCTCATGAGTTCAATAGGTTAAGTGAAAGGAGCCCTCCAGAACTGTGAGCCCTCGTTAAGGGCTCCCCCTCACCTGTGTTAAATATCTCGCTGATGATTGGCCGTCATTGAAGTATCTCCAGGTTCTAACCTGAAAAGGCATAGGAAAGAGGGCTTCTCCTTGAGGGGAAGGAAGGACTATCGGCGACGCTGGGGTGGCCTCGGAGCGGCTGTACACATATGAGCGGCGCGAGATCTTCTAGTGTGGCGATCTTTGAGCTCGATCTTCTAGCGTGGCGCATCGATCACGCGAAGTTGCTCGCCTTAAGTCTAGGTAAAATTGGCCAATCAGATATTACTATGAAGAGCCCGTCATAGATTGGAAGCTAAATTTGGGGAGCCCTGGAGGAGCCAACCAGGGCTCCTTGATCTCGTACTTACCATGAGGGAGCCCATTTTGTGCGACTTTTGGCTCTCGTTTTAGGGGGAGCCCACTTTTGAAGTAGACGGGCTCGTCGTAGAAGGTGTGGGTCAAGCGCATCTCCTCTGAGTCGCTTGCATTGTCGACGACTTGCCCCACATGACGAAAACCGGCGCACAACGCCGAAGTACACTGCCGACCGAAGTGCGTGGCCTCAATCAGTTGCCGAGGAAAGCAGGATGCTGCGATCGGCCTCGACAGTCGAGGCGGCTCACTCATACGGCCGAGCAGGAGGGAGCTGCTGGCGTGCGACAGGGACTGGACTCCGTGTCAAACTGTCCTCTGGACATGCTGCTGCGAGTGGCTCCACCGCAGTTCTCGCGGCCCTCAACAGAGATGTTCGCAATCACACAGAGGCCCAACTCCAGCGTGAGAGCGCTGCACACGGTCCCAAATGCGGCGCTCTCGCGGACACGTCAGCTGCACAGGGCTCGGCGTTCGTTTACAAGCTCTGTTTGCAACGCGTCGCCCGGTTTGCCGCCCTATCCCGCTTCAGGCTCGCTTCTGAAGTTGACTCACGTGTTGCTGCCGCTGCATGTATTCCCAGCAGTAGCAAGCTTGCTGGACTCCTGCTCTCCGCACCGAGCCCCGGCCATTTTGAGGAGTACAATGTATTAATAATGCAGCAGCGGAAAGCGACACACGCGAGCGTCCCGTTTAACAAATGCCGCGCTCCAAGCACCAAGCGAGCTCGAACCAAGCGGAGACGGCTGCTGCTGCTGCTGATGGCGACACGCCTCGTTCTGCCCTAGCCAGCTGGACGGCCCGCACGGGTGCAGCTCGGGAGAGGCGACCGACAAATTTGCTCCCCGAAATGGCCTGACCGAGGGGCTGTCGGCGCTGATGCCAGCAGGCCACAAGCAGGATGGCTAACGGGCAGGCCGACAGCAGGGCTGTCCGATGTTCGCCACCGGCGAGCTCCTCCAAACCTGTCTGCTTGCTCGGAGAACCTTTGCCCGCCCGCCGTATTCGAAAAGTAGATCGGCCAAAAAAGGGCCATCACAAAACCAGCCACTGTAGCCGATTTGCGCTTAACACAACTTTTAAAGACATACAAATCACAAATGAAGTTAAACTAAGAAAATCGCTCTTATGCTGGTAAAATGTATTTTTCGAGCTATGAACTTGCTGCAGTTGCGTCGCCGCAAACTGCTCTCCATCGTGCACGGACGTCGTAGCGGTTTTCAGCCGCTCGAAGCGTCCGCCGCGTGCAGCGCCATCGCCTCGTACGCCCAGACACACAGCGGCGTGAGCAGTGCCGCCCCCAGCTGCCCCTTTTATACGCCGCAAGCTTTCCGCATAAACCATCGGGGATTGGACGAAATGCGATTCTTTTGCACCAATGGTAGGGCGCGCCGTTCTTTTTTCGCAGTCACGCTTTTCAGCCAACGCCGCACTCTCGCACTCGCGCCATTAGCGACGTGTGACGCCGCCGCCTCTTGCTCCGCCTTCCGCGTGCAGGCGGATACGAACGACCACAGCGCCCCGCAGCAGCTCGTACAGACCGCCGCCGCCGCCTCGACGCGCGCCTCCCGTCCAACCGCCCGCCTCCGGATGATGCGAGACGTGAGCGCGCGCTTCAAGTACAGCGAGCGCGAGTTCCGGGCGCAGCGCAAGGCCGCCACCCTCAGCAGCAGCAGCAGCAGCGACGACTCGGAGAACAAGCCGCCGCCCGCCGCCGCCAACGCCGCGCCGGACGACGACGCAGCCGCGCAGCCCGACGCCTGTCCGTCGCGCGAGCTCATCCACAACCACATCCGAAGATACTACCGCGACGTGGACGCCGCCGCCAAGGCCGCCACCGACTGGGAGGCCGTGAGCGCGCGCATCCGCAAAGACCTGGCGCCGTACAGCGTGCTCAAGCTCGGCGGCTTCTCTCTGGGCGATGCCTGCACTAGGCTGCTGAGCGACGTGCTGGCCCACGGCGCGTCCAAGCTGCGCACGTTGGACCTCGGCTTTAACCGCCTCACCGACAAGGGCGCGACGCAGCTCGCGGAGGCGCTAGAAACCAACTCGTCGCTGGAGAGTCTGTACCTCTCAGGCAACGAAATCGGACCCGCAGGTGCGCGCGCGCTGGCGCAGGCGCTGACCAAGAACACGCATCTGCGCAGTCTGCACCTCAGCGGCAACAACATTGGAGAAGAAGGCGCCCGCTTTCTGGCAGATGGGATTGCGGGCAACACAGCGCTCAGAGCGCTGTATCTGGGAACGAATGGCATCGGCGCCGCGGGAATGCAGAGTCTCGCCACGGCCCTGACACATAACAAGTCGCTGGAGGAGCTGACGCTGGGACAGAACAAAGGCGGGAGCGCGGGAGTGCGTCATTTGGCCTCGGCTTTTGCGACGGGCCACGTAGCGCTGTCGACGTTGGAGCTCGGAAAGAACGGTGTGGATCAGGAGGGAGCCATCGCCTTGGCTCGATCTTTGTGCGGAGTAAATCGGCTGCAGAACTTGTACCTGGATCACAACCCGCTGGGAGACGTGGGCGCTAGCGCATTCGGAGCGTTGCTGGCCCAGAACGCCGAGCTGCGAGTGCTGGATCTGAGCTACACTCACATGTCCTTGTTGGGGCTGCGCGAGCTGAGCGTGGTGGGGTTGGCTCGTAGCCGTGCGTTGCTGTGTCTGCTTGTGGATGGCCACGATTGGGCGAGCACTCAATACATGAAAAAGAACCAGCACCCGAGCCTCAACGGTGCTTCGCTAGCTACCAAGGGCGCGAACAACTACGCTGCATCCTGCATCGTGGGTGCCATTAACGCCAATGGGCACTCCGTGCTATTCAAGCTTACAGGCGTAGATTTGAGTCTAGTGGTTGCGGTGCCTGCGCCGTCTAGCTCTGGTGACGGCAGAAGAGAATCAGATACACTCACACGAAACGAGCTGGTGCTGAAGGGACTGCACGATGCACGTGCCGCCAGTCTAGTATCCGCCTCCGCGTCAGGCATTCCTCCCAGCCATAAGCGGAAACCAACAGAGGACGCAGGAAATGCAGGAGCAGACAGGTCAGCAGCAGGGGCAGACTCAGGTGCAGATAGCGATGCTGGCGAGAGCTCGTCGCCGGTGGTACAACATCCCAAGTTCCAGAAGCTCGAGGGCAACCTGAAGGCAGGCTCGTCGTCGGGTAGTATTAGCAGTGCCAACGGAGGTGGGAGTGGCGGCTCGCGCTCAGGGAGTGCGAACGCATTGCTTGGGCTGCTCCCGCCTCCTCACAATGGCCCGGGCAACGGTGCATCCAGCTCAGCAGGTGGCAGCGGGGGCAGCTCTCCATCCAAAACGAGTAGCAACCGTCCGCCGCGCGTGATTCGGATCCCGTCGCGTGGGTCAATGGGTCGCTTCCCGCGCTCTGGTGGGTCTTGCGAAAAGCGACTTTCGCTTAAGAGTCCACGCTACGAGAGTACGATGGAGGTTCATGTTCGCAAGGTCATTTCCGACATTGCCAAGCTGCCGTTCAACGCCGACGAGTACGATACGCTGCAGGCGTACTATCTGGGCGGGCGATGCTCGACCGGATCCAATGGCTGCGGTGACTGGGGAGTCGACGACGTGACGGGCGAGCCGACACCCTGTCCAGCCTGTCGATCTAGCCGTTTGGCGCAGTATCGCCGCACGATGGTAAGTTTGTGGTGGATCGCCGTCGTGTTCTGCGCGCATGACTAACCAATTGTGATCTGTTGCATTGCCATTGCAGGCGCTCAAGACGCGATTGGAAACCGCCAAGAAGGCGACGGACGCAAGGCTGTTGGTGCTGCTGCGGCAGCTTCACTACCTCGTGGGCGCGTTCCAGAACGTGGAAAACGCCGTGCAGACCATCGACAACATCCTCGTGTCGGCCCACGAGGCGACGGACGAGCCGCAGCAGTTTTCCAACGTGCCTCCACCGCCCTCGCAGAAGGCGGCCAGCCAACACACCCAGTAGACAGCGAGCGAGGCAGATCGCCTGGCCACACCGAGACGGGCAACTCGGTCACACAACACAGGCAGCCAGGCAGCGATGCCCAAAGGCATAGGAGAGTATTTATCAGTCGACACCACGCCCACCCACCAGCCCCGCGCCCTTATAAAGTTTATTCGGTAGCTAGCAACTAATGCAACGATCCCGATTCCGCGCAGACGTGTAAGTATCGGCTCACTACAATACCTACGTTCATGGCATTGTCGATGTGGACGAACAAGTTCGTTCAACGACAGTCTCTCTTGCAATTGGCCCTGTTGTTTCATCGCGAACACGAGGAGCCTTTTTCTACCAATCAAAGATCTCTATTTGCGCTTTCTCGCCAATCGGCATCCGTTACGACCAGCATGCGCCCCATGTTCCCGTCCACGTTGGTCGTGAACGGAGCCTTGGCATCATTCCCAACACATTCGCAATAGCGCCGTAGAAGACCGACCGCAGACAGACATGAGCGTGCTGGACAAGACCCCGCGCGTGGCCGAGGAGACCGCCAAGTACCCGCGCGCCGAGAGCCTGGGCGCGCGCGAGCTGCGCTACGGCACGGCGGGCTTCCGCGAGGACGCGAGCCTGCTGGTGTCCACGTGCCACCGCATGGGCATGCTGGCGGTGCTGCGCTCCAAGAGCGTGGGCAAGATCGTGGGCGTGATGATCACGGCCTCGCACAACGCGGCCAGCGACAACGGGCTCAAGATCATCGACCCCAAGGGCGACATGCTGAGCCAGCGCTGGGAGAAGTACGCCATGCAGCTGGCCAACGCGGCGCAGGACAAGGTCGTGGAGGTGCTGGACGCGGTCGTGGCGGCCGAGAAGATCGACCTCGACCAGACAGGCAACATCTTCATTGCCAAGGACACGCGCCCCTCCAGCGAACACCTGGCGGAGCTGGCGCGCGAGGGAGCGCTCGTGATCGGCGGCAACGTGCTGGACTTCGGGCTGCAGACGACCCCGCAGCTGCACCACCTCGTGCGCATGGTACGTGACTCTCTAATGGGGAGGGAGGAAGGGGGGAATGGAGAGATCGACAACTAATGGGTGGGGTTGCTGTTATATGTAGTGGAACTATGAGCAGTACAACAAGGGCGACTGGGCCTCCGAGGTGGGCTACTACAACATGCTGAGCGACGCCTTCAAGCAGCTCACGGCCACGCACGACTCCAAGGTGAGATTTCGTTATCTTTCCCCTATCAAGAGCTATTGGCAATGGATCTGACGTGGTCCTGTTTGTATCTTGCCTCAGCGCCTTGAGACCCGATCGCCGCTGTACGTGGACTGCGCCCACGGTGTCGGTGCTCTGCAGGTGGCGAAGCTGGCCAAGGATCTGGGCGACTCGCTCCGTCTGGAGATTGTCAACACCCCGAGCGATGGCGAGCTGAACCTCCAGTGCGGCGCCGAGCACGTGGAAAAGTCGCGCCAGCCGCCCACTAACATGACCCGTGAGAACGACCGCGGCCGCCGCTACTGCAGCATGGACGGCGACGGCGACCGCGTGGTGTTCCACTACTTCGATGACGAGAGCACGTGGCACCTGCTGGACGGCAACAAGATTGCTTGCCTGTTCGCCGAGTTCCTGACTGATAAGCTGCGCGCGCTGGAGCTGGATCAGGAGGGCGTGACGTTCGGCTGCGTGATGACCGCGTACGTCAACGGCGCGGCCTCTCAGTACCTGCAGTCCCAGGGCATCCGCGTCGCGCAGGCGAAGACTGGCGTCAAGTACTGCCACGAGAAGGCGACGCAGTTCGATATGGCCGTGTACTTCGAGGCCAACGGCCACGGCACGGTGGTCTTCAAGGACGCGCTGATGGACAAGCTGCACAAGTGGGAGAACACGCTGCACGACGAGCGCAAGAAGCTGGCGCTGTCGCAGCTGCTGGCCGCTTCGCAGCTCGTGAACCAGGCCACGGGCGACGCCATGTGCGACCTGCTCTTCGTGGAGGCGCTGCTGATCCAGAAGAACTGGAGCATCAGCGACTGGGACGCCATTTACAACGACCTGCCGAGCCGCCAGACCAAGGTGAAGGTCGCGGACCGCAGCGTGATCAAGTCAGACGAGGAGGACGACACCATCGTGCTGGCCCCGGAGAGCCTGCGCTCTGCGCTCGACGCCGTTCTGCAGGAGTACGCCAACAAGCGCGGCCGCGCCTTCGTGCGCGCGTCGGGTACTGAGGACGCCGTGCGCGTGTACGCCGAGGCGGACACCCAGCAGGACGCCGACGCTCTCGCTCTGCAGTTCGCCAGGCTCGTGCACCAGCACTGCGGCGGCGTGGGCGTCGAGCCCGCGTCCTTCGTGGCATAATAGGCTGCAATTCGTCGGCCGCGCTTGGCGTTGAGTAAATGATGGTCGCAGTAGGCAGGAATCGTAAGACAGAGATCAGTTCCGACTGGCAATTGAAGTCTGGTTTGCATCTTTGTCAGGCGCGCGTACGTCTCTGCTAGCTCCTCCGCTGGATTTGCCGCGTGGTGGACAGAGCCTTCGCGTTACGGGGCGGGGTGCAGTTTGTCCCGCATCTCGACGCATTCCTCAATCGACTTCCGAACAGCGAATACTGGATGCCGCTTTGTTCTCTCTGCGGAGCGAGCGGAAGCGGACGCTTCTGCTCCGAGTGTGGGGCGCCTTTCGCCCAGCAGGAGCCCAACCAGCACCAGCCCACCGCTAACCACCAACAGCAGCAGCAGCAGCGGACGCCGCCGCGCTTCCAGGAGCAAATGTCGTTCGAGGAGCGCGACCAGAAGGCGCTGCTGTACCAGAATTCCCACAACAACAGCATGCCGCCGGCCATCCCCGTCGTGTACGTGGACGGAGACGGAGCTGTGCCGAGTGGAGCCAACGCCCGCAACTCGTCCGCGTCGTCGGCCTCGTCCAACGGTGGGCAGGAGGCGGCGGGAAGTGGGCGACGCGTGCTGTCGAGCTCCAGCAGCTCCGGCATTCTCAAGGGGCGGTACTCGGACCACCCCAACTGCGACGTCTGCGCGCTGGCCTTCGACGTCACCAAGCGCCGGCACCAGTGGTGAGCTAGCTCCGTTGTGTTGGAGACGGTATGCTTAACGGACCCCTTCTAACTAACGGTCTCTCTGCTTGCAGCCGCGCTTGCGGTCGCTACGTGTGCGGCAACTGCTCGCCGCTGATGCTCTTGATCCCGGAAGGCGGCCAGATCGAAGGCGCCAGGGGCTACGACCCGTCCATTCCGCAGCGGGTGTGCTTGCACTGCTCGCCCGAGCTGCGTCCGCTGCAAGAGGATCTGGTGGCGCGGTTCGCCAAGGCCAACGCCGAGACGGCCCCGTACGAGGCCAAGTCGCGACTCCACGTGCCGTTCTCGCCCTCGCTCGAGAAGGAATGCACCAACGCCGCTGACATCGTGAGCAACTTCTTCCGGAACGACTCGGGCGCGTCGGGGGACAGGTCGATTCCGATCTCCATGCTCGAGAACGCCCATGGGCTGGCCATCATGACGATCGTCAAGGCTGGCTTCCTCGTCGTGGGCAAGGTTGGCACGGGCATCGTTATCTCGCGGCTGCCGGACGGGTCCTGGTCTGCGCCCTCGGCCATCGGCACCGTGGGGCTGGGCGGCGGCTTCGAGATCGGCGGCGAGATCGTCGAGGTCATGATCATCCTGGGCTCCCCGGCCGCCGTGCAGGTGTTCCACTCGCCCCAAGTCAACTTGGGCGCAGGCCTCGACATCGCAGTGGGTCCTTACGGGCGCTCGGCAGCGGCCGCGGCGGCAATCAGCAGCTCCGGGCTCAACGGCAACTATAGTTACTCGATCAGCAAGGGCCTGTACGCAGGCATCTCGCTGCAGGGCTCCGTGATCGCCACGCGCAACGACCTGAACCGCAAGTTCTACGGCCAGGACCTGGAGGCGAGAGCGCTGCTCGGCGGAGCTGTGGGCCAGCCCATGGCTGCGAGGCCCCTGTACGAGGCGCTGGACCGAGCCATGCGCGGCATCCAGGAGCACAAGGAGGTGCTGGCCGAGAGGTCTCGCATGATGGGGGCGTGCCGCGCCTGCAATTGCCAGGTCTTCGCGGCCCATATCCACCAGGTCTGGAACAAGAAGTGCAAGACGTGCAACCACGTCCATTAGGCACAGCAAGCAGTAGGTAGGTCGGCACTAAGTAGCGAGTAGTAAGCAATGCATCAAGCCCCAGCCATCGGCTCAATCTGACCCACATCACTTCACACTCCCCGACCGCATTTTCGGACCAGCCCGCTCTGCTGCGAAGTATGCAGGAGGGCCACTATCACGACGACGCTGCCGACGCCGACGCCGGCGGCATCGCCGGCCAGTTGTCGGTGCTCGACCGCTTCCTGCCGCTGTGGATTCTGCTGTCGGCAGGCGCGGGCATCGGCCTGGGGCAGCTCTCGGCCGTGCACTCCTTCATCGAGTCCACGACGATGGGGAGCATGAACCTGCTGGTGGGCGCGGGGCTGCTGGCCATGATGTACCCGCCGCTGGCGAACGTCCGCTGGGAGCTGGTCGGCGCCGTGTTCCGCGACTGGCTGCTGCTGCTGCTCACGACGGCGCAAAACTGGGTCGCGGGTCCGTTCCTCATGTTCCTGCTGGCTGCGGCCTTCTTCCACGACGACGCAGGCTTCATGGCCGGCTTTAGCCTCGTGGGCTGCTCTCGCTGCATCGGCATGGTCATGATCTGGATCGCTCTCGCTCGAGGGGACCTCGAGTACGGGGCCGCTCTCATCGCTGTCAACTCCGTCTGGACCATGGTGCTCTACTCCTTCTACGCGAGCTTCTTCCTCGGCACGATGCCGAACGCGATGGGGGTCGAGGACGACTCACAAGAGCAAGAGCAGGAAGCCCTTCACATCTCGGTGAGCGAGGTGGCCAGCAACGTGGGCATCTACATGTCGTGCTCGGGGTCTCCGGGTGGGTCTTTCTGCGCCGCTGGAAGGGCAACGCCTGGTACTTCGACGAGTTCACGCCCCGCCTGGACGTCGTGGCGGTGGTGGCGTTGCTGTTCACGATCGTGGTGCTGTTCGCGTCGCAGAGCCAACGCATCACGAGCACCTTCGGCTCCGTGCTCTTTTCGATGGTGCCCTTCATGATCTACTTCGTTGCCATGTTCACAGGCTCCATCATCATGAGCCAGGCATGCGGTGCCACCCACGCGCAGAGCGTGACGCTGGCGCTTACAGCAACGAGCAACAACTACGAGCTGTCGTTAGGCGTCGCAGTGGCCACCTTCGGCCTGGACTCCGACCCCGCCATGATGAGCGTCGTCGCAGCGCTCATCGAGATCCCGACCATGCTCGCGCTTGTGTATCTCTCGCTCTGGTTGGAAAGGAAACCAAAGAACGAGGCAGAAGACCAGCGTGACAAGTCAACAAGCCAAAGATCTGCGATAGCGTCCAAAGAGCTGGTCATAGAGTCCCCGATTGCCGTCTAGATTGAACACCACCAGCACGGAACACAGTAACACGCCATAGACAAGAATCAATTGCGTTTAAGCTACCTCAATTGGTCCTCGCTAAGCCAGCCACCTGTACTTCATCAGGAATGTCAAGTACAACGCCATGTACGAGACGACCACGAGCAGCAGCGACCAGCGAATGACATCCTCCCGTGCAAGGCGCGAGCGCAGCGTCGGTGCCACGTCCGAGATACTCATGACTCCGAGCGACAGCCAGAAGCTCCAGGTGCCATTCACCAGCCCCTCCAGCACAAACTGCCGCCGCGAGCTCGGGTAAACGAACACGAAGCCATGCACCCGACCGAAGTAGTACCAGGCTCGCCGGTGGATGATCGAGTGGAAGAGCCCGCTCAGCGCGACGTAGATGACCCCTAAGCAGAGCACAAACCAGAAGACTCGCGTGCACACCACTCCGAGGACGAACTCGCGGTTTTCGTTGACCACGAAGGCAATGAACGCCAGGAAGCCAAAGATCGGGATGAGCTCCAGCACCGAGGACGCGTCGTCTCCAAGGCGGTGACTCACCGGAATAGCTGGCGAAAGCCCTCCGCGCGCATTGCGCACCAGGTATCCACTGCGCTCTTGGCACAGACGCACAAACGCCGCCACCTCTCGAGCCACTGCGTCTTTGGCCATCTCGCTCCCCTGACCCTCACTGAAGTTGATGTCGCTCAACTTGCCAATGAAGAGCGACCCGTTAACGCTGAGGTCCAGGAAGTTGGTCTCCACGTGCGGGTAGCGCTGGAAGCGGCCGGACGAGCGTCCAGGCATCCACAGCAGCGACGGCGTCGACGACACAAGGTGCTGCACAGATAACAGCGACGCTCTCATCAGTACCAGCCAAGTGACAAAGAAGATTCAAAGAGCAATTGCACTCACATATTGCAGCATCTTGGGCCACATCTGGACGTCCACACGCACGACGGGGAGCTGCGGGGTGGACAGCGTCTCCGCCGCGCGCTCCAATGCCGCCTCCACCAGCTCCCCATGTCGTAAGCAGGCTTCCCCCACGGCGGTTGAGGGGTCAGAGACACTTTGCACCTGTTGACCTTCGTCTTCTTCATCCTCTTCGTCTTGTGGCTCGCCGTCGAAGCAGCTCGGATCAGGGGCGAAGTAGAGCAGCAGGGGCGTAGGTCGGCTTCTGGACAGCAGGAAGCGCTCGTACTCGGCCCAGACGAGCGACGAATCGAAGGATTCTTGCAGTGCGAACAGAGCGGAACCATCTACAGTTTGCAGCGGGGTGCCTGGGAGCGGAGAGGGGGCCGCATGGGCGCCGCAGAGCCCGGCGATCAACGCCGCCGCCGCCGACCTTGCCCAGCGCATGCTTGATGGTTACGAGGGTTACGGAATGTAACCTGAATATTCGGTTAGAATTTCAGCTTCAACGACGATCCCAGGCGGTCATGTTCAGCTACGGTGGAGTCGTGTACAGCACGGAAGCGGTCGGGGCCCACGTGTGGATGCTGGAGATTTTGATGCTTGCCATCCAGTGGGAGACCAAGGTCGTGGGCCCCACGTTCAAGCTGTGCGACTGACGCGACCATGGAGGAAAGGAAATACAACTGCGCAAGTGTCGTTGAATTGATTAATGAAGATTTGAAGAAAGACGTGCAGTCTAGCATGGTACAGTAGTGTGGAGGTGTCAGTGCAGTGTTGCCTTAGTGCCTCGCAGCGAGCCGCTCGAATCCACCGAGCACCGCGTCCACGTCCTCGTGCTCGGCGCATAGCTCCTCGATCTCTGCCGGCGTGAACGCTTGCGGCGACAACTCGAATGCGTCACCCAGTCGACGAACCTGAGACTCGTCCAGCTTGGCGACGCAGTAGTACTCGATCATTTGCTGGATCTGCGCGCAGCCCATGTAGCCCAGCAGCAGCTTCTTGTTCACACGACCAGGACGCACAAGCGCCGGGTCGAGCTTCTCCGGGTGGTTGGTCGTCATGATGACGATGCGACCGGGGCAGTCGATGACGCCGTCCAGCACGTTGAGCAGCCCCGACAGGTTGAGTTTGTCGTTGCGCATGTTGTACTTCTTCTCGTCCTCGAGGCAGGCCTTGATCATCGAGGACACGAGCTTGTCGTCTTCGGACTGCTGCTGAGGCTTGTCGCCGGTGCCAGCGCTCTTGCTCTCCGCGGCGTCGCTCGCACGCGCCTTCACGATAGAAGACGCGCAGTCGATGTCCTCCATGACGAACACGACGTCCTCGAAGTCCATCTCGACCGGCGAGTCCAGACCCTGTACGGCGAACTTCATGTCGAAGAGCGCGTCGAGCAGCTGCTGGTTGGTCTTGATCTTGCCGAGCGAGATCGTGACGACGTGGCGCTTGGTGTACTGCGCGATGGCCTTGATGAGGCTGGTCTTGCCCGTGCCGGGCGGGCCGTGCAGCAAGAGGCCGAGCTTGTACGGGAAGCCCTTGATGGCGAACTTGCCCGAGCGCGACTCGAAGTTGTCGAGCAGCTGCAGCACCTGCTGCTTCTCCTCGAAGAAGAGGTTGTCGAACGTCTTCTCCTCGCCCAGCGCGTAGCGCTTGTAGGCGACCACAGGCGTAGCCGTGTCGCCGTCGCCGCCGCCGCCGCTGCCAGTCGCAGTGTCAGCCTGGATGTAGAAGTAGCGGGCGTTGTCCTCCACGTGCTTGCGGCGCTCAATGGCCTGGTAGTTGATGAAGGCCCGGTCGATGATGGCGTCGATGCGCTTGGACGCGTCAGGCAGCGCCGACTCGAAGCGGAAGTTCACCGTCGACTCCTTGACAGTGACTTTCTTGTCGCCGCCGGAGCTCTCGGGCGCGGCGGTCTCGTGCTTGAAGTACACACCCGGCTCGATCTTGATCCACTCATTGAGCGGGGGCAGCGCCTCGACGTTGAGCCGGTTGACCTCGCCGTAGTACTCGTCGTCGTCGTCACTGTCCGACGAAGACTCGGAGCCGGTCGTGGAACAGTCGGACTCGCTGACGGCCGCGTCCAGCAGGGCCTTGGTGGCCTTGGACCTCCTCCGCTTGGTCTTCTCGAGTAGCTCGTACTGGGCGTTCTTGCTCTTGAGGTCCAGCACGTCGGCCAGGTAGAGCGAGATGGCCTTCTGCAACAGGTGGTTCTTCTGGTCGTAGTCCCAGACCTTGCCCCAGCGGTTGAAGCGCTGCTTGACCTCGATGACTCGCGAGACGCGGCGCTCCTCCTTCTCCGGGAAGAGGAAGTGCCTGAGCATGGCGAAGAGGGACTTGGGCGACTGCTGCACGTAGGCCACGACCTTCTGGATGAGCAGCGGCACGAGCATGCAGAGCAGCGTGTCGACCAGCACGTTGTGCGTGCGGAAGGTGTTGATGAGTCCGAACTCGACGGCCGTGGAGCTCATGGCGGCAGCTGGGAATAGAAGTGTGCGGGAGGTGGGCGCTGGGTGCTTTGTGTGTGTGTGGGGGGGGGGGGGTGTGTGCCGTGTGCGACGCGACTCGGTGCAAATTCGGAAGTGAGCTCTCGGTCTTGCGGCCCCAGTGCTTCCGGCAATCAGCACATGGCAAAGTTATCTGCATATCATAACGACGTGGTGTACCCATTTCGATCGAAGTGTCAGCCAGACAATCAGTCGCTTGTTGAAGTTGCCGTGAATGATGGTGGGTTGAAGCCAGCGAAAATAGATACCATTCGGTCTTGCATGATATGAATAATTGGAGACCTGTTTGTATGTTACATCTACCCGACTCTACCATGAGACTAGCGCATTTCAACAAAGCTAAACAGGTAATAGGATATGCAACTATCACGATACGGTCCAAATGACCATCACTCACGCCTTCGAGTATCACCTGGCAAAGCTCGGCTAGTCATTACGTCGAAGGAACCAAGACTCGAACGCTGGAAACCTTGCGCCTCGCCTCGGACGGAGCATTGTCCAATTTGCCAAGGCCGAGCGGAACGTTCACTCACTCACTCACTCACTCATCCACCCACCCTCTGGCCTGACACGAGACCCACCTACTTCAGTGCAGCCGACAGACATGGAGACCCCGCTCAACCCCACGGACGAGTTCTTGCGCGGACTCAGCACCGGCTACGTGGTCGTGGACGCCTTTGTGTGCCTCGTGGTGTCGCTGCTACTGCAACAGCTCGTCACGTACCTGCAGGGCTCGGGCGACTCGCTGCTCAGCCGCATGTACGCCCTGATCTTCGGCAAGACGGAGCCCGAGGGCGTGTACCGGATCATCGGCATCACGCAGCGCTTCAGCTCCGAGGGCCACAAGATCTGGGACTACGAGCAGAAGAACCACCTGCTGCAGAAGGCCATCTCGCTCTACCTGGCCGACGTGCTGGATCTGACCAACAAGGACGCCAAGTACGACCTGCTCCACCGGCCGCAGAAGAAGACGAACAAGGCGCTCGCGGACGGCGAAGACGTCGGCGACGACACGAGTGAGTCCTCGTACGACTCGGACGATGGTGAGGGCTACTGTGGCGCTGTGGACGGTCTGTGCTGGGAGGCGCTGCCCCAGGAGAACGAGTGGATCGAGGTGGAGGAGGGCGTCCAGTTCAAGCACGAGACCGTCGAGCCCGAGGACAAGGAGGAGAAGAAGACCAAGACGCTCACGGAGACCAACGTCAACTTCAAGTTCTTCTCGACGCTGCCTGACGGATCCGAGCGCATCGACGCGCTCATCAAGCGCGCCTTCAAGAACTACCAGGACATGGAGCGCAAGCGGTACACCAAGGACACGCTCCGCTACTATTACATCCAAGCTGGTGGTCCTAGCATTCTGGACAAGGACGCGCAGGTGAAGTACAAGCGGTACGCGTTGGGCGAGGAGAAGACGTTCGACAACCTCTTCTTCGAGGAGAAGGAGAACGTGGTGCAGCTGCTCGACAACTTCACCAACAAGTCGGGCAAGTTCGCGATCAAGGGCTTCCCGTGCAAGCTCGGCCTCTTGCTGCACGGCCCACCCGGCACAGGCAAGACGAGTCTCATCAAGGCCGTCGCCCAGCACACTCGACGCCATATCGTGACGATCTCACTCGGCAAGATCCACACGAACCAGCAGCTGCTGGACGCGCTCTTCGACATGAAGTTCGCGGTGCAAGGATTGGATTCGCCAGTCGAAATGGATTTCGAGGACGTCGTGTTCGTCATGGAAGACATCGACTGTGCGTCCTCCATCGTGAACGCCCGCAGCGACAGCGACACGAAGCCGAGCAAGGCCGACCGCATGTTCGACAGCCAGAAGAAGGCAATGGAGGAGGACCCCGAGGATGGCGTGGCCGGGCTGATGGGCCCCATGCTCAAGCCGAAGGGTCTCGAAGACAAGCTGAGCCTGTCGGGGCTGCTCAACGTGCTGGACGGCGTCATCGACTGTCCGGGCCGCATCGTCATCATGACGACGAACCACCCCGAGAAGCTCGACCCGGCACTCGTGCGTCCTGGTCGCGTCAACAAGAAGCTGCTGCTAGGACACATGGGCCCCAAGCAAGTGCAGCAAATGATCGAGTACTACTGCGACTCGAGTCTGTCCGAGGAGCAGCAAGCGCGCTTGGACGCCCTTTTCGTCGACAAGCGGACGCTGTTCACGCCTGCGGAGGTGGAAGAGTTTTGTGCTGAGTTTGACGACGTTGATTCGATTCTGGACGGGCTTGAGCAAGCTCGTCAAGCCCAGAGGCAGGGGGTAATGTAAAAAACAAACAAATACAATACCTTAGATTCATTTCGGTCTTCACGAAAGATATTGTGGCAAGGAAAAGTTAGGCACCGTATATAATATGTGTTGGAAAAATATGAAAGTATCCTTGGCGTAAAGTTATTCGACCACAGTTGTATTGTAGCACCAAACAGCCCAAGTCGAACTTTCTTGGTTTGTTGTTTTTCAGCAAACGCCGCATGCACGGACAAGCTCGTTTTGCGCAACTTATTCGATCTCGCATATTCAGATCGCAAATTTTAGCTTGACTTCATGCACTACACATTTCGAAAAGCATGAGTATCTTTGCATTACCTGAACAGCGAACAGATCGCTAAGAATTTCGTGCTTACTTTAAACGCTGTCACCTCCCTCTGGAAGCAAAGCCGCCCCGAAAACTTTAAACTTCGTAGCTTACCTACGCTACCTATCTCACAGCATCAAAATGTTCTCAGTAGTACTACATGTTTCATTACTTCACACGACGAATTTCATCTCGATCTTTGTGCTAGCAGGTAAACACTGAGAAATCCACACCTAGCGTATTCTATATGTTGCCTAAGTTTTCGTTGCGTTGCCACAATATCTTTCCTTGCCACAATATCTTTCGTGAAGACCGAAATGAATCTAAGGTATTGTATTTGTTTGTTTTTTACATTACCCCCTGCCTCTGGGCTTGACGAGCTTGCTCAAGCCCGTCCAGAATCGAATCAACGTCGTCAAACTCAGCACAAAACTCTTCCACCTCCGCAGGCGTGAACAGCGTCCGCTTGTCGACGAAAAGGGCGTCCAAGCGCGCTTGCTGCTCCTCGGACAGACTCGAGTCGCAGTAGTACTCGATCATTTGCTGCACTTGCTTGGGGCCCATGTGTCCTAGCAGCAGCTTCTTGTTGACGCGACCAGGACGCACGAGTGCCGGGTCGAGCTTCTCGGGGTGGTTCGTCGTCATGATGACGATGCGGCCCGGACAGTCGATGACGCCGTCCAGCACGTTGAGCAGCCCCGACAGGCTCAGCTTGTCTTCGAGACCCTTCGGCTTGAGCATGGGGCCCATCAGCCCGGCCACGCCATCCTCGGGGTCCTCCTCCATTGCCTTCTTCTGGCTGTCGAACATGCGGTCGGCCTTGCTCGGCTTCGTGTCGCTGTCGCTGCGGGCGTTCACGATGGAGGACGCACAGTCGATGTCTTCCATGACGAACACGACGTCCTCGA